>NC_035437.2:128360931-128688569 GCF_002127325.2 Helianthus annuus | reverse complement strand
ATCTGTTTCGGTCTAACAAACGTGTTTGTTGCCTTCGGTTGAGCAACTTTAACTTGTTCAGGTTTGTGAGTTTTGAAAACAAATTTTTGTTCCTGAACAGCTTTGCGTTTGTTTTTAGCAGCGTTCCAATCCCCATCAGAAGGTTTAACCTTTGGATTCACATTCTTCATTGCCTTAGGTAAAGATACCTTCATTGGCTTGGAATGGTAGTTACCCTTTGGTGTAACCCTCTGATTTTGCATATAATAGGGTACGTAGGGACGCCGTGTGCAGTTTCTAGCAATATGACCTGCGATGCCACAGTTGTAGCAAGTATGTCTTTTCAGCGGAAAGACGTTTTGAGCCGCTTGATTTGCTCCTGCAGGTCCTGAAGGACAAACCGGTCCTTTTTGTGCTTGATGCGCCTGCATATTTCTCTTAGACGAAGACGAATTTGGGTGCTTGTATTTGTTGTTTGCAGAAGTCTTGTTGCTCTGAGCACCATTCTTCGTCTTTTCTCCCTTATTGGAGCTTTCAATCACCTTGTCATGAGCCTTATGAGATCGTGATTGTCCTTGATGAGCAGACTTCGTATACTCCCGACTTTGATCTGCCCGTTTTGGCTCATTCCGCTTGTTGTGAACCGGCTCACAAACATCGGCACAAGAGTGAATATTCGCATTTTGTTGCACGTTTGGGCGATGAACACAATTTCTAGCAATGTGCCCTGGAATTCCACAGTTGAAACATGTCTGTCGCTTCAATGTATGGAGATTCGGAGAGCCAGCAACAGTAGCTGATCTGATGGGTCTAGATGAGCGAGCTTGCTTAGCATGCTTAGGTTGCTTTGCTTGTGTTCCATGTGTCTTTTCTGATTTCTTCTGTACCTCTTCTTTTTCAAAATCTGGTTCAGTTTTAATTTCAGAAGATTTAGAAGTTTCATCAACACGTGTTTCTTCATCACATGCATCAACGGTTTCCAATGGGGTCCCACTAGATTCAACATTAGGGACACCCACTGAGACCGATTCAGAAGAAGAATCAGGATATTCTTGATTTTCTTGAGACGTAGTTTCAGTGGTTTCACTGAATGTATCCTGAGGGACCTCACCTGTACCACTATCATCAACTGAAGAGTTAGAAACATCACATTCACAATCATTAATTGAAGAAAATTCATCACCAGAATTAATGTTCACAGATTCAACACAACCATCATCAGTCTTGCCCAAAACATCAGGCCCATTAGCAGCTAAAGAAAGAAGCATGCTAAAAATATTTTGTCCCAAAATAACATCAGGATGATTTTCATCAAAACAAGGTGTTTGTGAATCAGAATTTAAAGCTTGTTCTCCCCCAAGAGTATCTTCACATTTCAAGTCAACCTTTTCTGCACATGCAAACGACTGGTTAGGATCAACATTACCTTTTGAGACGAAATTCATTGAAGGAGCTGGTCGTTTATTATCAACAGATTTGCTGTTGATTGATGACTTATCGGTTTTTGGACCGTAAGTCATCTTGCCCTCATTAATTAACTCCTCTTCCGTGAAAGGCATATAAGTGTAATTATGATTGTATGGAGGAGGAGTTTTTGTGTATCCCAAACCAGCCCCTTTCTTTTCTTTGTACTCTAGTTGTATGTCACAAATGTTCTTGACCAAATTACTAGAAGTGTCAAATTTTTTAATATTAATTTCATTTACCTGATATTTGACCTTTAAATCTTCTAGTTCTTTGGTCAAGTCACTAATTGTTGCTAGAGCATCTAAAAAATTACAATTTTTAGCACTGAGGTCTTCTTTCAGCTGAACTATATCCTTTCTTTGGGCCTCAATTTTTTCTTTGTAAAGCTTTTCATTTTTGGCCAAAGTAAAGTTTTTATTTTTAAGATCTTGATAATCTTGAATAAGTTCAGCGTTGTGTAACCGATATGCCTCAACTCTTTCTCTACACTCAGGAGTGCAAAAGACTGAAAGCATCTCTTCACGTAATGTCATAATTTCAATGGGTGGTTGATACAAAACACAAACCAAACGAACACCCGTGTACTCGCTAACTCAAACTCTTTCAATCGAATGATCCCGCTTTCTGAACCGCACCTCAAAACCTGTCAAACCGAATTCACCACCAAAACAAACCCTTTTTTTTATAATTAAAAAATAAACAAAACTATTTTTATTATTATTATTATTATTATTATTATTATTATTATTATTATTATTATTATTATTAATAGATAACTAATGATGATTGTCTAATGATGACCATATGATTATTACTATTATATTATTAAAAACAAAAAGAAATCAAGTTGACTGTCTTGTCTTCTTCTTCGTTAAACAAAACGAACCGAAACCCTAATTATGAATCTCTCGTGACTGATCAATGGTGGCGGTGCTCGGAGAAGTTGGTCGGCGACGGAGAGAACCAGTGATGATTGGAGATGGGAACCGCAGATGGCGTCGGAGATCGGAGGAGGTGACCGGAGTTGCAGGATGTGATTGACAGCGGTTCGATTTGGTTGAGTGACTGGAGAGACTGACGATGAAGATGAAGAACGAAGAATGATGACGACGGACGGAGGTGGTTGCAGGTTGTTGTAGATAACGGCGAGAAAGACGATGAACGAAGGTTGTGATCGGAGTGGAGAAGTTGCAGGTTTCACAGTGATGGTGAAGATGACTCGAACCCGTTGACAGTTGTCGCACACTCTGATGACGTTGAAGATGATGATGGATGTTGTCGCACACTCTCTGATGACGTGAAGAAGATGATTGGCCAGTGAAGTGATCGGAGAACGATGATCAAATGGTTGCGACTCGTAACGGTGTTTGCGAGTCGAGACCGAAACCGTGATGAATCGAGACCTTGATTTGAGTCGAGACCGAGATGACGGTTGCGACTCGTTGTCGGTGATTGAGGTTGCGACTGGAGGTTGCGGCTGAAGGTGATTTAACTGGAGGTTGCGACTGGAAAACTCGGTTGCGACTCGGAACTGAGATTGCGACTCGGAACAATACCGTGAAGAGCCGAAACAAAGATTGCGACTGAAATGTTGCGACTGAAAGGTTGCGACTCGGAACGGTGAACTCGGAAACGGAGATTTCGACTGAACACCTTGACAACTCGAGACCTGCTGGATGATGAACTGATGAAGATGATGGACGGACTCGAGACCTTGATGTTGATTCTTCGGAAAACCGAACTCGAGACCAAAGAGCTGTTGTTGCGACTCGTGTAGACTCGAGACCGATGAAGAAGGTTGCGACAGGAATCCTATGACTCAGAACCAATTTCCTTAAATATTGGAGTTGAAACCTTTTATAGGAAATTCCTTCACGTGATGGGTTGAACAGAATATCGGTCAATGAAATAAAAGAGATATTTGTGAAACAGTTTGAAAATTTTTAAAGATTTAAAATCTTATCAAAATTAGAAAAAGTTTCCAAATCAGTTTAATAAAAATTTAAACCTTTAACACTTAAAAGAAAAATCAAAACACCAAAATATGGCAATTTTTCAGTAAAATCTCGATGAACAATTCAAGAACACGAAGAACGTAAATTCCAAATCTTGAATATTTGATATCAAACCGAGCCTAGAAATAGGTTCTAAAGGCTCTGATACCACTTGTAAGTCCCGTAAAACGGATCTTTCAATGATATCAAACAACCTATTGATTGTGCGGAATCCAATCAATAGGTGATTCAAGAATCAAAACGAAAACGAACAAGAACACCGAAATAACTTTTAACTCACACACGTTTCGATTACTTCAACGAGCAAAAACGTCTGGTATGAGTACACCACAACCAATCGCCTCCCACTCTGTTTCTCTAGAAATTCTGTAACTAGGAGGTTCAAACCCTCAAACAAGTTGTAAACTTGTTTATATACCTAGGCAAGCCCACTTCCCTACATGGGCTCCCCTTGGGCCTGCTTGGCCCACATGGCCTAAAGCTTGGCCCAAGTGACCTATAAAGGTCCAAAACCTAATACAAACTAACCCGGTAAAGCCCAGTTCGTAACCATAGCCCGTTGGATTAATTTGATGCGTCAGTCTCACACTTTAGGGCCTAACAACCATAACGTTCGATATTTTAATAATCAACACGAATATATTGCGTCCACACACTAATATTCCCAGTTAAATACTAAAACCCAAAATCGTCGGTCAGATGGGAAACAAACCTCCCCATCTAAGTTTAAAGAGAAAGAAATGCGTAAACGAAAAGGGAGTAAATGGTATCGTCAATCCTCATCGTCGGAAGAAGATATAACAGATCCTTCACCGTTGTTAACATCCGGCTCTTCCTCCGGCTCTTCCTCCGGATCTTCCTCTAGTTTTTCCTCCGAGTCTTCCTCCTCCTCAGCTTCGTTAGATGCTTCGTGTTTCACCTTTAACTCTTGGATTTGTGCTTGAGCGTGTTGGTCTTTTGGTGAAGCTCGAAGGGTCTTGGTTTCACGCGGCATGTTCTTTTCATGTTGTTTTAATTACTAAGAATCATAAAATATAAAAAGACATGTAGGTTAGCATGAAAATCAAACATATCAGGCCTCAAAATAATCACGTGAACTGCCCAAAACATTCCCGCCAAAACTGACCAAACTGACAGCCCTCCTCCCACAACTGCTTCTATCAGTCGCGCCTCCTCCCACCATCAAACGGTCGTTTGCCATGTTTTCACCACACTATTTTAGCATCACCGCCATTACAAAAAGCACCGTTCATGGCATGTCCCAACAATTTAATTAAATTCTTCAATTTTTTTTTTCTGTAAATCGCCATGTTCATCTGAAATCTATGTGGAATCCAGCTAAGTATTTGTAACTATTTTCTCCCCATCCATTTAGCGGCCCCTGATCGGTACGATTCTCCATCGCTGGGTTCTTCTTAATTTCCAGGCCTACAATGAAGGCGATGTTGACGGTGATGAACGACTATCGTGAGTGACCTGAAACCTTTGGCCGAAAACCCTAAGATGGGCAACAGTAGTTGAGCGAGAGTATGAGAGAGGGTAAAATACTAAAATAAAAGCCTGAATTGGGGTTATATGAGAAAAACGTGGCGTTATGAAGTGTCCGGATTTTAAATATAATTTAAGAAATCTCATCTCATTTTATTTTCAACATACGTGTACAACTTTTGAAATCATTATTTGTGTTTTCCATGAAAATGTTTTTAAAGAATATAATATAATATACAACATTAAACAATTATTATCTATCTATACTTTCTATAAAAGGAGAAATCTCAATGACATAAGAAAAGCTGATGTTGTTAGTACATTTATGTCTATCGCCTCCATCAATCAAAGCCGTAGCAGAAATAGAAGAATTCTACGCTTTTATTGTAATATCTAGTTAGAAAGGCAAGGTGGCATTATTGTAAATAAGGTGAACTACCTTATAAACCTTGGCCTATATATAGGAGCTTTAGGGTTTTCATTAAAGACTTTTGCCACATTTGAGACTTGGAGCTTTCAAGGTTAGAGAGAGAATCTAGAGAGAGAAAGTGGCAAGGTGATTCACGGTTCTTTGTACGGTTTCATATCATCAATAGAATTACCGATTATATTACGTCCTGTGTGTTCGGTCACGTTCGTGTACGGATTCCGCACGTCACACGTTCGGTTCGCAATCGTTTCGGAGTGAAAACCGGTCCTAACAAGTGATATCAGAGCAGGTTCTCGGTTGCGAAGATCAAACACATAGATTCATACAAGTTTTGATCAGATTCAGAGCCAAAATCATCCAGATTTGTCAAATTCTTCATATTTTTCTTATTCTTCATGTTTTACAATGAAAATCACCAAATTACACAAGATTTTACGGTTCAAAATTGCTGATTTTTTGATATGTTGTGCGAAATTAGCTAATCTATAACCCTACAAATTTTCAGGTCAAAATTCCAAGCCGTTTGGGAGAAATCTAAGATTTTTGGTTCGAAAAAGTTGTGAATATGTTGAGTGTTGATGTTACTGTTCTAAAAGGTGCCAACCGATCGGACAATTGACCAAACGGTTAGCTGTTCGATCAAAGCTTTCTTTGCAATTCATTAAAGTGGTTGACTATTGTTGACCTAACCGATCGGACAGCCAAGTGTTGATGTTACTGTTCTAAAAGGTGCCAACCGATCGGACAATTGACCAAACGGTTAGCTGTTCGATCAAAGCTTTCTTTGCAATTCATTAAAGTGGTTGACTATTGTTGACCTAACCGATCGGACGTCTGTCCGTTCCACTGCAACACTTTACATAGCATTTAATAAAGTTGACTTGTTGACCTAACCGATCGGACAGCCAACCGATCGGCTAGCATCCCAACCGATCGGTCGGCAAATCCGAGTCTTGTTATCACTTGTGCGTGTCACTTAGTCAACATTTTATTGTGTATGTCAGTCAACTTCATTAATTGTTTGCATATGATCAAAATCAACGGCCAAATGATATTTTGATTAAATTCAATAGTGTCAACCTACTATTTGTGAGGTCCAATAGAGTTCTTTGAGTAACAGCAGACATCACATGATAAAGTAGTCTGTTGGTGCATACATCTGTCGACTTCGTCTTGTATCGAGTCTAGTACTAGATATGTTAGATCAGGGCACATTGTACGGGAAAATAGAGTTGTAAAGTTGATTTCCACGAAATGTGATTTCCCACGAAATGGACATGTCATTTCGTGGGGAATTAGAAATTAGTCATTTCGTGGGGAATCAGAATTTAGTCATTTCGTGGGGAATTAGAAGTTAGTCATTTCGTTGGGAATTAGAAGTTAGTCATTTCGTGGGAAATCAGAAATACTATAAATAGGCTTGTGACATTGTCATTTGGTGGGGAATCAGAAAATCATACCGAGGTGCTGCCGGTTTGATTCTTGAAGGTACAAGCTGTAATATCAATCAAATCAGTGATTTAAGTGAATTGCTAGCTGTTTCTTCATCAGTTACTTGTTTTCCGCACCTGTAACTGATTAAAACTCCTCTGAACGACTCGTTCGGGTCGACAAACGATCCTACAAGTGGTATCAGAGCTCAGGAGGAGGAGTTCTGTCGAATTCAGCTGAAAAATTCTGATTTCTACTCATTCTTTCACGTTTTTTCTATTTTTTACAAAATCGAACGGGTTTTTACGGTCCAAATCGGCTGATTTTTGGATATGTTGTGCGTAAACATGTTTTAATCAATCCTTGAAAGTTTCAAGTTTAAAATCGACCTAAAAACTTGCATTTTTCGTGATTTCGCTTGAAATTGTTCGAAGTTTGATGACATCAGCAACAGATTAGATCTGATTTCGCTTGAAATCATGGGGTTATGCTTGATTCCGCTCGAAATCTCGGTTAATTCCGCCTGAAATTGAGGTTCCGCTCGAAAATAATGTGTTGATTCCGCTCGTATCATGATCCCGCTCCAAATTACATTTTGATTCCGCTCCAACAGGACTACTTGTGATTCCGCTTGTAAATCACACGAGATTCCGCTCCAAGATTTAATCTGATTTCGCTCCAACAATTATTATCTTCATTTCGCTTGTAAAACAGTAGACTGATTCCGCTTGAATCAGTTGTGATAGTTGATTTTGCGTGAACTAGTAATATCGGTCCAATTATATAAAAGCAATCATAAGTGTTGGCCCAATCACATTGTCAAGATTGTGCGGCCCATTCAAATCCAATCAAGTTCACCACTTTCACTTATCGGCTGCATGTGATCACTTTCAATCAGTTTCATACTCAATTACTACTTGTCGGATAAGTGATTTTAGAGGCCGAATCATAGTCTTTGAATTTAAATTGTTGGTCAAGAGAATATACCATGTGATCTGGTCTCGGCTGCATGGAATCATATTACACGGCCCAATCAAAATGTGTTGAGATTTGAAACTGAACATAATATTTTTGAAAGTTGTTTGTTAACGGCCCAATGAAATAATTTGTCGGACATAAATGTGTCAGCCCACATAACTCTTATAAGCGGCCCAATGAGATTGTTTGGGTGTTAAGAATTTAATTAAACATTTCTTGTCTGCCGTTTGCATGTGAAGAGGCCCAATCAGACTCACTTAACCATACGGCCCAATCACATGTCTTGGATAAAAGTGTGTGGCCCAATCAGATTTATTACTCATTGACTTTGTCGGCTACTTATATTTAAGGCTCAATCACAGTTTGAGGGCATCAAGGCTTCGGCTCAATAAGATTGAAGTTTAAAACAGTTTGTCGGTCATTAAAAGCCCACAAGAATTTGTCCGTTCTGTAATTGTTTATCACTTGGAATTTGTGTTTGAATTGAGTATGTCAGGTCCATTTCGTCGGCCCATGTGACTTGGATTTATGTCAGATACATAAAGTTGAGTTCGGCCCAATTGAATCAATCTGTATCGGCCCATTCACTCAGTTTGCACGTTTTGGAGTTTATTCTGTCCGCGAGTCTTCGACACGAGTCCTAGATCGATTCAATCGTCACACACATTTCACATATTCAGTCCATTTAAACTGATCATTTTGTTTGATTGTTTGCAGGTATTTTTTTACAAGGTGATACAGGTGTTTTACGAGGTGAACCAGTTAGTTTGAAAGCTTATTTAAAAAATTCTTCGATACCGAAACATGGATTCTGAATTCTACAATGCGTTTGCTACTCCGACAACTCCAGTTGCTGTGGTTCAAAAGATGAACATGGAATATGAAACCGGAACGTTGCAAAAACCCCTAAAACTTATGAATATTGAAGAATACCATAGCTGGAAAGAAAGATTTGAAAACTGGGTTCAAGCGAACCATCTGAAAGCTTGGGAAAGCATTGAAACTGAATATGTTAGACCACAAAACGCTATGAGAGTTGATAAAATCATTTCAGAATTTACAGACCAAGAGAGAGAAAGCTATAAAGGAGAGAAAATGATGATAAGTCTGTTGCAACAAGCTGTCAAAGAAGATATATTTGTTTTGCTTCAGCATAATGGAACTGCGTTTTCAATTTGGGAAGCATTTAAGAAAAAGTTTGAAGGAAGTACCGAGATGCTACAGGGCAAAGCTTCTTTGTTGAAAAAAGAATTTGAATTGTTCACGAGTATGCCAGGGGAGACTACAAAGAGTATCATAGAAAGATATTGCCATCTTGTGCGTACCACGTCTTTGTTGAAAATCACTAAAACTCCAGCAGAGTGGGTCGAGAAGTTAGCTGATGCTTTACCTTAGAAAGAATGGGGTACATATCTCATGATTCTAAAGAATACAGGAGTGTTTAGTAGATTATCAATTGCACAATTTATTGAGAAGCTTGAAGGTCAAGATCTAGAACAGCAAAAAATTGCAAGAATGAATAGTTCAAATGCTCAACAAGACATCAAGCTATATTACAAAGAAAATGTTGAGAAGACTGAAGCAAGTCCAAAGATCCAAACCGCGTTTAGTGCAGGAAATTCATCTGGATCAGGCAGTCAAAGTTCAGTCAACACTAGTGGGTTTTCAAACGTTAATCCTGCAAGTGTTCAAAGTGCAAGTGTTGGAAATGGGCATATGATTCAGTGCAATGTAGCTTTACATCTTCAAAATGGTCAAAACTTTTCTGAAGAAGTGGTGAAAAATCATATGGGTTTACTAGTTACTGCATTGGAATCTTATGAAGGATTGATTGCTGGAAAGATCGGAAATCCGATGCTAACAAAGGAAGATTATGACCAGATTGATGCAGAAGAATTGGAGCCCATGGACATCAAATGGTGTCTAGCTAGTGTTTTGAGGAGAGCAGAAAAATTTAAAATGATTACAGGAAGAAGTGATTTCTTGGATGCAAATCTTTCTAATTTAGGATTTGATAAATCTAAAGTTGTCTGTTTTCGTTGCAGGGAGAAAGGTCACTTTAAAAGAGAACGCAAAAATCAAGAGCCTAGTGGAGCCAAGAATCCTTTTGGAAAAGATGATTACTATCGGAAGGCTATATATCAGCAAATCACTCATCAACCACATCAACAAAAGGAGTCACAAACGGCACATGGGAAAATGATTAAATATGGCAACAAGAAAGCTTATTTTGGTATCATTGATCAAGATGATGAAAATTTGGCTCCAGGATTTAGCTGGGATAATTATTTGGATGAGAATAGAGAGTTTAAAGCTTTTATCGCTAAAATTGTTCAAAAGCCAGAATTGTTGAAGGAATGGATAGCAGTGTTATCTGATGAAGGGAAAAGTGAAGATGAAGGATCTGTTTCATCAGAAAACTGTTCATCAGAGACAAGTGATGATGATGAGGATATTGAACAAATAAATATTGGAAAAACTCATTTATCTTCTGACAGTTTTGAATTTTACTTTGCAGATAAACTGAAGTAACTCAAAGACAGAAAAGCTACAAAAGAGATAAAAGAAACCAAGATTGCTGAGAAGATAGTTGAAGTTGAAAAGATAGTGGAAGTAGAGAAGATTGTGGAGGTCGAGAAGATTGTTGAAGTTACAAAACCATGTCTTACATGTTCAGAATCTTGCAAACAATGTGAAGAAAAAGATAAGAGGTTTAGTGAATCAGAAAAGTTGAAAGAAAAGTTGCTGTTTGATGTGAAGAATTTGAAAGAATCATACGATGTGTTGAATAGAACAGTGAATAGTTTGCAGGAGACAAACACAGAAAGAGAAAAAGCTTTGAAAATGTTGAATGCAACGATGATGTCGAAGCAGAAAGAAATAAATTTCTACATCGAAGAATGTGCGAAATGGAAGAAAGAGTTGGATGGTGAAAAAGTTGAAAACGAAAGAATCAGACGTTTACTAAGAAGCTATACAAGTTCTGATTATTTAATTGACAGAATTTATCCTACTGTTGCAGGTTTTGAGGCGTTTAAAGATGAAGACAAGAAGTCTAAGAAGAAAACGGATACTGGTAAGAAACAGAGTGTCTGTTATAACAAGTGTCCGCCTCCAATTTGAGAAGGGTATTCGCCTAGAAAACCAAATGAGGAACAAGTCAAAAAGGCAGTTAATCTAAAGTTAGAGTCCGAGTTAACCGATGTATTGCCAGATAACATTGATGTCACGTTCACAGCGTCCGACACAGATCATGAGTCCGAATTAATAAAAAAATGGTCGATCAGGTGTTGGATAAGGATGAGGAGTCAGAGTTAAAATCCGAGTCCGAAAGTTCGTGTCAGTCTATCGGGAGTTCGAGTTCGTCTGTCAGGAGTTCAAAAACATCGGGAAAACGGGTTTATAGTACAGAGTTTTTGTTGTCAAAATCTAATTTGAATGATGAAACATTTGAAGTTGTGTATACTTTGAATGATTCTGACAAATTATATTTTGATAAAGAGTTTCCAATAAGAAGTGTTCGATTTGAAATGATCAAAAAGGTTTTCAAAATGACAGAAATTAATATTTCTGAAATAAAAGATTTAAATCTTACTGAAAAACCTAAAAAATACACTTCAAGAATTCAACTACGGTTAAACAAGAAAATGGGTTACAATTATGGTTCGGAATTTCGAAAGAAACCAAACCATAATAGTAAGTTCAAAAAGAAAGGTCTTGGTTTTATTCCACCTGAAAATTATAAAAATGAAAAATTTTCTAAAACAAATACAAAATTTGTTTCAGGTCCGTCTGCTGAGGAAGAAAAGAAGAGCTCATTCTGGAGACAATCAAATCAAGAATTTCTTGCCGAGAAGAAGAAGAAGAATGAAGTTCAAAGAAAAGAAACCAGAACCTGTTTTAGATGCAATGTAGTTGGTCACATTGCATGGAACTGTCCTAAAGCAACCAACACGAAACAGGAAGTTTCAGAAAAACTCAAAGAAGTAGTTGTTGATAAAACTGAACTACCAACTGAGAAATTTAAAGTGTTTAAAAACTCAACATATGAAGTTGGTGAATGTTCGAAAAGATTTTACAGGCGAAGTGTGAAACTTGACAACCAAAAATGGGTTGTTAAGAAATCTGAAGTAAAATCTGGCAATGAATCTGATTCTTCCACAAAATCAGAGGAGCCACAAGTTGTTGTTAAAAAGAGTGAAAACTCAGTTCCTCCAATGGATGAGGTGAACTTTCCATCATTGAGGCTTGAGAATTTTAAACGGAAAATTGGGAAAGTTGAGATCTCGAATCAGTTTTATTCTGGAAAGGATGAATTTGATGTCGAGAAGACATTTAATGGAAATGTTAAGAAAATTTTTGGAAAGATGATCGATAGAAAGGTTAAAGGGGTAAAAGACTTTTATGCTAAAAAGAAAGCAACTTACGCCCCAACTGCTGATGAATTGATTTCACCCAAGGCTGGTCAGGCTTGGGTG
Organism: Helianthus annuus; assembly: GCF_002127325.2. Taxonomy (NCBI): domain Eukaryota; kingdom Viridiplantae; phylum Streptophyta; class Magnoliopsida; order Asterales; family Asteraceae; genus Helianthus; species Helianthus annuus. Next base: position 128,676,303 of record NC_035437.2, on the reverse strand, counting down.
GACATTTTCTTCGAGTAAACACCTGACTTGCCGGAGATCCCAAGTTTGTAATCGTGGATCAGGAATCGGCATCTTTCTTAAAAACTGATTATGTAAATGAATCTTAAAGTTTGTCAAAATTTTACAGATTGTGGACTTGCCGGAGCTTCCAGGTAGGTAAGCGTGAAGCAGGAATCGACATCTTGATTGGTAACATGTATTTGTGTAGATGTTTTATTCCTACATGTGGTTAAATGTTTTTGGAATTACTTACAAGTGGTAAGAAGTTGATTTTGATAAAGTGATTAACTCAAGGTCATTAGTTTGAACTTGATGTAATCCTTATACAAGTGATTGAATGGACAAGATGATGAACCAATCCCTTCAAGTGGTTTTCTATCAAACCTACAAGTGGTAAAAACAAACTTATTTTCCGGAAAAATCATTTTGATTAAAACAAACTTAAGTGTTTTGAAATCATAATGAGAAAATAGTTTGTTGAAAGGGGGAGTTCTATTGTCTATGCCAAGAGGATGGCAAATTGAGGCGATTTTATATCAGTTGTCAATTTTCTGTACAGTTTGTTTTCAATTTTTCTTTAATGTGTTTGCATTTTAGGGGGAGTAAGAAATTTCAGAAAATCAAAAAACATTAGAAAATTTGAAAAAAAAGCCAAAAACATGATAAAATTCAAAAATGAGTTTTGTTGTATAAAAAGAGGAAATGATAGTACATCAGTGGACTGTCACAACATGCTAAAGAATTGGAAAGTTAAAATGTGATAAACAATCTCACTGCGGATATGCCAGTAGGTTTTTGCACATTTAGTAGATTGTGACGAGATATAAACCTAAAAAATTTAAACTTGCTTAATTCGTGGGTAACAACTTCTTGGATATATGGGTAACCCCCGAAATCTTGTTTGAAAGGTCCCTCTTTCTGAGATACTAGGTCTTTATGCTCAGTGATATCTGGGGTATTATCTCAGGACTTCTGTTGTATGGAAATACTGACCTAGTCCCCGTATAATACTTTCCGCAAATGCTTGAAATACAGCGTCACCCTCAGCAACTTGATGAAACAATAAAATTGATAGTCATTGCTGTTGTAAAAAAGATCCTCTAAAGGGGACTCACCTAAAGTCGAGCCGTCATCTCTCTGCTGAACGGAAGTTCTGACCTGAGCTCTCACGGTTTCGCATCTCACCCCTTACAGATATCATCTAGGTATACTCATCTGTAAGACTGAATATTGGGATCTGGATACGGGAGTATATTCAAGTAGTGGGACACGCGAATAAGTTTAAGTCCTTAATACATTAATATCGTATCTCGGACCAGTTGAAATTTGTGTGAAAATTTAAAGTGGACCTGTATACTGACAATCTAGGTGAATTGTTTAGAACTTAAAATGAAATGAAGCTTAACGGTGTTGGTGTCTTGTCTCAAAAACTGATATGATCCTCTTACACAAACTCACAAAAATAGTGTCTGTAAATATTTCTTTACTGCATTACATTTCCTTTATTACAAAATCCAAAAAGATTTTTAGTGTGTTTTAGCATAAACTTTTGAAAACTCAAAAAGATTTTCGACAACTGGTGTTGGACAGCTGATTTTCAAAATTCTAAGTGCTAGACATGATGATAAATTCTATGAAGGAAAGTTTGTTCTTAAACAAATATGTTTTTAAATCTAATCTTCAAGTGGTTCATCGATATTATCATTGATAAAGTTTCTGTTTGGTTTGAGGGAGAGTTTGTTTTAGTGCATACATTTTTATTCTAAATTGTAAAACTTATGATTTGGGTAGAGAATTTGCAGGTGATCAAGGTTGTGTTAATTGAATCTGTAATTTGCCAGACTATGATCTTGAAGCAGATAATGCTGATGAACTTAAGGAATGCCAGCACATTGTTAGGGGGAGTCTGTTGATGTTGATTGGAAAGAAAAGCCCAAAGAATGATAAAGACTGAAGATGAAAAGACTCGACACTGAAGACTCGTCAACATCTGAGGGGGAGTCTGTTGGTGCATACATCTGTCGACTTCGTCTTGTATCGAGTCTAGTACTAGATATGTTAGATCAGGGCACATTGTACGGGAAAATAGAGTTGTAAAGTTGATTTCCCACGAAATGTGATTTCCCACGAAATGGTGATTTCCCACGAAATGTGATTTCCCACGAAATAGACATATCATTTCGTGGGGAATTAGAAATTAGTCATTTCGTGGGGAATCAGAATTTAGTCATTTCGTGGGGAATTAGAAGTTAGTCATTTCGTGGGGAATTAGAAGTTAGTCATTTCGTGAGGAATCAGAAATACTATAAATAGGCTTGTGACATTGCATTTGGTGGGGAATCAGAAAATCATACCGAGGTGCTACCGATTTGATTCTTGAAGGTACAAGCTGTAATATCAATCAAATCAGTGATTTAAGTGAATTGCTAGCTGTTTCTTCATCAGTTACTTGTTTTCCGCACCTGTAACTGATTAAAACTCCTCTGAACGACTCTTTCGGGTCTACAAACGATCCTACATAGTCATTGTGTGTGAAGAATTAATTTGTCGGTTCATTTAATAGGTGTCAGACCCACCATTTGTTGAGGCCCAATTATATTCATTGATTGTAAGTACATATTAACGGTCCAATTGAATAATAATGTGAAATAGTTGTCAGCCATCAATCTTAAATTTGATTTCATGTTGACAGTTTACATGTGAACATTATTATAGTCGGTCATTCATTGATTACATTGCATGTGCTAATTGTTAGTATATCGTTCATTGTTTGCATGTGACATTCATTTGATTCAGTTTCTATCATAGTTCAATTGTAAATGGTCAAAGAAGTCAACGTGCCAGCCGATCGACCAAGAGTTTTGTCGTGTAGTGTTGATCGATCAAACACAGGGACGTACGGGTTATCAACCGATTCCAAGCCACTTGATCGAGCCTTAAAGCTAACCGATCAACCAGCATTAATTTTTGTCGTTTTGTGTCACCCGATCGAACAGAAGGTCGAACGGACAACCAACCGATTCAAGATAAAATCCTACCCGATCGGACAGCTTTCTCAACCGATCAGACAACACATCATTCTAACCGATCGGACAGCTTTCTCAACCGATCGGACAGCACATCATTCTAACCGATCGGACAGCAACTCCAACCGATCGGACAACACTGATTATTTTCACTGTTGACTTTTTCGGATACCCGTTCGATCAAGTTGTTTGATATTTTTAAACTGATCGTTTGTTTGTTTGTTTGCAGGTTGTTCGAGGTAATTCAAGGATATAAAATCATGGAAAAGATGACTCCTTTCAAAGACACCAGAATAGAAGAAGAAAAATTCATCAACAGAAAAATGAAAGCTCAAACCAGCTTGCTCAGAATCTCTCGTACATTCAAAGAAGCTAAGGAGGCGATGAGATGTGATGCTGATAGAAAATGTTACCTTGATCCCAATGGAAACATCGCAGTTAATCCAAATTCCATTATTATTGATGCTTTCATCTAGCAATTTACTGAAGAAGAAGAAGAAGCCAGACAGAGAATGTGGTGGGGAGGTGGAGAAGAGAAAGAAAAAGAGAAAGATGAAAGTTCAAAATGTGAAGTTGTGTGCTCAAAGTGTGAAAAATCTGAAGCAGACAATGTTAAACTCTTGAAGGATGTGGTGAGTTTGACATTGGAAAACAAAAAATTAAAAGAAAATGAAAATGAATTTCTAAATAAAATAGAAATTTTAGAAAATGAAAAGTTGAAAATTGAAAAAGATTTAAAAAAAATTAAAATTGAAAACAAAGATGTTTCTTGGATAAAGTTGGAAAACAAAGTTTTGAAAGAAAAAGAAACAGAATCTCAAAATCAAATAAAAATTTTAGAAAATGAAAAATCTATTTTTGGCAAAAATAATATTGAAAAACAAATTTCAATAAATTCTCACCTTGAGAAGATCATTCGACTTGAAAAAGAAGCCGAATGTGCTCGAAATAAAATTGATGAGTTAGAAAAGAAATTGAAAGGTTTTGTGACCTCGTCATCAATACCAGATCTTGTCTGTCCAAAACCAATCAATTCAGCTCCAATAAGTGACAATGTCACAAATTATGACAAAGTCATAATTGAAGATTGTGATGATAAAACTGATGATGAAAATGAGGAAATGAGAAAAGAAAAATATTTTTGGAATTAAAAGAAAAATTTAAAGACACTGTTTTACACTCTACTGAAATAGGTGAATGCTCAAAGCAAAAACCTGTTAAGAAGAATGTAGAACAAAAACAAAAAGTTAAAAATTCAAAAAATTTTCAAAATGAAAATAAAAGATCATCAGTTCAGTCATCCAATCATTATGAAAAATCACAAAAATGTGAAAATCAAAACTCACAAAAAGTTGGTAATAAGTGGTGCAGGTTTGACCACAGTGCTCAAAAGTCAAATCAAGGATACAAGAGGAGACCGGACTACCACAAAGCAAATCAATGTTATGATCTAAGTCTGTGGTATGAAAATGGGGAAAGGTATGATAACAGAGTGTGTTACACATGTGGTTATCAAGGACACATTGCTGTTAACTGCCAGAGTCAGAGTTTTGAGACAAGAGGATACTATGACTGTCAAATCAAAGGACATATTGCCAAAGATTGCCCAATGAGATCAAAGAGAAGATCGAGGGTTGAAATGGACAAATAAAGAAATCAGTCAAAATCGAAGAAAAGCCCAATGAAAAGAAAAAGAAAAAATAGAAAATAAAACTTTCACAAGGGCAGAAAGACAAATTGAGAAAGAAAAGGAAGAAAGTAAGAGAGTATCTCGAAAAGATTTTGTCCTCGGATACAACCAGAAAATCAGATAACAGATCTGATAAATCGTTTTGCTTTCCAAAGAATGATCAGTCAAGTAAAACGAATTCATTAGATACAAATTTGAGGACAAAAGGGAAGATAAAGAAAGAAAAATTAACTAATCAAACTGATGAACAATCAAAGAACGTTAATTGTTCAGAAAAAGTCTTTATCAAAGTTTTTAAGTATAAAAATGACAATGAAAAATTGTGCATGTCAGAGGTTGATAAATTTGGTAAACCTAAATTTTGTAAATTTTGGGTTCCAATAAAAGATGACGATGAATTTGTTTCTGTGAAAACAAAAGAGTCATCTTCTTGCGATGAATTTGTTTCTTCGGAAGCAAAAGAGCCAGGTTTTGGCAATGAATCTGATTCATTAAAGTCAGATGAGCCATCTGTTGAGGTAAAAAGTTAGAGCTCTGTTCTAATAATGGATGATGCAAATTGTTCACCATTGTTAAATGGAAACTGAAAAGCACCAAAGGACCGTCAGGCTTGGGTGGATCTCTTTAAATAAAACCTGACTTGCCGGAGTTCCCATGTTGGTAATTGTGGAGCATGAATCAGCATTTTTCTTTAGAAATTCACGATTGTGATATTTTGAAATTCAAAAGATTAATCAAGGACATTAAGTTGTACTTGATTTATCTTTCATACAAAGTGTGTTTGTTGGTAGAACCTAAAAATGTTAAATTTTCCAGGAAGTGATAAAAGAACAATGTGATGGAAAGAACCCCAAGTTTGTGAAAAGACAAACAAAACTAATTTTCCGGAAAAACCATTTTTGATTAAAACAAACTTAAGTGTTTTGAAATCATAATGGGAAAATAGTTTGTTGTCAGGGGGAGTTCTGATTGTTTATGCCAAGAGAATGGCTAATTGAAGCGATTTGATATCAGTTTGTCACTTTCCTTGTATAGTTTGTTTTCAGATTTTTCCAGAAATATATTTTGATTTTAGGGGGAGAAAAATTAAAAAAAATAGAAAATTTGAAAATGACAAAAACATTGAAAAAGCTAAAATGAGTTTTGTTGTGAATAAGATGAAATGATAGTAAATCAGTGGACTATCACAGCATGCTAAAGAAATGAAATGTCAAATGTGATAAACAGTTTCACTAAGGATGTGACGATAGGCTCGGCTAGACTAGTAGATTTGGAACAACGATACAAACATAAATGAAAAAGCCTAGTTCTAGTGAGAAACATGGTTGAAAGCATAGTACTTAGTTTTGTCCTTCTTGACTGTGTGCCTACTTAGTAATCACTGAATGCTAAAGAGCATAAAAACCGGTCAGTTTATGAACTTTCACAACTTGCTGAAAAAGTCACTGTGATTGTGCATTTTATTTTGCAAAGATTTAAACTTGTTTTATTTCTTTATTTTGTTTAAGCATTGGACATCCTCTGCGTATACGTGAGTATCGACCTGGATGTTATTGCCTAAACGTTCTGCTTTATTTTCTTTGGTGTTTCGTTTAAGCTTTGGATCACCTCTGCGTATACAGAGTATCGACCTGGTGGTTAAAGCCTAAACAATTTCAACTTGTTTTTATTTCTTATTTTGTTTAAACATTGGACTTTCTCTGTGTATACGGAAGTATCGACCTGATTGTTAATATTGAAACATTCTGCATTGTTTTCGCACATATCATAGTTGATGAAAGTTTAAAAGCATTACTTGAGTTAGTGTATTGCATGATGAGGGGATATGCTGAGATCGTGAGGTCCATAAGAATTTAGTGCAAAAATTAATATACCATAACGTATCGGTAAGCATTTCGAAAGTTTTTAGTTTGAGTTTAAAAGGACAACTATATCGTCAATCTGTGTGAATCGTTTAGAACTAAAAATGATTAAAGCCTAACGGTGCTAGTGATTTTTCTCATAAACTGATATGATCCTCTTACACTAAACTCACAAAAATATTGTCTGTATATATTTCTTTACCGTATTTCATTCAAAAACAAAAATCCAAAAAGATTTTCGGAGTGTTTTAGCATAAAATTTTTGAAAATTCAAAAAGATTTTATTTCATCTTGTTTTTGACAACTGATGTTGGAGAGCTGATTTTCAAAATTCCAAGTGCTAAATTTGATGAACTTGATGTTTGGGAGAATGTGTTTGAGATAAGAAATAATTTTGGAATGTTAATTGGTTCATTAATTTGAATTGAAATTTTTTGAAAATCTACAAATTCAAGTAGCATATCAATGTCAAAATTGTTTATCTTACAAGTGGTAGAGAGTTGTGCAGGTTAAAGACAGATTTCTGATCCTGTAGCTACAGAAAGCCAGGAGATGTTTCAAATTTTGTGAAAGCAGCAGAGCAAGATTCTCATACCTTAGCAAGAATAAAGTTTGAGCCAGAATTCTATTCAAGACTGCGATCCCAACTTGTTGAAAGGGGGAGTCTGAAGACGTAAAAGTCAGAAATAGGTTCTGAATCAACACTCAAGGGGAAAATTGTTTGAAAGGGGGAGTTTAATTGTTAAATGATCAGTTTCTGGACTTGAAATTGCGTTCAAGATAAAAGCTGCTGTTGTTGATGATTAATAGAATTGAAAGACAAGACGCTACGAGATTGACTACGACAATATCCAAGGGGGAGTCTGTTAGTACATTTATGTCTATCGCCTCCGTTAATCAAAACCGTAGCAGAAACAGAAGAATTCTAGGCTTTTATTATAATATCTAGTTAGAAAGGCAAGGTGGCATTATTGTAAATAAGGTGAACTACCTTATAAACCTTGGCCTATATATAGGAGCTTTAGGGTTTTCATTAAAGACTTTTGCCACATTTGAGACTGAGCTTTCAAGGTTAGAGAGAGAATCTAGAGAGAGAATCTAGAGAGAGAAAGTGGCAAGGTGATTCACGGTTCTTTGTACGGTTTCATATCATCAATATCACGAATTATATTACATCCTGTGTGTTCAGTCACGTTCGTGTACGGATTCCGCACGTCACACGTTCGGTTCGCAATCGTTTCGGAGTGAAAACCGGTCCTAACAGATGTGTCAGCTTGAGAGCATGTCCAACAAGGCTTTTCTTATGTCATTATTACATCATAATGCCTAATATATAAATCAGTTTAAAATACATTTAATGCTTTATCAAACCACTGCCTTGTGTATTTTCAAATTTTAAAGGTCTGGCCTAAATTCTAAAGGGTAAACACTGCCCATCTACGAGAAAGTAGCAGTTGGTTCCTTTGGTGAATGTATACTTAGCAGCAGCAGTTGTTGTTATCTTCCGTAATACTTTTAGATCGGCAAATGTTTAACGCTAATTACCGGGAAATTCAAATTCAAATATGCATGGGAATAAGTAATTAGCAATTAATGCATGTCACTCAGATTCAAACTCCTGTCAATCATCCTTCTTATATAAGGCTTTTCTTCTCATTTCCCTCTTCATATTTCATCACGCTTTCATTTTCTCTATTTTTGAAATTTGAAATTTAATCACAATCAGAATTCCGAATTAGAAGCATGTCAATATCAGTTGACAGTAATAATCTTAGTTTTGTTAAGGATTTGAATCCTGAGAAGGATATGTGGAACATGAAGGTGAGAATTATTCGAAAATGGAATCAGGGTTACAAGATGGAGATCATCTTCATTGATGAGAAGGTAATTTGTATCTCTGCTTTTCCGTTTTATTTTAGAAAATGTAGTGTTGTATGCTAAGAAGATAATTTCTTTAAATGTTCTTCAGGGTGCTAAGATTCAAGCAGGTATTAAGAGTCATCTGATACCTGTTTTTGATGGACAGCTGCAAGAAGATGCTGTTGTGATTCTGTCGAAATTTGGTGTTGGTGAGAATAAAGATTTATATAAAGTAGTAGTGCAACCTTATAAAATCAACTTTTATAGATGCACAACTGTTACTCATGTGAGAGGTTGGCAAGGTGTTGAGTATGGTTTCAATTTCAGAGCTTATGAAGATATTCTTCAAGGAGAGGCGTTAAACGCTTTGAGTGTTGGTAGTGTATATTTTTGTAATCATGTCTTGCTTTTATAATATTAGAGAGTTTTACTTATATTCTTGTATAATGTGATCATATAGATGTTGCTGGATCTATGATTTCTTGTGGAGATCTTGAAATCTTTGATCGACCTCCAAAGGAGACTAAGAAGATGAATTTCGAGATTGAAGATTTGGAGTAAGTTGTTGTTTATATGTTCAGTCATGTACTGATCATTAAATGTATTTAATGATGTTAATAAATAAGATGAAGAATGTTTGTATTTAATGTGGGATCATGGTAATGGTAATAAATGAGATTTATAGTGTTTGTATGTAATGTTGAATAATGGTAATAAATGAGGTCTACAGTTTATTCTTAGTGAATATGGTAGTTAATTTATGGCTCCTTTGCTACTTTAATAAATGTTATAGCTTTCCTGGTTGATTTTCTGTTTTTATTCATTCAATGTTGTTTTGATATGAATATTCTTTTCATGTAGTGGTAAGGTTTTGCGGTGTACTGTGTGGAATGATTATGCTCTGTAGATTAAGGACTTCATTTCTAAAGTCCCACCTCATGAGCATGTGATGGCTGTTATACAGCATGGAAAGTGTAAGGAATGGAAAGGTATTTTTGTTACTTTCTGCAAATCATAACTATACTGTTTATTTCTGGCAATATAAAGACAGGTATACATTAAATATCTATATACTTTTCCACGTAGGTGAATATACTGTTCAAAGTGATAAGTTTGCAACACGAATTTTTCTGAATCAAGAAATTGATGAAGTTGATGAGCTAAGGAGGAGGTAATTCTTAATGTAATTTCTGTTGTATATAGATGTTCAAGTCAAATATTTGGTTTCATGTCATTTGTATACTAATTCTAATCATTTGTGGTATTCAAAAGGCATATATTGAAGTTTGGACAAGGGAGCAGTTCTACTTCTCAAACGATACTATCGTCTCAGAGTATTTTTCCATTACATAAAGAATTTGTAACTGAAGGTGTGAAGAAACATGTTGATGAGATTAGCGAGATAGAAGAGGTTTCACTTCTTTGTATATAGTTTGGTTATTTGTTTCGTTTGTCACCTGCCTATTTTTGCAGGAAGTGTGTTGTGTTTTTACAGGAAATGTCTTGTGTTGTGGTTGCGACAATTAAGATTGTGCAAGAAGAGTATGGTTGGTTTTATGCTGCCTGTCGTAAGTGTTTCAAGAAGGTGATGGGTAAAAGTGAATACTTGCATAATGTTGAGAATGTTTCAAATGATATTCTTCGATTGCCCGCGACTTCTTTGGTTTGTATCAGATGTCATACTGAATGTACATCGATCACCACAAAGTAAGAAATGATGATTATTTAGCGTTATATTTATATAAGTAACATTCTAAGACTCATATTTGAATATAGTTTTGCAGTTTACTTAGTTAGGTGTGTATATTTCAGGTTCAAGGTGCAAGTGCGGGTGCGGGTGCAGGATGAGAGTGGTAGTGTTTCTTTTGTTATGTTTGATAGAGATGTTCAGAAGCTTCTTGGATTAGCGGCGAGTGACATAAGAGAGAGGCAGGTTAAGGCCAATGATACTGGATTCCCTCATGAGATATTTCGATTGGTTGATAAGAAGGCTGCTTTTAAGATTGATGTTTCAGAGTTCAATCTTAAAAATGACTATCGTGTTTATACTGTGCAAAAAACAACTGATGATCCAATAATAATTGCTCAGTTGGTTGGTGGAGATGGTAATGGTGATGAAAATACTAAGGAGGTAGCATATAAAATTACTCTTTCAATCTATTTATTTTTCTTTTGAGTTTTAAACATTGGATTGTGTACTTTTTTATATGATATCATATATTATGATCCTTTAGGTTACTCAAGAGGTAGCTGAGGTTAAAGACGTTAACCTTTCAGACTCTTCTCAGGTGTCTGCTGAACGAACTTTAAGGGTGGTTATTTATTTTTAAAGTATGTTTAGTACGTGTAAAAAGAGTTCATTATTTTATTAAATGAGATCAATAGTTGTTTTGTGATCTGTTGGAAGGATGTTGTCTCTGTTAAGGCCGACTCTTCAGTCGTTGAAGTTGAAAAGGATTCTGGATCAAGTCCCAATGGAAAGCAGATGGCTTAAGATGCTGATGTTGCCAACGTTGATAAGCTATCCACTAATGTGAGAAGAACCCAGAAGAAGCTGACTAAGGTTAACAATTAGATGCTTATGAAAAAACAATTCTTATGAGAGATAAATAGAAACCACTTATTTTTGAAGAATCCTTGTGGTTTTTATTTATGTCTGTTAACTGTTGTTTTAACAAACTGTGGTTAAAAGTTTGGTTTGTAAGGGCTACCATGATGAAAATGATATGTAATGTCTATGGTTTGAATATTAAGTAAGGTTAACTTTTTATTCGTTATATAATATAATATTGTTATTATACATTATATACATTTTTGGTGATATTGATGGACTGAATAAGTAGTAGGGTTGTATATTATTGTTAGATTGATGAATGAAAATTTAATCAGTTGGTTAGTCGGAAAACTGTTGGCGTCTGAGATACATTAACATCTGTTAACCCCTAAGCACTATTAAAAGATCTGTTAAAGGCTAATCACTGTTATATCGTGCTTCAACGGACCTTATGAGCTGTTGATCATCATCTGTTAAAGATCTTATTTTATAGATCTTCTGTTGAATTGTGTAATATCTGTTGGTGAACAGCAGGACTTAGGTTCATCATACAATTTACTTCATCAACAGAGGTCTTCTTTAGGAGACCTTTGCTTCAGCAGTCTTTGTCTTAACAGACCTTTTGGTACATCAGCAGAGTTTGTTTGGCTATTCATGGACTGAATAAGTAGTAAGGTGGTATATTATTGTTAGATTGATGAATTGAAGAATGAAAATTTAATGAATAGGTTAGTCGAAAAACTGTTGGGGTCTGAGATACATTAACATCTGTTAGAGGCTAAGCACTGTTATAGCGTGTAAACATCTGTTAACCCCTAAGTACTGTTAAAGATCTGTTAAAGGCTAAGCACTGTTATAGCGTGCTTCAACAGACCTTATGAGCTGTTGATCATCATATGTTAAAGATCTTATATTATAGATCTTCTGTTGAATTGTGTAATATCTGTTGGTGAACAGCAGGACTTAGGTTCATCATACATTTTACCTCATCAGCAGAGCTTCTCTTTAGCAGATCTTTGCTTTAGCAGTCTTTGTCTTAACAGACCTTTTGGTTCATCAGCAAAGTTTGTTTGGCTGTTGATGTACTGGATAAGTAGTAAGGTTGTATATTATTGTTAGATTGATGAATGAAAATTTAATCAATTGGTTAGTCGGAAAACTTTTGGGGTCTGAGATACATTAACATCTGTTAGAGATTAAGCACTGTTATAGCGTGCTAACATCTGTTAACCCCTAAGCATTGTTAAAGATCTCTTAAAGGCTTAGCATTGTTATAGCGTGCTTCAACAGACCTTATGAGCTGTTGATCATCATATGTTAAAGATCTTATATTATATATCTTCTTTTGAATTGTGTAATATCTGTTGGTGAACAGCAGGACTTAGGTTCATGATACATTTTACTTCATCAGCAGAGGTTCTCTTTAGCAGACCTTTGCTTCAGCAATCTTTGTCTTAACAGACCTTTTGGCTTATCAGCAGAGTTTGTTTGGCTATTGATGTACTGGATAAGTAGTATGGTTGTATATTATTGTTAGATTGATGAATGAAAATTTAATCAATTGGTTAGTTGGAAAACTGTTGGGGTTTGAAATACATTAACATCTGTTATAGGCTAAGCACTGTTATAGCTTGCTAACATCTGTTAACCCCTAAGCGCTGTTAAAGATCTGTTAAAGGCTAAGCACTGTTATAGCGTGCTTCAACAGACCTTATGAGCTGTTGATCATCATTTGTTAAAGATCTTATATTATAGATCTTCTGTTGAATTGTTTAATATCTGGTCATGTACAGCAGAACTTAGGTTCATCATACATTTTGCTTCATCAGCAGAGGTAAAACCACGAAGTTTTGAAAGTATATACTAAGACTACATAACTTCATTCTTAAGTTAGTTTCCAAACAAGAAATTTGTCCATCAAACATGTCAACTAAAACATAAATTATACAAGGCTAAAAAGGTGTTCAAAGATCATGTCAACAAACTTCAAAGTGTATTTTTTTTCTTCGACTATCTCAAACCTCAGCTTTTTTCCCACGGATATTCCCATTTGATCCATGATACGCTGCCAGTCTGTATGCATTACTAGATGGTTGTTGTCGTCAGGTCTTCTAGGATCTCTCCTAACAACCAGCTATACCAAAAACTTCACATGACCAAATGACAGCACAACTCTACGGTAATCATTTAGCTGGTGTTCTCGAACAAAGTTCCTCGGTATTGCCTGTAAAGGAAAATTCTTTCTTTAGTTATTAATTCAAAACAGCATATACTCTAAGTAATAACAGATAGATCCAAGATTATAAGTAAAATCAACCATATTAAAAGTAGATATGTAAATACCAAGCTGTGTGTCTCTAAAACATGGTATTCAAACTGTTTTTTATAATGTGGACGCCTTTTGTGGTGTTGGTGATTGGTACGGCTGCAGTGATGTTTTGTCTCACTGTGAAGTGCAATCCCATCTTAGTTAAAAACCTACACAGTGAAGTTAAAGTCGTCTTCAGGAGTACTTCCCATCCATTGAAACAACAGTTGGCAGCTTTCCTCAATGTCATTTTCGAAGCAAAAAGTTGTCCATCCTGGTCCCATAAAACAAGCAGCTAATCTCTTTTTGTTTTCAGGAGAGAAAACATAATGCACATCAACTTTACTACTTTGCTTTGGTCCATGTACTTTGGCAACCAAGTTATCAATTTTTAATCTCCTTTGTGACAACAGCTTCAGCAAATCGTGTGGTAAATGCTATAATTTCATGTATTTTAGAAATATCATATTAGATTTTATATAGGATACAAAATATAAATTAGAAGTTTTTCTAACAGTCTAAAAGATACACTGGTAATATATAAAAGGCAAATTGGATTTAAATAATCCCAACTTGCTCAATTTGGCCGATAATAATCCCAACTCAGTTATTGGCCGATAATAATCCGAACTGGTCCACTTTTGGCCGATAATAGTCCGCCGTTAAAAATAGCTTAACGGAGTTAAGCTTTTTTCGAATTACAAACCGATGTTTTATGGATTTTGATCAGAACGAGGATACGAGACGATTTATGTAAAACTTACCTCGAAACGGTGCTTCAAACGACTTGATTTTTGTTAATTGGAAGTTTAAACACCCGAATTGAAGCACCGTTTTCGTCGTTTGGGGCAGTATTTCGAGGTAAATTTTATATCAATCAACTCGTATCCTCGTTCTGATCAAAATCTATAAAACATCGATTTATAATTCGGAAAAAGCTTAACTCCGTTAAGCTATTTCTAACGGCGGACTATTATCGGCCAAAAGTGGACCAGTTCGGATTATTATCGGCCAATAACTGAGTTGGGATTATTATTGGCCAAATTGAGCAAGTTGGGATTATTTAAATCCAATTTGCCTATATAAAAATAAGTAGCAGTTTTTAACCTGCTTGCAGTATGTTTCATCTTCAGCCTGTATCAAGCATCCATGAACATAATCTCTGTTCGAGCCATCTTTTCAAATATCCAATCCCTCATTGTTCAAAACATTTAACTCAAATTTTGCCTTCCTTCAAAACTTTTAAACACGGCTTGTCTATTTTGTTATTTCTACAAGTTTCAACAAATCGGGTCCATTCTGGCCCGTTTATCCTCTTACTTTTATGACCGATGCTCTGTACTGCAATCTTATACTTAAAACCCGTATAATCAACCAACTTTATCACTTCACACTTTCTTGGTAATTGGTTAGCCATTATCTTCGGAAGTACCTATGTATATAAAATACACAACATTTAATATATCTTTAATTTTATAAATACAGTTTTTAGCATACAATTGTGATTTGAGCTAATTTGTTCTAAGAATATAGCTTACCAATCCCTCATTTAGGTCTGCCAATTGAGAGACGTTGACAATTATCATAAACTCCATCTGAAAGTAAAAAAAATACAATAACAGTTAAATACTAAAATATAAAATCAATTGTATCTGAAAAGCATTCTATTTAAGGTATAAAAAAATATCCAACACTCTGTAGCACCAAACTTATATGTTGTGTATTTCAATATGGTCCCTACAACCAACAATATGAATCTAACACTGTGTACTTAAATGGAATGAATCACAATGTAACTAAATAGGTTGATATAAATCTTATTATAAAATAAAGAAAATAAGTTCATATAAGTTTATCTATTTTAACATCAGTAGATTATGATTTTGATGTTTATATAATTTGAAATGAGGAAACTGAAAGTAACATGTTAAAGCATCCCTATAAAATACACAAGAGAACAAAAAAAATACCTGATCTAAAACTTCAAACTTCTAATCGACAAGTCTGAGTAAGAAGAAACTGTAGAGTTTTTTTGCCGGAGAAGAAGAGGTGAGATTGTATTGGGATTGTTGAAAATAAGATATTTATCTATTAACTTGTACATTGTTTATTTATTTAACTTATAATAATCTTTAATATCAGGGTTTAAAAACTATTTTTAATTATATAAATATAAATATATTAAATTAATAGATAAGTTTTTCATATTTAGCAATTTAAATTTATATTCACACAGTGGTTATTGTTATCTAAAAATTGTGATGTTTTAATGTAAAAGGGGGTAAAGTATAAATTTTACAAAATTTAATTTCAACCAACCAGTGTAAATGTAACATCTGTATTAACTCCATTTAATATACCTTTCAACTCCATTATTGAATATAAGCTCCAGAAAAGATATTCGTAAGTTTTCTCAAATAATTTTCTTATCAAAATCGGTAAGGTTCTATTGCATATTATAGATTACACGCTATAAAATCAAGTATTGATTTTTTGAATTTATTGTTTGTATTATATATGTTAGATTAATCATTATTTGATGTTATGAGTATGTGTTTGTCACTGATGGCGTTTCGTATTTTCTCTTGAAGCAAAGAATAGTGGCTTTAATCCGGTGTATTTTTATTGATTAAGTACTGCATTAACTTAAATGAAGTTACTGATAGCATTCTCTGTCACAATTTGTGCATGCATCTTCGTGATGTTGTCTTCTACATTACGATTGATAAATCAACTATATAATTTTTAGTTAATGCTCATTTGCTTAATTGTTGTGAGAGATGATGATTTTCGTTTTGTGCTTTGTTTTTATAATACCTTAAGTGTGTGAATATACCACTTGATTTTTATAATAACTTGTAAGTTTAAATTGTTTATTTGCAGATATGAATCTATCCAATCAAACACCATCCTTTTTACAATTCCTTAATGAAGATGATATTATAGTTTTGGTATGTTTTTTAACTTTCTTGCTACTATTAGGATTCTACGTTAATTTTTGATGTAAGATGTTTGTTAAATACTATTGCAGAATATACCACTTGATTTTCAGACTCTGTTGTGGGGTAAGGAGGTCCCATATGGGCAAATCGTAGAGTTACTTGATGGTGACAAATCATTGTTAGTACGAGTAAAGAAGAGAGATGATCATTGTATATTTACAGATGGATGGACAAAGTTTGTTAGAGATTGTTGTTTGAAAACGAAAGATGTTGTATTGGTGAAAGCTATTGGACATTTGTCGTTCGTTGTCTCATGTTTTAAAGAAAAAGTGTACGAGAACTCTTACATTTCAGCAAATATTAGCCCTGAAGTTGGCATGACTGTAATTAACGATATATTATTTCGTTACTCTCTAAATATTTTATGCTATCTCAACAGCTTGCTAACATCTATTTGCCCTTTTAACGTCTGTTTCCTTATAATCTTAACATCTGTTGACTAACCTTTTTAACTTCTGTTGACTAAGTCTTTTAACCTCGGTTGACTAACATCTGATATTTAAGATCTGTCCACGTTGCAACCTCTGCTGGACATAATGGATGACAGTTGTTACGAAACCTCTGTTGGATAGCAACAGAGGTATGTAATAGTTGATAGCCAAACAGTGGTTAGGTTGTGTGTAAATACTGTAACTACTGTTGACTAACCCTGTTGAGTAATTCTCATTTTAACTTTTGTTGACTAATCCGTTGTAACTTCTGTTGCTTATTAGTTCATATCAAATTTGCAAGTCTGCGCTAAATATTCCTTTGCTTATTCTATAGCTAATTGCTGACAAATTTTGGAAACAATTCTATGGTAAAAATTACGAGTATGGGATGGCAACTATCTATGTTGGCGAAAGGTTTTGGAATGTGATGATGAAAGGATGGACTGATGGGTGCGGATTTAGTGATGGATGGTCAAAGTTGATTGAAGAAGTTCCCATACCAGTTGAATCTTGGTTGGTTTTCACCATGATTGCATCTAAAACATTTGAGCTTTCCCTTTCTCATCCCGAGACTGGAACTGAGGTTTCTTTCAAGAAGGCTGATGTAGTTGTTTTAGATGATTCAGTTTATGGAGATGATGGATTTGATTTATTGGTTGCGGTATAAAATTTTGATGATATAATACATTGTGAGATAACATGACGGTGATAAGTGACTTTTATTATATTATGCTAATAACTTTTGAAATCTCATTTTGTAGGCTAAACAAAAACAGCTTCTGGATTCCGGGGAAGTTGCTTTGGATGATGAGGATGCTGGAGCTTTAGTTGGTAATCCTAAGCAGCTTACGAGTTTTGAGGATATTTTTAATGTATATATACACATGTAATATTTTTATATTAGGAAAATTGGTATTTAATAAACCAACCTTTAACTAGTTGGTAAATAATAATCCAACCTACAGAATTGGTATATAATAATCCTACCTATCAATATGTTGGTACTCAATGAACTTCCGTTAATTTTTTTAACTGAAGTTAGTTTTTAAGTTTTATTTATTACACAAACAATCCCTGTAGTTGTAATTTACTAGTTTTAACTATTTTATGAAACAAAAAAAACCACTCGAAAATCCTCCTTTTCCTCAATTTGAGGTTTATAAAATAGTTAAAACTAGTAAATTACAACTACAGGGACTGTTTGTGTAATAAATAAAACTTAAAAACTAACTTCAGTTAAAAAAAATTAACGGAAGTTCATTGAGTACCAACATGCTGATAGGTAGGATTATTATATACCAATTCTATAGGCTGGATTATTATTTTCCAACTGGTTAAAGGTTGGTTTGTTAAATACCAATTTTCCTTTATATTATTATGATTTAAAATATGGTTTCTTATATATGATTCTTCTTATAAATATAGTTTGCTGATGATGGGCTATTTGATTCAAAGATTGCGTGTCTGGTTGACGAGTCAGATGTTAAAAATGCTGTAAAGTTATAATTTTCTACGCATATATTTTATTGTATTATAAGTATAAGAAGTTTTTTTTTTAAATTTTGTTGTAGCCTGAAGATCATTCTGTAAAAATAGCTGATGATGTTAATGATCGTCAACTACAGTGTAAAGATTTTCCTGTTCGTAACATTTCTGCTTCTTCAAGTGTTACATCTAATGTAAGTGTTTATTAGTTTTATACTGTCTATTTTATTATTGTCTCAATATATTGATATTCTTCTGTATGATTGAGTCTTAAACTTCAAAGCTGAGTTGAGAAGATAGTTTGTGTTGATAAAGAAAGTTATAAAATTTCAAGAATTTAGAGTTGTTATATTCTAAATTAATCTAATTAGGTGGAAAAGATGCGCAAACTTCGTGGCAAGACAATTGTAGAGGATAATAAAGTTGTTGATAGACCATGTAAAGTTCGAAAGATTCGTTTAGTATCATCCACTTCAGAATCAGTCTTACACTTCACCACACATGCTGAAGACAGACTTGTAAGCTTTTGCAGTCGTTGCTTTGTTTCGTTATTTCAATAACTTCAGTTATATATCAATATTTTATAAAATTCACGGTTTAATTTTCTGTTTTTTAGCAACTGCCATCAGATGTATCTTCTGCGTTGGATCTGCATACTGATAATCCTAAGCCTATCAAGATCCAGAATCTTAAATGTGAAGTCTAGGAACTGTTTACAACATCTCAAAAAACCAATACTGGATTCAACTATGCTATTGTTGGATGGTCTTCTTATCTGAGATCCTGCAATATTGCTTTGGGTGATGAACTTTCGTTAGAGTTTCACAAGTCTACTCAATTGCTGAAGTTAAAAAAGGTTGTGCATATCGTGACAAAGATAAAGTCATCTTAGTTTCATGTCATGATTGTTTGTGGTTGTACATTTGGTTCGTTGCTGGTCCTAATTTTGCTTCTTAGACATGTTCTATATGTTGTTATGTCTATAAACAAATTTCATTGTCAATGGGTGGGTGCTACTTTTTTGTGGATAGTACAATGGAAATACTCATATGTATCTTATATATTAACTGATAATGCATGTCTATAGTTGTCTTTTAGCTATAATAGATAACACGTTTTGGTACAATATCTACACATATGTATATGTTCTATCAATATCTGTTTACTAACTTTTGTAGTTTCTGTTGACTGACCTTTTTAACATGGGTTGACTAACATCTGATAGTTATTATCTATCCATCTGGCAAGCTCTGTTGGAGATAATGGATGGCAGTTCTTATTAAAGTCTGTTGGAAAGCAACAGAAGTTTTTAAAAGTTAGCAGATAACAGTAGTTTGCTATCAACATAATGGAATTGCTGTTAAATAAATCTATTGACCATTAGTGTATATCAATTTTATAAGTCTGTACTAATTATTTTTTTTACTCTCTATCAATATGAGCTATGCATGGTTTTCTAAGAAACGACCCGTGTTTGCACACGGGTCTTACCGCTAGTATACTATAATAAAATAAACCAAGTTTGGGACACATGTCACTCAAAGAGGGCCTTTGGTTAAATGGGTAATTGATGCGGGTATAACTCCTGAACCATGAACAACTTTAGGATCCTATTATAACCCATACCAACACCCTTTTTCCCATCAGATCCTCTTTCCCTTCTCATCTTCTATGTACCCTAATTAAACCTTTGGCAAAACTCTACCAGTAACCAAACAAATCACTCAAATCCTAATGCTACCAGTAACCAAACGAATGTTATGCACTCTAATCGTGTGGCGATTTTCACTTCATTGCCGCCGTATTCCGCTGCCGTTTAACGTCGTTCTGCGCCGCCTATACGCATCGCCACCCCCTTCAACATCTTCCAAAATCAAAGGTACACTTTTTCTTTTGTTCTTCTTTTCAGCTTATTAATTAAACAGTCTTATGATTATATTATTTAGGTTAGGTTTTTATATATTGTTCAGTTATTGTTGCTATTTACTCTATTGATTATGCTTAAAAGGGGCATATTTTGGTTATCTTTCTAACACCTTTTTACCAATGGCAGCTTTCCAGGAAAGAGTGGATTTGAAGAAGATAACTTTCAACACTCTAACTCCATTGACTTGATGGGTAGTGGTACACTTTTTGTTGTTCTTAAATTCAACTAAATTTGGTTAGTAGTTTGAACGTAAAGTTTAGTTCTTTCATGTTTAATATCAGAATATGAAGAGTTGTGTAAATATGGAGAAGGATCACTTGCCTAATGCCGAAATCCAAAATTCATTGAGAACTGAGGTATAATTTAACATCATATTATTAAAAAACTTCAATATGAGATTTGTTTTAATGAACTTATATTTTTTCATCAGATTCTGCAGCTTGAGAAAAGATTACTAGACCAAGTTGCTGTTCGTGGCGCGCTAGAACAAGCATTGGGTTATAAATCGTCCTCCTGTGAGATTACGAATCAAGCCTCTATACCAAAGGTAATCTAGACATATTCTTTTTAACTTTCTTTAACAAAAACAATAACAATAATTATAATGTTAATGTTAATGTTAATGCAACTTAATTTTTATAATTTATATGCATTTTTGACATTGCGGTTTTAGAGTATGAAGTTTCACATTTGGAGCAATATCCATTTATTAATGAGGAATAGTTTATCCATTTAGCAATTTTAATATTTCTCTTTACTTCGGTGTCTTTTATCTATAGAGTAAAATATTTTAAGTTATTAATAATAATCATAATCTTATCTTAAATATTAATGATCATATTCTTCACTAAATGATAATTTAAAAATTCTAAAATAATTATCTATTTGTGAATTAAAGTTTCCTTACTAAACAACAATTCAAAAAAAATACTAGATAAGTATTTAAGTTACGTAAACAAATAAGTTTTAAATTCTAGAATAGTTATCTATTTCTAAATGATAGTTTCATTACTAAACAACAATTCAAAATACTAGATATATTATAAGTTTGAATTATTAAACTTTAAAATTCTAGATAATCCAAAATTTAAACAATCATGATAATTCAAAAACATAAAAATCATTATCTATTTATACCTTTTTATGTTATAAATACTGCTCCCCATTAATCATCATTCAGAACAATTAGAGAGATAACCAAGGTGTTGTTTATAATTAAGCGTATATTTTTCCATCACATTAATTTGTTTTACGCACTTCTTTTATATTGTTTTCACTATTATATATTCTTTCACAGAACCATGGAAGGAAAAAATATCATCTATTTGAACGATATTGACGGCAAAACAAGAGCTTTTACAATAAAGGTAAAAGTGGTTAGGCTATGGAAGAGATCAGATCCCAAAAAGGTTGGTGAGACATGGGCTATTGACATGGTGCTCATGGATGAAAAGGTATAACTTTTACAACTTTAATTAGTTAATATATCTTTACTTAATCATGTTTTAGGTTTTTTTAACATACATTATTTTGACTTATAATGTCAGGGAACCAAAATCCAGGTCACTGTGTGGAGTAATGACTTTAAAAAACATGAAAATTTTTTGCAACAAAATGAATGCTATACCGTTTTTAAACCCCGCTTTGATAAAAATAACCATAAGTTTAAATATTTTGATAACAAATATGTGTTAACCTTTAATTTTGAAATAACCATTCGAAAGTGTAACAACTTTATAGGACCAACACATGGCTTTGAGTTTTCAACATTTAAGTCTATTAAAAATGGTGGAGTTTCTTAAGATTTTCGAACTGATACGTTTCCTAAACTAAACAAACGCATAATATACCAGTTAAATTATGTTTTAGTTTTAATGTTAGAACTTATCTTTTCTTTCATTGTAGACTTTATTGGGTACGTCGAGGAATGGTTTCCACGGGAGGATACAACAACACGATATGGCAAGCAATCCTACAAGATGGACTTAATTTTGAGAGATTTGGAGTTTGTTCTCCTTTAATATCCTTTTTCTAATAATTTTCTTCATAGATTATTTTTCGCTAAATTAATAACAATTTCAGGGGTATTGCTTTAAGGTTGACATTGTGGGAGGAATATTGCGATCAAATGCAAGAGTACATCTCCAAAAATAAGGAAGAAGTACATATTGTACTTATTGTTCAGTTTGGTAGCGTCTATGACTACAAAGGTTTGTCATTTTCTGTAGATTTAACTTTTTATGTTTAGTTATGATACTAACTTACTATATATTTTATATTAGGCACCATCAATGTCGCAAATGCGTACTACATTACTAAGTTGTTCATCGATGAACACAATGAAGAGATTGTTAGTTTCAAAAGAAGGTAAATCCATATGTTTTGTGATAAAAGACCGATTTCCATAACCTGAGTATTGTTGATTATACATTTCTTACATCATATACCTAACCTTTAACAGTTACATTGGGAAAACTTCTGTTACAACATCGACTCATCGTTCTATCGGCCAATCTGGGGTCACATCTAATGAAGACGAGTTCTTACATAAGACTTTTTTCAGCACCATTCGTCAGACTAGGGAAATAGCTCAGGCATGTTCAGTATTTAAATTACGCCCATATCAAACATTTACTTTGCCAATATGGAAATTCTAAATAAGGTTTAGTGGTTACATATGCACATACGTTTTGTAGGTTATGCATGTTATTGTTGTTGGTACTGTGAAGGCTGTAGACAAAATAGCGAATGGTATTATCTTGGTTGTGAAAGTTGTAATTCCAAAGCTTCCCCAAGTTTGCTATTCCCGGAAGGCCGGAAGATGACAAGAGAAGTGATGATGTTGATCCAAAAGAAGTTTTAGTATGTACTAATAAAAATTGCAAAAGAAATGTTGTCCTTGCAGTTCACATGTATTCAATCAACATATACAATTATTATATATATCTTATTATTCAACTACAATATCATATCCGCTAACTTGCTATACTATTAAATTGGTACAAAAAATACTTTTCAATTTTAGGTACAAAGTTTCAATACAAGTAGAAGATTGCCCTGGAATTGTAAATCTTACTCTATTTGACCATGACACAGTCAAACTTTTGGGTTTATATGCCAAACAGTTGGTTGACAAATATTTACAGGTAATTTCATTTTCTTTAAATTACATACTATCTATTTTAAACAATAATTTGTTAATATTAAAAAAAAAAAACTCATTCCATTTCCATTCTATTCGTTGACTATTTTCTTTTGTTAAACCGCGTGTACACGCGGGTTCTAACCTAGTATATTATATATAACGAAGTATGATTAATAGTAACTTTATTTTTAAAATAATATGTATAGCTTTTTATTATTTTTTATTTAATATATTTTAATAATTTATTACTATATTTACGTTTAATAACATATTTTTAATTTTTTTCTTCTTTTTTAAACCATATATTTCCTTTACCTTTTTTTAATAATTTTTTTCTTTTTCTAGAACATATAATAATTTATCAAATAATTTAATACTTCTTTAATAATTTACGTTTATAACTTTTTTTAAAAAACTTAAATATGTAAATATACTTGATTTTTTCCCTCCACATTCCGTTATAAGTTTTGTTAAAACAAAGTTGTACTCGACACACAATGTAAAAAAAAAACTAGTTTCACATTATTGTCTAGTTTGCATTTTATTTCAAAATAAAGATTAAACTTTATTACTAAAACCATATAAGAAAAATGTAAAATAGTGACAAATTAAAAGTAAGATTTTTGAAATAATCTGAATTTGAAACCTATATCTTTTGGTAGATAATTGGGGGATATTGAATTTTGTTATGACGATATGTTGTACAACATATGTAATCTTTAAACTATGTTTTTTTCCTACATATTTTTAGATGGATGATGACGTAGGCTATGCGAAATTTTGCCTATTATGAACCTTATTCAAGAACTACCTTTGTTTGCGATTGTTTTTTTTTTCAAGAAACACCTCTATGTCTATTATCGTCAAATGGGTTTTCTTAGCAGCAACTAAACACATGTTATGCCCTGTCTTTTGATATGATGCCTTTTAAGTTTTAAAAATGACAAATTTGTTTTAGGTGAAAATCGCATAAAAATTGCTACCAAGTTCTGTTTCGAAAATCGCACATAAAATATTGAAGTTTTGTTGTATTTTGTTGTCGGATTTTGTTATTTTATCAAAAGAATTGAAAATTAACCCCCCTTTGGATGCAATTTGTGAATGGAATAGTCATACTAAAAAAACTTATTTTCAACACCCCCGCAACATGCGGGTTGGCGTCAACTCGTTAAGTACAAAATTTATAATTTTAAAGACAAAAGACACGGCTGAAATTAGGTATAATAATAAAGGACAAAACTTGCAATTCACTCTATTTTTTTTTTGTACGTAATATAATTATCAACAAACTAGATACCACACAAAATAGTTATTCCCAACAAAAACAAAATAACGTGGTTTAATATAAGCCCAATATATGCCTTAAAAGTCATGATATCAACACTACACTTTTTAACATTTTGTTCTAAAGTCATAATATCAACCCTACCTCTTTTAATTATGCAGCTTGGAATCTTTGTGTTTTATAAGTTATCTTAGATTTCTGATACTGATTTTATTTAAGTTAAAAGTCATAATATTAACCTTACCTCTTTTACTTATGCAACTTGAAATCTTTGTGTTTTATACGATTATCTTAGATTTCTGATACTGAAATAAAAATTAGGTTTTCTATGTGATCTTGTAGAATCTTCCAACTTTGGTGGATAAAGATTAATAAAGATACTTGTTATAATAGATAAATTTGTTTAGTTTGGATGATATCTTCCTTAGCAATTTATAGATACATAGATCGGTTGCATTTAGAGATACAAAAAGTTGTATTTTATCTCTCACAAAATTTCATAGCTATTAAAAACAAGGTATTAGCCTAATGTACATTAATCATACAGAAAGCCTAGACAAAAGAAATGTTACATAAAAAGTATGTCTTTCAAGTTGTTGGCTCTTCCCTCAAATTTGGTTGTCCGAATTTCATCATAACTTTTAAAGAATAATAATTTACATCGAGATAGTTGGTAAACGGGCTACAAGTTGTGCCGCTACCCCTTTTTGGATAGCAAAACTAAGCCTTTTAAAAACTACGTCCATAGATCTCGGGGTCATAACATTATTATGCATGACCTTTTGAACTCGACTAAGTAGGTCCACAGCCTCTGGCGCCAGAAAACCAAAAGTATCAAAAGCAAATGGGATAAACACGTGCTGGTTGTCAAAGCATGCTTTCTCATGCTTGATCACCTTACCCGAAGCAGCCTTTAAAGCAGCCTGACCCACTGTGAAAGCACTACTCCCTAAGCCCACAAGCGGAGAAACCCCTGTTAGATCCACACATGCGTGTTTTCCTCCTACCCATCCAAAGACCAGAATGTCAGCTGGTCGAAGGGTAGATCTCCCTTCCAACGGGTCTGTTAAGAAATTAACGGGTGCCTCTTTCTTAGCAGAAATGCCAGCGCACCTACGCTTGAACTGGCCATGGATCCTTCACTACTCAACCACAAACTGTTGCTATGCCGGAAACTCGACCTAAAAGGGTCGTGACAAAAAGGCGGTGGTCGGTCGAGCAATCGAGGGATATCAATGTCACCTTCCAACATCTTTAGAGCTTCCAAAATCGTTGGTCGTAGAGCCACCAGCGCATGTGCGCAAACTAATCCAACTTTTACAAATCTTGCCATCACACCCTTAGGCAAGGTTCCCTCTCCTTTTAGAGAATCATCAAAAACCTCCTCAATTCGATCTGATTTCACCATCTCCCCTTTCACCTCTTCAAGCACCTTTCTCCCACTCATGATCTCAAGCACTATAATCCCAAAACTATAAACATCAATCTTTGATGTTAGTTGTCCATAGAGCGCGTACTCAGGTGCTACATATCCATATGTTCCCGCAACTCTCGTAGTTATCCAAGACTGCCCATCTCTACTTTGCTTGGCTAACCCAAAATCCGCAACTAGAGCTCTCATATTCGAATCCAAAAGAATGTTGGTTGCCTTAATATCACGATGAAAGATTGCGGGCTTGATCTCATTGTGCAAATAAGATAACCCTTTAGCCACATCAAGTATGATCGATTTTCGTTGAGGCCAACTTAGTCTCTTATGGTTAGATGTACTTTTGTCGAAAATATGATCATGTAAACTACCATTTGGCATATAATCATAAACAAGATACCTTTCGTTTCCTTGTATCGGATCACTCGTTACACAAAACCCTCTTAAGGGCAGAAGATTTCGATGCCGGATCTTGCTTATGATCTCAGCCTCATTAACAAAATCATTGTCTGCTTGTGTGTCGAAGCTCATCATCTTCTTGACTGCAACAAGTGTTCCATCAGAAAGTGTTCCTTTGTAAACAACCCCGAACCCACCTTGACCTATCAAGTTTTGTTGTGAAAACCTGTTCGTAGCTACATCAAGCTCGGCTATACAAAACCATTTTGCGCCTAACAAAACAAACAAACACCTAAAACCAATAAGATCCCACTGATAGCAAAGTCCGAGGAGGGTATCCTAGGAAACAAAGAAACTATACCCAGGTAAAGAAACTATGACGAAACCATAACTTCTTTACCCGGGATTTCATAAGTTTGTGCTCTATACTCTACCAGTTACAACTAAAGGGTCCAAATAATTTTTTCTCTAAAACAAAAAATCTCGAAACTTAAAATAAAAATCCAACAAATACTAGTGGTCGACATCACCAAGAAACCATATTTTGACGTATAAAAGTATAAAAAACTGAAATATGCTACAAATAACAAAAGTTTTTTTCACCTGTGTTGGGCAAAACACGAGCTTTTACATCTCTTACATAATCTCTATGTGATTGGGTTTCTTTCCTCTTGTTATTATATCTCCTATAAATCCCACTTGCTCCAACAAAAACAAGAGTTCCTATCAACGCCCCCAAAACTGCATAAATGGTATTTTCCTTCGATCTCGAATTTGATCTTGATTTGGACAAAGAGATGCCAAGTATACACTTGGCTGTCCGGATATCATCAGGCCCATAACTGTTAACTATTCCAGCAGCATATAGAGCAGTAAAAGCCAAACATTTACTCGAGTTTTGACTCAATGATACCAAGTTAGAATTAACATCCATACGTGCTTCAAGATAAGACCTACACCTCAAAAACTCAGCAAGATCTCCGTCACAAGAGAACTGTAGCACAGTGTTGGGACCAATCCTATCAACCCAATCTAATAACGTGACAATCCCATCACAGTTTGATGGGCTTGCAACAAACTCGTTGGTGGAGCTGTGGCAAGTAGAGAAGGGGTGTGCTACGGAGATTGAAGAGAGGCGGGATTGGAAATCGGAGATGCAAGAAGCGGATGATTGTGGGTTTGGGAGATAGAAAGTTTTAGTTTTCTTGAGGTGGTGAGCGAGGCCGATGCGGAAGAGGCCACCGAGAGATGAGCAGCAGTTTTCCGTAGCGGTGGCGGTTGCGGTGGTGGAGCAGTCTGAGATGTCCCATGGAAAGGTATTCACATAATTGAAATCTATGGGGCATAAAGAAGAATTTTTTGAATGTGATAAGTAGGAGAATATGCAGAGAACAATGAGAAAGAATAAGAGGTTGACAACGGGCCTGTGTGGGAGCCCACATTGCCCGCTTTGGACCTTTCTCTTTGGAAGCCCAAAAATACTAAAAGGCCCACTAAACGAACTATCCTTGCTCACCAAGGTCCCTTCTAAATTTAAGCGGGAAAACAGCTAAGAGGTTGCAGGATCATTTAATGTCTGATAGGAGAGGCATTCGATCACTATCACGGTACTTGCCCGGCGATGCATTAATGAAGACGGGCATCACACCGTTGGGGGTCAGACACGTGTCTGACCTTCCCAAGGTAATATAGTTACCGTTAGATAGTATGGAAAGATCTCTCTTGAAGATAAGGGAATGCTATTATATAAGAGGACACAAGGATGTGGCAAAGGCAGGTATTATCATCTCCGGCCACTATTCTCATTAACTACTCTCATTTATTTCCCTCATTAACTCTGACCAAGATTCCTTGTATTTACTACACACAACACATTAATTAGATTCACACCAAGATAGGAACTCTTCGGTGAATATCTTCATCGGAAAACGTTCCTCTTCCTTATCCGGCAAGCTTACTTACTCTCACACCGGAGCTTGGTCACGGATCCCCCTCCCGGGGTCCTCCGTGGCGAGGCTAACGGTTTATTATTTTGTAGCCAACAAGGACAGGAGCTCTCTACGTCAGCGAAGACCCAACGGACGTCATTCGGAGGTTGGGTATTCGACATTGGCGCCATCCGTGGGACCCAGGCCTGACCGGTGTTCCCACATTAACATTCGACGTCCAGAGCGCAACTCACCTTTCCATAAAACAGCATGGCAACTCCACACAGTTCACGCGTCACCCAAACGGCCCAAAATGATCTGGAGAAAGTCACTGTGGAGGATGTCACTCATGAAGAAGGTAACGAGAATCTGGTAGAAAACCTGGAAGAAACGGAGCATGTCACCCCTGGCTTCGTGGCCATGCACAGGGAAAAGATAACCAAGTATCTTGACGATTTGAAGAGACAAGAAAAGTTGGACAGCCTCAGAGCCAGACTCTCTTTTGACACATCCCCTAATCAAGAAGGAACGGACCCTCAGAGTAAAAACGACAATGGGGACCAACTGGAGACATTCATGACGGCCCTGAGGCAGATGTCTTCCGAAGAAAGAGAGGACTTGATCACCGGTCAGAAACATAAGGAAAAGGAGAAAGATAACTCAGGTAACACTGGTTTGGACCAACCATACCTACCACGAGACTTGGTCGAGGTCTCAAAGTTCACAAGGAGAATATCAGAGGCACCCATGCCCCCCAAGACAAAGCTGCCTCCAGGCTTTGACCGCTATGACGGAACGAGAGATCCAGAGGATCATCTGCATGCTTTCCGGGGGGCAGGGCAACTGGGAAGGTGGTCCATGCCAGCGTGGTGCCACATGTTTGTGCAAACTTTAACGGAAGGAGCCCGGTTGTGGTTTGACAGCCTTCCCCCGGGAAGCATAGACAGTTACGAAGAGTTAAGCGAAAAATTCCTCAGGAACTTCGGCCAACAAAGGAAGGTAGTCAAGAATCCCAATGAAATCCTCCATATCAGACAAAGGGACAACGAACGGATAGATCAGTAGATGGAAAGGTTTGTCAAAGAAAGCATGAACATCAAGGATGTCCCGGAGGTCATGAAAATTAGCAGCTTCATAAACGGGCTGAAGCATGCACAACTGTGTGAAAAGCTGGGAGAGGAGTTCCCACCTTCTTTCGACAATCTCATGGACAGGGTGAGGGCTTTTGTCCGGGGAAAGGATACGGTCAGCAAAGCTAAGGAGACAGACACCACGTCCCGAAGGGCCACTCCAACAACAAGACCACTTGAGAAAAGGTACCCCCTACACACGAAAGCCTCCCTTTGATAGAATGTTGCATGACAGGGCAAGACCCTCATACTCCCCATACAAACCCCGAGGGAGGCGCCCCCCCCCCCCCCTTACTCCGACAGCTTCACCCCCCTTGTCAAAACCCCAAGTGAAATACTGGTCACGGAAAGGGTGAAGAATTCTTTCCCGAGGCCACCCCCCATAAAGCCAGGACCCAAAGCACAGCCGAATGAATATTGTGAATTTCATAAGGGCTTCGGGCACAAAACTGATGACTGCATGTACCTCAAGAGGGAAATAGAGGCGGCGGTGAAGACAGGAAGACTGGCGCACCTGGTCAAGGAGATCAAAGAAGGGGGAGGGGATCGTAAGGGAAGAGATGCAAGAGAGCCGCGGAGGGCAGATGTTGATATGATAAGAAGGAGAAATGAATTCGATGTTACCCGGAGTGTTAAGGCTAGAATCCTAGGCTCTCCAAACTGCATGAAAGCTCCCATCCTCATGCCGTACTTAGAAGAAAACGAAGTACAACGGCTTCCGCTAAATATCTCAGCAGTGATAGCTGGACACAAAGTGTCCAGAATACACGTGGACGGAGGATCCGGCGTCGAAGTAATATATGAACATTGCTTCCTCAGGTTCGATAGAGATATAAGAGATAGACTGGAGGAGGACTCTATCCCGTTGGTGGGATTCAACAACAGTGTGTCACATCCTCTAGGAAAGATCAAGCTCCCATTTACGGTTGGCGTAGGGGATAGGGTCCGGACAATCAATTTAACCTTCACTGTGGTCAGGGCACCCTCCAAGTACAACGCGATTTTGGGAAGACCTGGGATTGGAGATCTACAAGCACAAGCATCTACTCCTCACGGAGCGTTGGTATTCCAAACACCGAAGGGTCTTGCATGGGTGAAGTCAGCTTATGAAGTTGTCACTTCAGTATCCAAAGGGGAGGAACCAGGGAAGACCCCAGGGAAGAAGGTGGAAGAGTGGGTCCTCTGTGATAAGTTCCCAGAACAAACAGTCAAGGTAGGAAGCCACCTAAGTGACAAATGCAAGAGTGCCCTGAAGGAATTACTCCTCCATAACCTAGACGTGTTTGCATTCCAACACGGGGACATGACGGGAATTCCCAGAAGCCTGACGGAACACCGGCTCAACACCTTCACATGGGCGAAACCAGTGAGGCAAAAGAAGCGAAGCATGGGGCCAAACAAGAGAAGGGCTGCTTGTGAAGAGACCCGCAAACTGCTCAAAGCGGGGATAGTCAGGGAAGTCAAATACCCATCCTGGGTTGCCAACCCAGTTATGGTTCAGAAAAAAGATGGGGGATGGAGGATGTGCATCGATTTCCAAGACTTAAACAAAGCATGCCCCAAGGACTGTTATCCCCTCCCGGAGATAGACACCCAGGTCGACTCCCTGTCCCAGTACCCACTGAAGTGCTTCCTAGACGCCTACAAGGGATACCACCAAATACAGATGTCAATAGAAGATGAAGAAAAGACCGCTTTCATCACCGATGAGGGAACATTATGCTATACTAAGATGCCCTTCGGTCTCAAAAACGCGGGGGCGACATACCAAAGGTTTATGAACACCTTGTTTAGGGAGCAAAGGGGAAGGAATCTAGAGGTGTATGTTGACGACATTGTCATCAAGAGTCTGACAGAAGCAGCCATGATAGACGACATAGCTGAGACTCTCAACACAATGCAGGATGTAAACATGAAGCTGAACCCCGGGAAATGCTGTTTCGGGGTAGAGGAAGGAAATTTCCTGGGGGTGGTGGTAACTAAAGGAGGGATAAGGGCAAACCCAGAAAAAACCCAGGCCGTGGCCGAAATGCGCTCCCCCAGGTCCTTGAGGGACATCCAGCAATTAAACGGAAGGCTGATTGCGCTAAATCGTTTCTTATCAAAAGTGGCTGATAAAACCCTCCCTTTTATGAAGGTGTTAAAGGACTGCATCCAGACCAACAAATTCAACTGGACCACCGAGGCTGGAACTGCCTTTCAGGAAATGAAGGCCTACATCTGCAAGCTCCCAGCGTTAGCCACCCCGGTGCCCTGGGACCCGCTGCTCCTTTACCTATCTGCCTCTAAAACAACCATAAGCGCGGTCATGATGGTGGAACGGGAGGGGAAACAGATCCACATATATTTCATCAGCAGAACAGTCAAGGGGCCCGGGGAACGGTACATGCCTCTAGAAAAACTTGCATTAGCCCTGGTCTTTGCATCTTGGAGGCTCAGAAGATACTTCCAAGGGGATAAGGTCACCTTAGTCACTGATCAACCCCTCCAGAAAGTGCTTAGAAAGCCGGAACAGTCAGGACGACTGGCTAAATGGGCCGTAGAACTGGGAGAACACTCTCTAGAGTTCAAGCCAAGGATAGCCACGAAGGGACAGATACTGGTCGACTTCCTAGTAGAAGTACCCGAGGACGAAGAGAGGGAATTACAAAAGTGGGAAACTTTGGAGGAGGAAGAAAGAAGGAGGGGGGACGAAGCCGTCTGGAAGTTGTTCACTGATGGAGCATCCAGTGAAGAAGGGAATGGTGCAGGCATCACGTTGATAAGCCCCGAGGGGGTTGAGCTGACATATGCTATAAGGCTAGATTTCGAAAACACCAACAATACCGCCGAATACGAAGTCCTCCTAGCAGGGATGAGATTGGCACAGAAGATGAAAGCAAAACACGTGGAGGCTAGTACCGATTCACAGTTGGTGGTGAAGCAGTATCAGGGGGAATATGAAGCGAAGGATAGCATCATGGCTCGGTATGTGGCGAAAGTTAAAGAGACAGCTAAGGCATTCAGAACCTTCAAACTGGAATACATCCCCCGAGGGAGGAACAGAAAGTCTGATGCACTCAGCAAGTTAACTTCAGTAGCATTCGACCACCTCGCGAAGGAGGTCAAAGTAGAGGTCTTGACATCCCCCTCCCTGGACGTAACGGAAGTAGCCACAATCGAAGGTTCCCAAGAAACATGGATGACTCCAATCGTTAAATTCCTCCGGGACGGGACTTTGCCCGAGGGGGAATGGGCGGCCAGAAAGGTAAGAGTCAAGGCCTTACAGTATGAACTAATTGGAGAAGAACTATACCGAAGGTCGTATCTGGGCCCGTCCCTAAAGTGCATAGACATGGAAGAGGCCGAATATATGATCAGGGAAATGCACGAGGGAATCTGTGGAATGCACTCAGGACCGAGAACGATTGTAAGAAGGGCAATGAACGCAGGATTCTACTGGCCGCGAATGTACGAGACGGCATCTGAAGAGATCAAGAAGTGTGATAACTGCCAAGTACATGCAACAATGACCCACCAACATAAACACCCTATGGTCCCGGTCTCGACGTCTTGGCCATTTCAAAAATGGGCCATAGACATAATTGGGCCTTTTCTAGAGGGCCCCGGGGGGGTCAAATACGTGGTAGTGGCCATTGATTATTTCACTAAGTGGATCGAAGCGAAACCCCTGGCAAAGATCACCGGAGATCAAATGAGGCGGTTCGTACTGGATAACATCGTGTGCAGGTATGGGGTCCCGAAGGAACTGGTGAGTGACAATGGGGTGCAATTCGCCGAGAGACCCTTCAAGCCATGGTGCGAACAAATGAGAATCCAACAGGTATTCACCTCTGTAACCCATGCCCAAAGTAACGGATTGGTAGAAAGAGCCAACCAGAGCGTTATCAAAGGAATGAAGGGCAGGCTTGGGAGGAAACAGAAGGGCTGGCTAGAAGAACTTCCATTTGTGTTATGGGCATACCGAACCACTCTCAAAAGTTGCAATGGGGAGACCCCATTCAGCCTTACCTACGGGACGGAAGCCATGATCCCTGCAGAGATCGGGTCCCATACCGCCCGGATGAAGCTGAGGGATGAGGAGAACGAGCAGGATCTAAGAATGAACCTGAACTTATTGGAAGAAAGAAGGGAAGTAGCAGCAGTGAAAGAAGCTCACTACAAAAAACTCCTGGCAAGTTACTACAACGCACGGATGAAGAAGCTCAACCTCATCCCAGGGGACCTAGTCCTTAGAGCCAACGAGGCCAGTTTACAGGAAAACACCGGGAAGTTGGGACCTAACTGGGAAGGCCCATATAGAGTCACATGGGCAAACGGGAAGGGAACGTGCAAGTTGGAGACTTTGGAAGGAAAAGAGGTCCCCAGGACCTGGAACCTGATGCAGCTCAGGAAGTATTACATGTAAGGGGCAAGCCCCCAGGAAAAAACGGCCAAGGGCCACTTTTGTTGTAGGAAAATTATATGTATGGGGACTTTCCCCTCTCAAAGTAAACCTTTTGTAAACAATCTGTGAAGGGAAGTATAAATCCCCCAAAGATTTAATGAAAAGACGGACAAAAGTGTCCCATTTTGAAAACTGCGGGTAATCATACCTGGGCAGACGTGCCTATGAACACCCTTTAAATCTATAACTAGAACAAGCAAACACACGTGTATGAGGCATTCAAGACATGCCCAAAGCCCGGCCGTGGGGCTAATAAAGGTCTAGCTAACCTAAAAAAACGGACAAAAGCAAGTCAAAAACATAATATCACATTATAGGCTTATCCACCGATTGGCCTCGAACAGACAATCACAGTTTAACAAAGCAAACAACAACAAACAAATAATGCAAACACACTCGTATATAGAAAACTACGAAGGGAAACCTGCTTTATTTAATACAAGTCATACGTACAAAAAGAAGCCCCAGTAACTGGGGCAAAAAGCCAAAAAGATTATTACAGACACGGCAAGACAAAGTAAAGACATAGCTCCTCGCCAAAGCAGCTTGAAAATCTCCAAGGAACCACCAAGCTAGCTTCCGATATAAGCCCCTGCAAAATAAAACAAACAAGACAAGAAGAAGGCAAGCAAGCCGAAGAGGAGCTATACATAACCATAGATCATACGATTAGCGATCAACATGGTCCCCAACACGAAGGACCATCCAAAATAAAGTCAAACATACGAGCATCCTACGGTAAGTTAGAGTTATTACAACCATATCGAAACTTGTCAAATGTTCAGAATTTACTGGGGATCACCCCCAGAAAGAGACGGCGGAGACGAGGGACCAACGGAGGAGAACAAGGCCTTCAATTCAGCAATTGAGATCATGGGATGTTCAAGAATCTTGGCAAGGACAGTTGGGGTCTTATGACCGAACTCCTCGTTTAGTTTGGACAACTTCTTCTTTGCCTTGGAGTTGTAAAGAGGAGTCTCTTTCCTGCCCAGGCCCTGGGCAGAATAAGCATAGCTATCCTTCAACCCCGCTTGATATCCAACATCCCTATAGGCCCTGTAAATCTCCTCCAAACCATTCTTAAAGTCTTCCAATTGAGCAACAGCGGTCAGGAAGGCTCCAAAACCTTCAGTGATCAACCAGTGCTTCTCCCCAGCCAACCGTTGGTTGTCATCTGAGGTTATCCCATAATCTGCATACATAGTGTTAAGTTGCTCCTAGGAAACGGAGCCAACCTCCTTCGCATGCTTCAGCTCGGCAGCAAGCTCTTCCTTCTCCGGAATCAACGATGACATCTCATGCTCCCAAGCCCGCTCCTTCCTCTCAAGTATAGCCCCAGCTCCCTAGACAAAGAACCAGTGAATATGGCAGCATGTATATATAAAATAAAAAAAAGAGGGGAAGGGGAGAATGCTACGCACCTTCTCCTCCTGTAGCCTCCTCTCAGCATCAACCACCTGGCCCCTAAGTCCGGCAGCAACCGATTGGGAAGCTTTAAGCTCAGCCTTGAGTCCCTCATTTGCTTTCCTCAGGTCATCAATCCTTTGCAGCATCCCAGCACCCCTAAAGAAACTCTCACACAAGGACATGCTATACCGATCTTCAAAAAGATCATCCCTCAGGGCAGAATTAACAAATTTATGTGAAGGGGGGACAGCATGACTCAGAAAGTCCCGGGCAGCTTCAGGAGTCCCAATCACGGAAGAGCTGGTCACCTTCCATTTAGGAACATAAGTGCAGGGGAGAGCATCAGCAAACAAAGGGGCAAGGGGGGATCGGTAGGCAAGGCCTTCCTGAAAAGAAGGTTTACTAGTCCCAGTAGCATGCAAAGGAGAAAGCTCATAGGCCGGGGAAAAACGGGCTACCCCCACCTCTGAGGCTTTGTCCCGGATTCGGGAAGGAGAAGGGCCAGTGGGAATTTCTATAGGTTCCCGGTAGCTCCCCTAAGAGAAAAGAGCAAGTCAGAAATAACAGGAATAAAGAGAAGAAGAAAAAGGACTACTCACCAATAACGGAGCACTCACTAAGCTTGAAGACTTCAAATGCTTGGACAGGGAACCCTTGACTCCAGCAGGAGGAAGGTCAGAGGCAGCCTTGGAAGAAGGAGGGAGCTTTTGACCACTAGCACTCCGAAGTCTCTGGCGAATGTTGCGAGGTGCAGGAGCCGGATGAGGGCCGACAGATTTCCTTTTACGAACCAGCTGTATCTCCACTTCTTCGTCGTCGCTTGGGCCGGAGGGATGAACAGGAGGAAGGTCGGGAGAGCTTTCCTCCCCACCAGAAGGATCCTCCTCGGATCCACCCATAGCAGCAGAGCCCCCTACCTGAACGGATCCCCCCGCAGCCTGTGCCTCTTCATTTAGCTGGGGATTGATCTCATTATCAACCACATATTTCACGTCCTTGGAATCACCTTGAAGAAGCCGCCACAAAGTTATCTCTACACAAGACACCAAAGATGACTACGGGTCCCCAAAAGCATGAAGGAAAAAAGAAAATGACCATAAGAAACAAACATAGAACAAAAAGTACCTTTCTTGCCAAAGAAGGCTCTTGGACGAACTGGGTAGGAAGGACTCAAACCACCCATAGCAAGCATCCCTTCCGAAAAGGTAAAAGCCCTTGTCGGATTATCACACATTCTTTTCCACTGGACAGTCTCACTCGCAGAAAGGGTAGGGACCACATCCTCAATGGCAGCGTCAAGATCTTTGGGAACAGGGGACTCCGGTAACATAGCCGCAGAAACAAATATGAACCTGCACTTCCAGTCTTTTGGGTAGGTCGAAGTTGGCATAAAGCTATAACAGGGCCTCGAAACATTGTTTTGACGCTTAGCGAATGTGAACCAATCACCATCGGAAATCAGCTGATAAAACATGCAGAACAACGGAACAGAGGGTTCCCCCGAGATCGCGGCACAGGACAGTTCAAAGTGGACTACCCTCATGAACCCCAAAGGGTGAATCTGCGAGAAATGCACGCCAAAGTGACGGAGTAGGGAGATCTTGAAGGCAGAAAGGGGGTATCGGACCCCACAGGAAGAAAAGGCAAGGGTATAGATGGGTATTCTATCCGGCGTACATTCTGCCGATTCGTTGGGGCCGGGTAAAGAAGGGGAAAATTGATCTGGAATGTTGTAAGCTTCGACAAAGGTTTTCAGATCCTTCATCGTTAGGACAGACCTTATTGATGACCGGCCACCGCGGCTCATGGTTGAGAAGAATGGTGAATGAGGGAGAATAGTTGCAGAGAAAGAAAGAAGATGGAAAGGTTTGAATGAGAAATCGGAGGAAATTAAAGGATGTATTTAAAGAAGATAACTGCTGATGTACAAGTAACTGTCACATCAGCAGTCCTCTCAAAATTCAAAAATGGGCACGTGCAACTAGGGGGTTAACTCCCGCTACAGTTGATTCGGCGATCCAATGATGAATCAAAACTGCAAATAGCAACTGATCAGGAGTGGGCCCACCCAAAGAGAAACCGCCTCTCTTAAGCGGTTGTAATTCAGCCCCGGATCATGAGCCTCAGGTCTCAGAACCAGGGACTAAAGATGACTTGACGACGGGCCTGTGTGGGAGCCCACATTGCCCGCTTTGGGCCTTTCTCTTTGGAAGCCCAAAAATACTAAAAGGCCCACTAAACGAACTATCCTTGCTCACCAAGGTCCCTTCTAAATTTAAGCGGGAAAACAGCTAAGAGGTTGCAGGATCATTTAATGTCTGATAGGAGAGGCATTCGGTCACTATCACGGTACTTGCCCGGCGATGCATTAATGAAGACGGGCATCACACCGTTGGAGGTCAGACACGTGTCTGACCTTCCCAAGGTAATATAGTTACCGTTAGATAGTATGGGAAGATCTCTCTTGAAGATAAGGGAATGCTATTATATAAGAGGACACAAGGATGAGGCAAAGGCAGGTATTATCATCTCCGGCCACTATTCTCATTAACTACTCTCATTTATTTCCCTCATTAACTCCGACCAAAATTCCTTGTATTTACTACACACAACACATTAATTAGATTCACACCAAGATAGGAACTCTCCGGTGAATATCTTCATCGGAAAACGTTCCTCTTCCTTATCCGGCAAGCTTACTTACTCTTACGCCGGAGCTTGGTCACGGATCCCCCTCCCGGGGTCCTCCGTGGCAAGGCTAACGGTTTATTATTTTGTAGCCAACAAGGACAGGAGCTCTCTACGTCAGCAAAGACCCAACGGACGTCATTCGGAGGTTGGGTATTCGACAGAGGTGTTTCTTCATAATTTGTGTCCTTACTTTTTTTCCAAAACAAATGGTGTCTTAATATTATCCCGAACAATATACTTTATATGTGACGTTCGGAATTTATTTACACATTTTTTTAATTGCAACAAAACAAAACAAACAATGAAACAAACAATCGACCTTTACCGACGGACTGACGCTTCAAAAATCTGCCAGTAAAGATCGATATCGTTGATAATCGGTAAATAATACTTCTTCGGAAATCCGAGTGTGTAAGCTGATTTTTGACGAAAATAATAAATATACTGAAGGATAGATAGTTTTGTCATGTGCTTTTTTTATTTTTATTTTTTTATTTAAATAGTGTGTCGTAGTTGGATGACTCACCTGGTACATATCAATTAGATAAAATACTATTGGCAACTTAACTAAATTTGTTTGTATGCGTCAATAATTACCTAGTATTAAAAACACACATCAATAAATTTTATATAAGGGACGAATTTAATTAAGTATTTGGGCTACATAATCATTTATTTACTTCATATGATTTGTTAAGTAGTTCTATAAACTTCGATTTCAATCTAATTAAACACATGTTTTATGATCTTTGGTTTTGGTCTCAACTCTCAAACTCCAAGTTTCCTCTATAAATATATTCTTTAAATCATTAATAATTATAATTTTTTTGTGTATTTGGTTTTTAAATCAACTTTTTAGTTTGTGGTTAGCATTTGTAATTGATTTCTCGTAAGTTTCTAACCAATATCTGAACAAATTATAATATTTCCAGAAGTTTTTAATCAAGCGAAACCTAAATTCAAGAACTGCGGTCATTTTATTGGAATCCATGTAATGCTAGAGGCCACTTAGGTTATAGCCTAGTGGTCAACATGAATTATCTCTTATGGCAAGGTCAAGGTTCAATAATTGGGAGATGTAAGTATTTAAGGGGGAAAATTAGGTGACATTCACCTCGTGAGTGATCATCATCAGTTGTATAACGTAATTATACAGTGATTGGTAGCCTCATAAGTGCTGCGTTATGACATGTTAATAACATAACAAGGTTCCTCACGACCTAGAACTACGTAATAAGACTTGGCAGCCTCGTAAGTACCACCCTGTAACATTCGTCCCCGAAAGAATGTAGTAGAGTTCGACAATTTAGTGACTTAGAAAGACTCTAACCTTTAACCTTTTCCTTCCACATACTATGTTTAGTGCCTTCATTTATATATTTTTTATGCATATTCATCCAAATATTTTGACATTTTTGGATGCATTTTCAAACGATTGGACACTT
Organism: Helianthus annuus; assembly: GCF_002127325.2. Lineage (NCBI taxonomy): Eukaryota > Viridiplantae > Streptophyta > Magnoliopsida > Asterales > Asteraceae > Helianthus > Helianthus annuus. The sequence goes on along the minus strand of NC_035437.2, from coordinate 128,636,852 downwards.
AATACCATTATTTGTGGAATGGCAGTATTGTTTGGTGTTTTGGTGATAAACAACCTAATCACCAAAACCGGTTAAGCATTCTTCCTTGGGGGTCGAAAACGTATATACCCAAAAATTTCTATATGAAAGCTACATACATAACGCTATTGAGCGAAAAGTTCGTGGGGGTCGAGCGCCCCCCCCCTCCCCCACCCGGGCCCTTCTAACCTTCGCCCCTGAGCCTCGGAACCACGACACGAGGCGAAGCATGACCATGTTGACACCTTGCATGGACGTGTCAATATGATCCATTGACACACACTCGCGCATGCACACATGCACACCCGACCCACCATTTCAAAGAAAAGTACAAGTATGGATGGGGGGATAGCATTCCATGGCACGGTTGTGCATTAAAAAGCACAGTTGTACACAATCATTTTGGGCACTATAAATAGATGGGTTCTCTCCTCCATTGGATCCCTCATTCCACACCTCCACCAACACAACGGACACTAAAAACATCCAAGGGAGGAACCCTACTGGTTCTAGTCCCGCCTCTACTCCATTCTATCACCGATCAAAGGTAGTCAACTAAAATCAAGAAGCGCTTTGTAACACACTTTGGCTATGGTTGTTCACTGGTGATCATACCATGGTTAAACCACCAAGTGTTGGTTATTGTAATATTGCTACTTGTGGCCAGTCTTCTTGTATCACTTACTTTGATGTAAATGAAACTTGATGTTATTTTATAATATTTGAAGTTTGGTTCAATGAAGTTTTTATACATTTGAATTTTTAGCCATTACTGATCTTTATTGAATATGAGCACTTAAATTTAATTAATTTGAGTTTTGAACTTGTGTATGTACATGTTTGCCTAATGTGGCAATTGCATTCATTCCGGGTTTATATGGTCTCCATTCAAGACACGGTTATCACACAAGAGATGGTAGATAGTGTTTTAATTCATAAAGTTGTTTTGATTAGTTTGCTATTTCAAGGCCATTAAAGTGACAATAATCAGGCAATTGGATTTTATGTTTTGGATTGATAATTTCTCCTTTCCATGGTGATGCTTCTAAGCTTATAGTAACTATATAAGTCCCAGGTTATCCCAAGCCATGGAATGAAATTTTACACTTGAAATAAAGTTATTGATTTTACACTTGAAAAAAAGTTATTTGATAATATGTCTTCAGTTATGGTGGGGCTTTGCATTCTACTATTACAAGTTTGTGGGAGATGCAACTGAGTGTCGTCTCCCCATTGTATACCGATGTATAAAGAGTTTTAAGAGTGTTCACCTAATGTGGTCTGTTCATTTCACGATGAAAACCCTAGTTTACCACTCCATTCAAACATTTCAAATAATATATTTTATATCAAAAGAATTCGAAACCAAAGTGATATCTGTCTTAGATTAATTCCTTCTCCTCCTTTATATTTATGTTTATTATTCTAACTTTTGAAACCCTTAATCTCTACACATCCTTAAGTACAAGGGTTGTACGGTAATTAGAGTAAAGTATGGCGGTTATAAAGTTCAGGGACTGAAAGTGGCAAACCAGAAGTTGATAACCACCACCCCAAGGGTTGCGAAACCCCTTGGAGAGGCACCTTTTGATCTCGGCCACAAAGAAGGAAAAGAAAGGGTGGCACCGGTTCAAGTTTGTGGCTACAAATCAACGTACCCCTTCACGATCAATCTCATCCACATATTCAAGGGACACGTCTATTCACGAAGAGACACGTCTATTAGTCGCACCCATTGAAAACTATAAATAGGGGTCATTTGATTTCATTTGTAATACACTACATACACTCTCATATTCGATACATACATCCATTCGATTATTATTCAAGTTATACAAGTTTGTTTATCACGTTCTAGAGATCAAGATCCATTTTGGGGCCAACAATTGGTATCAGAGCATCAGGCTCTAGGCGTGGGAATCACAAGGCATCGCAGGGAATTCACGATCAGGTTTCAATTTCGTTTCAATTCGCAAGTTTCAATTCAGAATTTTGGTTAAGAGTTCGGTTCTAGGGTGATACGGTTGAACCGGGTTATTGGTTAGGAATCTAGGATTATTGATTCCGGGGTTTAGTGCGAATTAGATTGTTGATTATTTGATTATTACACGATTCGGGTAATCGTGAGTTTGTTGAGATCTATTGAAACCAAGAAAAAGATTATTAGGAGTGAAGATTGTTCGGCAGGAAGATATGTCAGGAACATCCGGACAAAATCCGATAATAATACAGAAAGAAGGAAATTCTCTTTCCCAGTTTCAGTGTCCGATTTTGAAACCAACAAACTATATGGTTTGGGCTATTCGTATCAAGACGATTCTTGAAGCGAATGGTTTCTGGGAAACGATTGAACCAGCAGAAAATGCAACGGTAGACACCAAGAAAGATAAGTCTGCAATTGCATATCGGTTTCAAGCAATACCAGAAGACGTTGTATTGCAAGTTGCAAGTTGTAAAACTGCAAAAGAAATTTGGGATAATCTAAAGGTCAGACACGTTGGTGTTGAGCGGGTACAAAAGGCGCGTATGCACACGCTATTATCAGAATTTGAATTGTTGCAAATGAAGGATGACGACACTATTGATTCATTTACCGCAAAGATTAATAGTATCGTTACCCGGGCAACTGAAGCAGGAACGACATTGAGTCAACCGACTCTAGTACGCAAACTCCTAAATGCAGTGCCAGATAAGTTTACTCAGATTGTCGCCTCCATGGAACAATACTCCGATCTAGAAACTATGACACTAGAAGAAGCGGTCGGAAGATTAAAAACGTATGAAGAAAGGTTAAAGTTGAAGAAAAAGGAAAGCCCCGTGAACAATCTAGAAGAACTCTTGTATGCGGGTCATGGACAACATGTTGGAAATCGTGGACGAGGGAGATGCAGTTCATCACGAGGTCGAGGGAGAAGCAATTATCAACATAGGGGTGAAGGACACACCTCTTATGAGTCGGAAGGAACCGACAAACCACAAAGTGATGATAGCAAGCAAGAGACACCGACTATGAGAGATAAGTCGAAAATCACTTGCTATAGATGTGAGAAACTTGGGCACTATGCCTATGAATGCCCAACCAAGAAAACCGAAGAAAGTGAGACACTATTGGTCGAAATAGAAGAAGATGATGATGAACCGGCACTTCTGATGTGCCTAGACGCTGAAGAGAAATAGAAACGTGAAACTTGGTCGTGTGATACGATCAAAGGGAAAAAACTGTGTGATGCGGAGGAAGATAACCTGTGAAAGGTACAACAAAACAATCTAGTGAATGGATCAGGAAAAAGTGAAGAATCCGTGAGGCAAGCAATCAATAATGAAGAACTCGTTGTGAGAGACAACCGTGAATAAGATAAATCAAGGAGAAGACGCGCGTATCCTGTGACTGGGTCAGGAAACAAAATTGTTGTGTGATTCAACCGCAAGAGAAATCTAAGTGAGTTAGATTATCCAAAATCTATGCGAGATGGATGCAAGTCATGTGATATGATAGTGGGCAAGTTAATCAAGACCGGGTGAAGTTCGTGTTGAGACAACTACACAAGAAAAGAGGTTCATGTGATACAAATCAAGTGCGGTCAAGGCGAGTGTGAAGCAAGTTCGTGAGAAGCAAAGTTCGAGAATAAAAGATCCATGTGAAATGTTAGATACCGAGGAGACTCGAGATGATAAAGCTACTCGGAGTTCAAGATCTACAACTCAAGGATGTTCAAGATTAGGGGGGTGAATGAAACCCTTAATCTCTACACATCCTTAAGTACAAGGGTTGTACGGTAATTAGAGTAAAGTATGGCGGTTATAAAGTTCAGGGACTGAAAGTGGCAAACCAGAAGTTGATAACCACCACCCCAAGGGTTGCGAAACCCCTTGGAGAGGCACCTTTTGATCTCGGCCACAAAGAAGGAAAAGAAAGGGTGGCACCGGTTCAAGTTTGTTGCTACAAATCAACGTACCCCTTCACGATCAATCTCATCCACATATTCAAGGGACACGTCTATTCACGAAGAGACACGTCTATTAGTCGCACCCGTTGAAAACTATAAATGGGGGTCATTTGATTTCATTTGTAATACACTACATACACTCTCATATTCGATACATACATACATTCGATTATTATTCAAGTTATACAAGTTTGTTTATCACGTTCTAGAGATCAAGATCCATTTTGGGGCCAACAACTTTGTTATTTACTTTCACTTGCATAACCACTCAACTATATTTGCATACTATAAATTTCTAACATATTTATGCATCAAGTGTTGTACACTATGCTTATGGGTGTTTAAAAAAAAAAAAAAAAAAAAAAAAAAAAAAAAAAACCTTGATTTTATATTTTTAATCCAAAACTATTTAATTTTTCACTTTTAACCCAAAAGTTTCATCTTTTACAATTTAATCTCGCAATTTTTTTATTTTTAACTTTGGTCCCCTATACTTATCATATTTCAATTTTTCTTTTTGTTTTATGTTTCATTCTAAATTTTGCGAGTTAACACGGTGCAATGTGCGTACGTGGTTCAACGTTATTATGTTTCGTAACACTCCGTTCTAAATTTGCGATTTAACACGACGCAATTTACGTATATGGTTCAACGTTTTTACGTCATTTTTCCCGTTTATCATAACAAATTCGTCGCAACGAGCGGGTACTAAGTCGACTTAGTTATTATTTTATATGTTTTACGTTACGATCTAATTTCTTCACATTAATACGTGCTGGTTGTTGGCGGTGGTGTGACATTGGTACTAATTGAAACAGTTTTACATCCCGCCGCAACGCGGTGGAGCTTAATACTATTTATTGACTAAACAACAACAAATGTTGAGTGATGAGAGCCATCGAGTCCTTAGAACGATACTTGGTTTTTTGCCACACTATACTACATCACAATAGACAAATTTATCTTACCGTGCAGTGGCGGATCTAAAAGACAAGATCAGGGGTATCCAAAAAAAAAAATTGGACCTAGGGGTATCCTAATATTTGCTCAGTGATATCCTCAATGCATAAAATTGAGAGAAAAAAAAATTTTTCACCAATTTTACACTCCGCCGACAAAGTTGAGAGGTAACCCATGCTACCGCTGCTTGTATAATACATCCGCCCTTGTTACCGTGTGTAGTTGTGTCAAAGTGTTAACAATTTTATGACAAATTTAAAACAATAATTTGCACAAGCAAACCCTTCTATGTACACATTTACACCCATCACGATGCCTTTATCAATGTTTACACATATCAAGATTGTGTTTCAACAAAATGTTAACCTTAGGACCATCTGGCAACCTAGATCTACGCTTTGCCACATCATTCAATGGAAAAGCTTTTACGTGTTTTGGTAGCCTATAAAAAAAATTACGATACAATGTAAAAGAGAAAACCTTGATTGTTTACCATTTCATCATCGTTTTGTATTTTTTTTGTCATTTTTTAATATAAAGAAAAATAATATTTAAAATTAAAAAAACTTGACCTCTAAAAGAATTATTACATCCACCGCAAATCCATACTGTTTCCTAACAGGGATCTATCCATTCAAGAACTTCTCGGCTTGGCTATGGAGATGAGTGGGCCTAAAGATTGGAAGAAGATTGCTGGCGGGATCCTTTTAGTCACGGCTTGGGAGATTTGGAAGGCGAGTAATGAGAAGACTTTCAATGATAACTTCGTCAACTTCAACCGACCGACGGATCTCATAAAAGAAAATACATTTTTTTTGGATAACAAATAGATCAAAGTATGTTAATCTAGATTGGGAGAGGTAGTGTGATTTTAATTTTCGTGATGTAATTTTATAAGTTTCGGTTCCAGTTTATTATTGTTGATCCGATTTTCTTTTATTTTAATAGAAGTTTCGTCCTTCAAAAAAATCCACCGCAAATCCACAATGCTCTTTCTTGACTTTCATTCGTTCAACCTTCAAATGGACCCACCAAATAAATAATTCTCATATTAAAAGATTCTATTTATATTTTCTAAAAACATATGTTTATAAAACTGATTTGGTGTCAAAACTTTAAATTTTAATACCCGAAAACCATTTCGCCGTAAAATGCACTTATGCGCATCTTTGACTTCTAATAAATAAAACTTTGACTCGTCACTTCGTCTAGTAAACGTGGTAATCAGAAGGTGCAATCGCAAGGAATTATAACCTTCGTGTTTACGATCACGTTGCAAGGTTCAATTGAACTTTGACTTGACCAAAAATGGCCAGAACCGAAAGTCAAATAGAAAGTCAAATTGTTTGACTTTGAGCTCAAAATAACTAAAATAAATGAAATAGACTAGGAGTGAGCACTTACTTGTGTTGAGGAACACTTAAGAGCTCCAGTAGGAGGCTTCCAATGACTGGAAACAAGCTCCAATAGAGTGGGAGATTGAAAGTGAGAAAATGAGCAAGTTAAAGTGAAGAATTCTTGGCTATTTATAGTGCTCTTGAGCTCCTAAGATCATGCCAAGTGTCCTTGAGGTGTCACGATCTGATGAATGTGATAACACATGTCCAATGGAGGTAAAAGAGTGGAAAATCGCGACCTTAGAGGCCAAGGCATGAAACAAGAGGCTGCCAACAATATTGATGTGTTGGGCATCCCATACGGATCATATGGGGTTTTCCTTTACGGTTCGTAAGGCCCTGTCAGGGGCAGAAGTTTCAGCTTTTGGCAGATTTAGCCCCTGGACTTGTATTGTAGCGTTTTGTCACTTTTAACCCCTTTTAACCTAATATTTAGGTTATATAAAGGTGTTAAGGCATGTGTAACTTGGATTTTGTCTGGAAATGTCGTGGATATGGTTTCGTTCGATCGTATGGTTACGCGTTTCATAAATAAAGTATAAGACTTTATCGAACACGAAAATGATCGAAATTGCACAATGATTGAAATTATGCATTTGCGCAATTAAAATACAAGATTTTATTGAATAAGAAAATGTTCGGATTTGTACATACGGTCCATATGCTGTGGCTTGGGACAGACTTTTGAAGTTTGTCAAAAATGGCCCCTGGACTTGTATAAATGTGTTTTTTTGTCTTTCCTAACCCCTCAAAACTTATATCTAAGGTATGTAAAGGGTATTTAGGGTATGTGTAGCTTATTTCCTTTTCCCGGTGTGTACGTTACATTAAACTGATTATGTTTAAGTATCGGTTAACGAATTACTTCCAAAAGAAAAAGTTTTTGAATGTTCATAATTTTCCACAAGGGTTATAGTTACTTTCCCATATGTCACATTTAGCCTCCTTATGTTTAGTTATATATTAGTTTAGCCCCTTAAGTATTCATTAAATAACTATTATCATTCTAACATGACTAAGCTAATGGTTACTACTTTTAGTCCTCATACTAGAAACTCATGAAAATGAACATAAAAATTGAAATACGAGCTTTGGGGTGTTACAGTACGACTGCTCAAAAACTAAAATAAAAACAAAGTGGTACCAAAGCGGGTATCGTACCGAATGCCTGTACCAATATCCGTACTCGTACCCGTACCATACCAATATATTCGGTACGGTATTTGGTACCCAGTTTTGTTCAAATTAGATACTGGTATTTTCGGTACTGGTATGGCTACTGTACCAATCTCATCCCTAATTCACTTATCCATAATATGTACTGCCTTTGTTTTCTCACTGAGAGCAAAGTCCAAGAGGCAGCAGAATCTGGCTTGGGTCGATTAAAGCATTTTGGAGGCAATTTTTCTTGAAATTGGACTTATTTTCAAAATAAAAAAATTAGGCATTTCGAAGGTAATTTTTACTTTTAAATTATAACTTCCTTTAGGCAGTTACTCGTTTTTGCATCTCTAATTCGAAATCCCTTTGCTTATTACAAAGATTCTAGTTCATATGAATTTCATAAACACACATAATAAGTTCTAATACGTAATCTAAGTTGTATCCCATTGGATATTTTGGGAGAACCGCCGAAATAATCCAATTTGAAAGTTTACACGCCTCTCAGATCAACCGTTGCATTCTAAATTCCCCAACATGTGTTAGTAATGTTTTTTTTTCTTTTATTTATTTATTCATTCTATTATATATACTAGTACTTAGACCCGCGTGCGTTGCTGCGCGGGAACATTGCAAACATTGAGCGAAATAGTCCAAACGTTATGTCATGCGTTAACCATACGAAAACGTGTGTTTTGACGTATCCAGTTTAACTCAATAGCATTGCGGTTGGATCAAAATTTAAAGTAAACGAATTTATAACGTACAATCATATTGTCTTTATATGTAACCCAAATCATACATTGGAAACGTAAAAAAACATAATCAAGGGTTGAAGTTTACCCCTAGCTCATTGCCCCGGTTATATGTGATAAGCTTTGTATATAAATTATAATAACTAAAAGGAAAGTGTCGGCAAAATATTACTACGTAACATTAAACAAAAAAGAACCAAAGTATAACTATGTGACATTGAACGAAAAAGAACAAAGGTAGAAATTTGGGCCTGGCCCAGAATATAAGAAGCTGATGAAAAGGGAAAAATAAGTGAATGAATCGGGTGTAGTGGGAATCGAACTCGAGCAACACGTAGACTAGATAGAGGGCTGACCACCACGCCATACGTCAATACTCGTGAAAGTTTTAGATAAAGTTCTATATGCATAGACAAAAATAGAGAAATTGGTCGGTGGCAAAAGCCACCGACATTTATCTTTAAGATAACTAGATTTTTGACATGTGTCGCGCGTTGCAGCGGCAACGTCGCATTTACGGCTTCATTACACGTGTTATGATGATGACATTAACGTGTGATGCCCATCGTGACTAAATTCGAACCCGAGGTGACAAAAAGAGCAAACTCAAAAAATAAAGTCATAATATGTCCGGTTATTATAGAAAATTGTGATTAACTAATTACTAACATCTTCGTTCAATCTAGAACTAACAAACAGTAACCATCATTCAATCTCGAACTAACAAATAGTAACCATACATGTCACACCCCCAAAATACCACATGCGGTAACCCCCGCTAGGCGTGTGACTTACCAGGATCCAAGCCACCAATCACATTGAACTACGCATAATATTTAAATAAAACATTCCATTCATTTCAAAATATAAATCGAAATCATAAGTTAAATCAAGTAGATGTTTAGCGGAAGCATAATGTAAGCTGTAAATCAAATGTTTCAAAACATGTGTTCATAATCAACGAAGCAAGTATCCAAGAGTCTCGACCCATGACCACTCCGGCACTCCCAGATAGCAAGTCCATATCAAGAATCTAACGACCTGCAAGCATGCAGACAAGTCTGTCAGACGACGCTGGTGAGTTCAAAGTTTTGTTAACGCGTTTAGTTACCAGATATGAGTATAAAACAGTTCAATGATTTGATTTGATGTTGTTATTAACTCGATTACCGCAGATGGCTACAAGATTTATTTGTCCAACCCCAATGTCTCAATCAAAACATTGGTCAAGTGGTTAAGGTAATTAGTTTACGCCCGTCCTCCACGGTACGGTATGAGGGTGCCAAACCTAATAGCGCTATCAACTAATAACTTCGTTGCCTCCCCGGCAACTAATCGGTAGATGTAAGGGGTCTTATCGATAGAAATGAGTGTAATAACCAACATCCCAATAACCTGACATTCCTCCCTGGAATGTTACCCGATATCCATCCCCGGGATGCATGCTTGGAAAAAGAGTAGTGAACTCACCTCGGTTTGCCCGGTAAGATTAGTTACTTGTTCACACTTAAACAGTCACACCCTATAGTATTCATGTATACATGATTAGTTTACATTCACATGGTTCACGTATAAATTATGATCATAGTGTGCACACAAGCAACATAGTAGTTATTTACTCATAAAGTTTCCACAATTCACATATACGTTTCACAACATTGTTTAACAGTTTAAGTGTACTATTCATGACAACTAAACCATGTTTTCCTCAGTCAGTCAATATGTATATTCTTAACAGATAATAATAGACTTTCATTACATAGTTATTCATACTCAAACTCAGCATAAACATCCGTTCTGTCTGGTTTTCCTGTCGACGAAACACAACATCTTTCGTCGAGTCCGTATTCACGAGACATAACATCTTTCGTCGAGTCCATGTTGACGAAACTTAACATCTTTCGTCGAGTCCATGTTGACGAAACTTGACACCTTTCGTCGAGTCCAAGTTGACGAAACATAACATCTTTCGTCGAGGGCCTTCTTGACGAAACACAACACCTTTCGTCAAGGGCCTTCTTCCTCACAGTGCGTCGTGAACAATAATCACCCTAATAACTTACAGTTCCTAATTAATCATACAACACGTAACAATGGCATTTAACAATTCAAATATGCACATGACCAATCAATTTATCATTCTGACTGAATCGTTTACATTATGACAACAACCTTAATATGCAAACCCTAGCTTCTTATGTAACATACTGGTAACACTAGATCATCACAAACATATCAATCCATATGCACGTACACATTCATGACCTATTTAGCTTGTACATGAAATCATGAATCAACTATCAAACCTTATCATGCAATCATCAGATTCACACTATTGTTAACAATCCCTAATCCATTCAACATCATAGCAACAGAACCATAATCATCAACAATTAATCCAGTAACAATGATTATACATTAACCTTGATGTGGTATAAATCGGTGGTGCCTAGGGGATGAGAGTCTCGAATGGGAGATGAGGGAATTGTCGTCGCTAAGTTTAGGGAAAGTCTAGGGTTTCAACTGATCAATGGTGCGACTATCATATACACGTTCTAAAAGGGAGTGGGTTGGGCCCTTGCTGGGCTGCGTTTAGACCGTGGGTGACGAAACTTAACACCTTTCGTCGAACGCTTTGGTGGCGAAACACCCATGGCGAATGACATAATCAACTTATGTTTTCATTAAACACTTATGTTAACTTTAAACACTTAACTTAAACTTTAAATAATAAATCACCAACTATGGATTCTTAATCATTCAAAATAATAAACTGATAAAATACAAGTCGAACTACAAAACAGGTGACGCGTAAAGGAAAAGTCTCGAAATCTCGGGTTGTCACATCATCCCCAACTTGAAAGAAATTTCGTCCCGAAATTTGATAAGTCGAACAAAAGCGGTGAAGTGTCGGATCAGGATGAATGTGGATTTTCCCCGGGTACCACATCATCCCCAACTTGAAGGGGAATTTCATCCCAAAATTCATTAGTTGTACCAGGTTTAGACTTACCAGACTTGGACTTGGATTTACCAGACTTCATTTGATCTTCACGTTCCCACGTGAACTCCGGTCCACGTCTTGAGTTCCAACGAACTCTCACGATAAGGATTTGACTAGGCTTACGAACTTTGACTTCCCGATCCATAATCTCGATAGGTTCTTCGAAAAACTGCAACTTGTCATCGATTTTTAACTCTTGAAACGGTACCTGATGCGCGTGTGGTGTTATAGGTTTTTATGTATATTTTTAGCCCTTTTTACACGTTAGTCAAGTTTTAAATTTATAAAACACGATATTTTACTAACACCAAACACACATATGGGCAAGTGCACCCATCGTCAGCGTAGTATAGTGTTGGTAAGATACCGAGGTCGTCCAAGGACACAAGAGCTTTTAATACCGGTTTATCCTCAACGTCTAATCAAATCAAAAGTTAAGAAAAATGTTTTAAACTAGAAAATAAAAACTAAAAATGCGGAAAATAAAAATAAAAACAAAAACAAAAACAAATAGGCAAGATGAATCACTTGGATCCGACTCGTGTTTAGTGTAACCTTTGATTATTTCTGCACTTTTGCACTTTTTAAGAGATTATCTTAGTTATTGTAGTAGACCCCTCTTTTGAAGGTGACGCTACCCTCAACCCAGTAGTTTGAGTCAGCAAGGATACAATCCTAAAGGGTTGGATTATTGAAAGATAATTTAATTAATTAAGTTATTAATGCGTCATGTGGTAGGCCCCTCTTGTGAAGGTGACGTTACCCTCGGCTAATTAGTCTGAGTCAGCAGGGATACAGTCCTAAGTAGCCGGTTAAAGTTTTAATAGTAGATTACATATGAGGGGATCAAGGAGTTCGGACCCCCTCCATCCAATACCAGTGGGTATTGAAGGAGGTCCTACTAAAGTTGACCCATTTCCTTGCAGGATCTATACACTGAACAAGACAAGACTCTTAGCAAACCATTCCCTTAACCCCCGACCAGGTAGCCAACATGTCTCCATATAGACCGTGGAGATATGAATGGTGAAAATCTTTTATTTTATATAGACAGTAAAATAACGCCAAGACACCACGGACAAATGATAAGGAAGATTCAACTTCAACATAAGAAACTAGTTATTAAAGTCATTAATATATAACCAAATAAAAAGTGCGAAAAGATTAAAAATCAAAAGTATTACATTAGACACTTGTCTTCACCAAGTCATGTAAGAGACTTAGGCAAACATGGCCTTCGATTGTCAAGAACTCTTACGATCAATCTTGGATCCCGAGACTACTCACACACTCTATGATGGATGATGGTGGTGGATGTAGGTTGGTGGTGGGTGGGTGAAGTGTGAGAGAGGTGGTTTGCCAAGGGATGGTTTGCAAATGAGCCAAGTACCCCTATTTATAGCCTGCACAGAAGCCTGGACACGGCCCCGTGTCCACCCATCTTCTCTTTCTTCATCAATTGCTGTTTGTCTGCATTAGTTGACCACGCCCCCATGTCCGCTGGGCACGACCCCGTGTGCAGAAGCGTATCTGTACTATCAAGATTTTCCTAGATTCTGCGAATCTTAGAATTGACCACGGCCCCATGTCTGCTGGGCACGCCCCTGTGGTGGGTGATAGAAGCTTCTACAACTTTGTCTTTTCTGCAGACACTTGGGCATGCCCCCGTGCTCATTGAGCAAGGGGCGTGTTCAGCCTTCTATTCTCTTGTTTTTGCTTGGGAAGATGCCATCGGGAGGTCGGGCATGCCATGCTTGTTCATTTTCTTGTATTTATTTTAGATTTAGCTGCCTTTTTGCTTCTTTTGTTCAATTGAGATCATTTAATCCTGAAAATACAAAAGGAAGACAAAAACACACTTTTTCCAACATTAGTATAAAAAGGGGTTAGTTTTATGCCATAATTGACGTAATTTATATGTTGCATTTTGCGCACATCAAATACCCCCACACTTGAATCTTTGATTGTCCTCAAGCAAAACTCTTTATAATGTGGCTTTACACTCCCAAATGGAACGGGTAGAAGAGAAGGTTTTTGGGCTTGTCATGGAGTGTCGGGTTTCCAAGATTCTTTATTATGTTTTATTTTTATTTATTTACAATCCTATTCGTCATGATTTATTTATAACATTACATAAGATAAATTACTTATTAGGGCATAACATGCCTTATTAAAAATCCATTTATATACAAGTTCACATACCTCACGCGGGATCACTCAACAGTCGGTCGAAGATGTATTTTAGTGAAACACTCGAGAGCGACATGGAACTTACTCCTACCATTAGCTTGCCAAGCAATCAATCTTCCTCCTTTTTAACTATAGACCTTTGTAAATAACAAGAGGACTTTTGGGGGAAGGGTTAGGCTTGGGTTAAAGGTAGGTGGTTGGGTTAGTGGTTAGTAGAAAAGCGCGAAAGGCGTAAAAAGCGTCGGTTTTCGTAAGACTTTTTATTATAACTTTTTATTTAGTGAAGCATTTCTTCAAACAAAGTTCTTTTTTATTAACTTGATTGTTTATTTCTTTTGGCTTCATCATTTTTTTTTCAAGAGGTTATAAGAAAAACCGAGCTTTGTTACTAAAATAAAGGGTTTAAAATGGAAAAGGGTTTTAGGTGGGTAAAAGGGTGTTTGATTTGGGTTAAGAAATGAAAAGGTTTAGACTCAAAGGGGTTAACTAGGGGGATTTTGGGTAGGTGGTAAAAAAAAAAAAGAAAAATAATGGTGTAGAAATAAAAAGGGTTAGTCCTAATGCCTCCATCATTTACTTACTCAGGTTTAAGTTGGTAAAGACCGGGAATGCATCGTTGTGGCAAGTTCTAGAGTTGTAAGAACCAAGCGGCTATTCACACAAGAAACGAAAAATGAGCATTTAGCTTAAAGATGTGTATTTGTATGCTCAATACAGGATCAAAACTCACTTTTTGTGGGAATGGGTTTTTATGTGATCAAGTATATATAATCAAATTTTAACTAGATTTGTCATGTAGTTTCATAATTTTCTTATGTTTGTTCTTTTTATCACGACGCTATCTGTTGTAAATTTGTAAAAATATAACCTTTTTAGAACTTGAAATTCCCAACTTAAACCTAGACAAGTAAAAAAATAAAAATTTTTGAAAAAATTTGGGGTGATTTGCGGTTCCAATAGTGTTTTGTGTAAGGCTTGTAATTAGGACTTGCAAGATTCAAGGTTTTAGCATCCCCCCACACTTAAATTACACATTGTCCTCAATGTGTCCCAAAAATAAGTTTTTAGGTTGATTGATTGTGTAATAGTGTGTTGAAAACAAATTTTAATGTTACTGGGCGTCTGGACACGGCCCCGTGGTATCCGGGCACGGCCCCGTGTTCAGATCACCAGTAACGGAAAGTAACAAAAAGAAATAGAAGCCTGGGCACGGGTGCGTGTTCAGTGAGCATGCCCCGTGTCCAGTTACCTGAACTGGGCATTTTCTGCAGATGGTTGAGCACGGGGCGCGTTGGATGAGCACGGCCCCGTGCTGATCTTAGTGTAATGAAGAAAAATTGTCGGGTGGCCCTGTTTTTGTGCATGGGGTGCTGTTTCAAGTTTCCCTTGGTATCCTTCACCATCCCGAGTGTGTTTTAACCATTACAACATCATCCAAACACCAAATTAATTAAAACCATCATTCATTTAAATAGAGAAAGTTACATAATAATCCTAATAAGTTAAACTTTTAGATAAATAGGTCAAAAGAAACACAAGAAGTCTAAACTAAGCAGTTCTAGCCTAAAGATTATTCTATTAGCAAAATTTCCGAAAAGATAATTCTCTCGGTTGGATGCGGCTCGAAGAACTTCTTTCTCCGGACATGGGTCCCTCACATGTCGGCGAGCCATTCTTCTATCTCCCTTTGAGAGAAGAAAGGCTGGCTCGTTGGCATCAGTTTGAGGGGGTGCAACCTCCACCGGGACTTCTTGCAATTCATCAAGAGGAGGCTCAGCTAGAATGTCATCCCATCCGGTGGGATTGTTGACTCCAAGTGCTAGGTTCCAATCCTCTTGAGGGAGGATTGGCTCCATGGGAGGTGTCACAAGAATGTTCAACCTCTGGTGCACGAGGTTGATTTCTTGAAAACTGTTTTCCAACCCCACTGTAAGATAATTTATACGGTCTATGAGGACCTCCTCTACCGATGTCATCTCATCAAGAGCTTCACGTAATGCCATCATGTAGCGTACGAGAGTTGCTTCGATTGAGGACCTCCGTTCTCTTCGACTGTTTCTGGAATGTGCTGACAAAGTTCCACTGTTTTGGCTCGACATTCTATGAAAACAAACTGAAAAGAGTTCATTTTAATGAAACAGTAACCTCGGACACGGCCCCGTGCTCAATGAGCACGGCCCCATGTTCACCTTTATGCAGGTTTTTGGAACAAGGAATCTTGGAGTTTCAAATTATTTTTCTAACTTAAGAAGCGTTTTTTAGCAGAAATAACTTAAAACAATGTTATAAAACTTATTTTTAACAAGATTCCTTGCATAAAACCTAACAAACATCACAATAAAGCTTGGAATCATGGTGATTCCCAAGCTCTAATGGAGGTGTTGAGGTAAAAAAATGTAGAAGAGGGGAATGGACAAGAGAGGAAAGGACAAGATGGTTGTTGAGAACCTTCTTTTAGAAAATACCTAGGATGGTATGTGTGAGGATCCCACCAAATCTCTGTCCCTATGAGGATCCGGATTCTTGACAGCATTTATAGAAAACGACAGCACGCTGCACACGGCCCCGTGTCGGCTGGACACGGCCCCGTGTGCAAACAAGACCCTGACACATTTTGTCCGTATTCTGACAAAATGTCAGACGGGAATCTTTTGGTGGACACGGGGGCGTGCTGACCTGTACACGGCCCCGTGTCTAGAGGTTGTTTATGAAGTTTTGTCTATTTCTAAGGAATTTATCCGGATCGGGCGGCTCCTTACTGGATGGAACAACCCCAAAGTGCCTGAGATACCTTAATTGTTCTAGATTAAGACGAGAACGCAAGAGGTTGTCGGTGAGGGTGATTCCTATGCTAAATGTAGGTGGACAAGTCCAATCCTTTCCCTGGCTCTCGTTAAAGAAGGTGTATGCCGAATCGCTCAAGTCTATGTATACACCGAACGAAGTCGATGCGGAGTCCTTCACGCCAAAATCGACACAGGGATGACTATCGCTCAAGTCTTCGCTAGAGTTAGAGGTAATATCGGGAACAACGAAGTTGTTTTTATTCGAATGTGATCCCAACAATTCTTTTTGGGTATCGTCTTGGGATGGAAAGTTCAACTCAAGTTCTTTTAACCAATTAAGAATTAAATCATCTAGTTGAAATAATTCATCAAGAAGCATTTCTCCTATAAGATTCGGTTGAGAGCATTCGAGGGAGAGATAAGGATTATTTTTATTTCGCCCCTCTTAAGGCTACAGGAAAACAATGGGTCTATATAATGGGGCTTATAATTTAGAAAATAACATTCTAAATCTTTATGAGGGCCACCACATAATTGACACCACGTACCATAAGAGTGCCGAAAGTAAAAAATATTAGTATCACTCATGTTTGTGTGGGAAATTACCAACCGTCGGGATCTTACGGTTCTGTTTTCAGTAACCGAAGCTTGGGCACGGGGTGTGTTGAGTGGGAACGGCCCCATGTTCAGCTACTTTCTGACTTAAAACAGGATTGCCAGTACCAAAGATTGGGCACGGGGGTGTTTAGCGGGCACAACCCGTGCTGAGTTCTGCAGAAGCTGAAAATCTGAGAAAAATCCTAAAAAAATAGAAATAAGAAAAACGATTAGGCTGTTGATTCCTAACTTTCTTAAAATCCTTGTGTCCCCGACAACGGTGCCAAAAACTTGATGCGCGTGTGGTGTTATAGGTTTTTATGTATATTTTTAGCCCTTTTTACACGTTAGTCAAGTTCTAAATTTATAAAACACGATATTTTACTAACACCAAACACACATATGGGTAAGTGCACCCATCGTGAGCATAGTATAGTGTTGGTAAGATACCAAGGTCGTCCAAGGACACAAGAGCTTTTAATATCGGTTTATCCTCAACGTCTACTCAAATCAAAAGTTTAGAAAAATGTTTTAAACAAGAAAATAAATACTAAAAATGTTGAATATAAAAATAAAAATAAAAACAAAAACAAAAACAGATAGACAAGATGAATCACTTGGATCCGACTCGTGTTTAGTGTAACCTTTGATTATTTCCGCACTTTTGCTCATTTTAAGAGATTATCTTAGTTATTGTAGTAGGCCCCTCTTTTGAAGGTGACGTTACCCTCAACCCAGTAGTTTGAGTCAGCAAGGATACAATCCTAAAGGGTTGGATTATTGAAAGATAATTAATTAAGTTATTAATGCGTAATGTGGTAGGCCCCTCTTTTGAAGGTCACGTTACCCTCGGCTAAGTAGTCTGAGTCAGCAGGGATACAGTCTTAAGTAGCCGGGTTAAAGTTTTAATAGTAGCTTACATATGAGGGGATCAAGGAGTTAGGACCCTCGCCATCCAATACCAGTGGGTATTGAAGGAGGTCCTACTAAAGTTGACCCGGGTCCTTGCAGGATCTATACACTGAACAAGGCAAGACTCTTACCAAACCATTCCCTTAACCCCTGACCAGGTAGCCAACATATCTCCATATAGACCGTGGAGATATGAATGGTGAAAATCTTTTATTTTATATAGACAGTAAAATAACGCCAAGACACCATGGATAAATGATAAGGAAGATTCACCTTCAACATAAGAAACTAGTTATTAAAGTCATTAATACATAACCAAATAAAAAGTGCGAAAAGATTAAAAATAGAAAGTATTACACTAGACACTTGTCTTCACCAAGTTATGTAAGAGACTTAGGCAAACATGGCCTTTGATTGCCAAGAACTCTTACGATCAATCTTGGATCCCGAGACTACTCACACACTCTATGATGGATGATGGATGATGGTGGTGGATGTGGGTTGTGATGGTGGTGGTGGGTGGGTGAAGCGTGAGAGAGGTGGTTTGCCAAGAGATGGTTTGAAAATGAGCCAAGCACCCCTATTTATAGCCTGCATAGAAGCCCCGACACGGCCACGTGTCCGCCCATCTTCTCTTTCTTCATTAATTGCAGTTTGTCTGCATTAGTTGACCATGCCCCCGTGTCCGCTGGGCATGACCCCGTGTGTAGAAGCGTATCTGTACTATCAAGATTTTCCTAGATTCTGCGAATCTTAGAGTTGACCACAGCCCCGTGTCCGCTGGGCACGCCCCCGTGGTGGGTGATAGATGCTTCTACAACTTTGTCTTTTCTGCAGACACTTGGGCACGCCCCTGTGCTCTTTGAGCACGGGGCGTGTTCAGCCTACTGTTCTCTTGTTTTTGCTTGGGAAGATGCCGTCGGGGTGTCGGGCATGCCACATTTTTTCCTTTTCTTGTATTTATGTTAGATTTAGCCGCCTTTTTGCTTCCTTTGTTCAATTGAGCTCATTTAATCCTGAAAATACAAAAGGAAGACAAAAACACACTTTTTCCAACAATAGGACTAAAAAAGGGTTAGTTTTATGCCATAATTGATGTAATTTATATGTTGCATTTTGCGCATATCAGTACCACAAGTGTCTCATCCGACAAACACTTCTTTAACTGCGACACGTGGAAAACGTCGTGTACGTTACCCAACTCAGCAGGTAACTCAAGCTTGTAAGCCACCTTGCCAATCTTTTCTAGAATTTTAAACGGTCCAACATAACGTGAATTAACCTTGCCAAGTTTCCCAAAACGCACCTCACCCTTCCAGGGTGAGACCTTCAACATAACACTATCATTAACTGCGAACTCCAACGGTTTTCTACGCTTATCGGCGTAGCTTTTCTTGCGATCACGCGCTGCCGCCATACGACTCCCGATCTGAACAATTTTCTCGGAGGTTTCGAGTACAAGTTCCGGGCCTGTAACCTGGCTATCACCCACCTCAGCCCAACAGAGAGGTGAACGACATTTCCGCCCATACAATACATCGAATGGAGCTGCCTGAATGCTGGTATGGTAACTGTTGTTGTAAGAGAACTCTATCAGCGGCAAGTGTTTCTCCCAACCCTTGCCAAAATCAATCATGCATGCTCGTAACATATCTTCAAGTGTCTGGATGGTTCGCTTACTTTGACCATCCGTCTGCGGGTGATAAGCCGTGCTCATATCGAGACGCGAGCCGAAATATTTGTGCATCGACTGCCACAAATCTGAGATGAAACGCCAGTCACGGTCAGAAATAATAGAGGTCCGCACCCCGTGCCTAGAAACCACTTCCTTAAGATAGACTGCAGCTAGCTGTGAGAACTTATCTGTTTCCTTGATTGCTAGAAAGTGCGATGACTTCGTGAGACGATCAGCGATCACCCAAATTGTACCGTTCCCGCTTTGAGTTCTAGGTAGCCCAGTGAAAAAATCCATTGCGATCTGTTCCCATTTCCACATGGGTATTTCTAGTTGTTGAAGCAATCCAGATGGTTTCTGATATTCCACTTTAACTTTTGAGCAGGTCAAACACTTGCTCACATAGGTTGCGATGTGAGCTTTCATCTTCGGCCACCAATACATGATTCTGAGATTCTGATACATCTTATCCGAACTCGGATGAACAGAGTATCGAGACTTGTGCATCGTCCATCATAAGATCTCCAAGGTTACCAAACAAAGGGATCCATACCCTTTCCATAAAATAATAATTGCCGTCAGATCTCTTCTCAGTACTCTGCTTCGATGTTTTCCTCCTTCAACGCTTCAACTTGTGCAGAACGGATCTGGTCAGGTAGGTTAGAATGAATGGTGAGCTGCAAAGCGCGAACACGTTTGGGTTTCGATTCCTTTCCACTGAGAGCGTCAGCTACCACGTTGGCCTTACCCGGATGATACTTGATTGCACAGTCGTAGTCATTTAAAAGTTCTACCCAGCGACGCTGTCGCATATTCAAATCATTCTGGTCGAAAATATGCTGAAGGCTCATGTGGTCGGTATAAATAGTGCATTTAGTACCGTACAGGTAATGCCTCCAGATTTTGAGCGCAAATACTACGGCTCCCAACTCCAAGTCGTGTGTCGTATAATTCCTCTCGTGAACCTTCAACTGTCGAGAGGCATAAGCTATCACATTGTTGCGTTGCATCAGCACGCAACCAAGACCCTGTATATAAGCATCATAGTATACTACAAAGTCTTCTGTACCTTCAGGTAGAGACAAGATCGGTGCACTGCAGAGTTTCTATTTTAACAACTGGAAAGTCTCTTCTTGTTTCGTTCCCCATGAGTATACAACGCCTTTTGGTGTCAATGAAGTAAGAGGTTGGGCGATCTTCGAAAAGTCCTTAATAAACCTGTGATAGAACCCAGCGAGTCCAAGAAATTGTCGCACCTCCGAAGGAGTCTTTGGTGCCGCCCAATTTTTTATAGCATCAAACTTAGTAGGATCCACGTGTATTCCCGTTTCATTCACAATATGGCCAAGGAAGTGTACCTCTCGAATCCAGAAATCACACTTAGAAAACTTCGCATAGAGTTGCTCCTTCCTCAGGAGTTCCAAAATAAGACGCAGGTGCCGTTCGTGATCTTCCTTGCTCTTCGAGTAGATCAAAATGTCGTCGATGAATACTATAATGAAATTGTCGAGATACGGTTTGCATACACGGTTCATGAGATCCATGAAGACCGCTGGCGCGTTCGTCAATCCAAGCGGCATAACTAAAAACTCATAGTGCCCATAACGTGTTCGAAAAGCCATTTTAGGAACATCCTCCTCTCGGACTCTCATCTGGTGATAGCCCGATCTTAAGTCGATCTTCGAATAAAAACTTGACCCTTGAAACTGGTCAAACAAGTCGTCGATGCGTGGCAATGGATAACGGTTCTTGACAGTCACCTTGTTGTGTTCCCGATAATCAATACACATGCGAAAGGACCCGTCTTTCTTCTTTATGAACAAAACTGGTGCCCCCCAAGGCGAAGAGCTGGGTAGAATAAATCCCCTATCCAGTAACTCTTGCAGTTGATTAGACAACTCCTGCAATTCTCCAGGTGCTAAACGGTAAGGAGCACGAGCTATCGGGGCTGCTGATGTGTGAAAATGTGTATATTAAATTCGAACAAGTTTTAAAAATGGAATCACAACCTAAACCACACACAATCGGCAAGTGCACCGGTCACAGTGTAGTGTAGATGGCAAGACCGGATATCAATCCGTGGACACTATATGCAAACTCTAGATAATGAACCTTTGTCGAATAAAAAGTCAATTTTTAAGTTTGATTTGGAAGTGATTTTTAATAATTAAATAATAACTAAATTAAATAAGAAGACGTAAGAAACAAAGCAAGTAAACGAAGCAAATACGCGAGCAAATTGTGATCAAATATATATGAGATAAAGGCTACCTAGGTGTCGAATCCCTAGAATCATGCAATGCTAATATAACAATGATAACGGTTAAATATCTATTTCCCTCAATTGACCCCCCGCTAGAGATGTCCCAAATGAGGAAACAAGACTAAATGTGAAGTGCTAGAACGAACCGGCTCGAGCTATCGATACCAAATCCTACGAAGATCAAGCAATGAAAGCAACTTACCCCCAAAACCCTCAAATCGCAAAACAAACCCAACTTTGATATTTGAAATCCTAGGAAACCTTAATTACGATGCAATAAACGAGCCCGAGCTATCGGTCACCCAATCTACCCACCAATAATTAGCTAATAACCTAGCTCACCCTAATCGTCTTTCGAGTCACAAGATGAGGATGCAAGTTTTAATATAGTGATTTTAATTATTAGTCAACTTGGTCAATTTCTCAACACAATATCTAACCCGAAAATCCTAAGATAACCGAATTAAATTAAATTCTAAGTCTATGGGAAATTTCTTCGTGCCTAAACCGCTGAATTTATTGACTAATAAAATAACCAAAACATACCAACATGCAATATCAAGATCAAAATCAAAGAAAAGTTATGTAAATCACATCAAACAACCGAAAACATGTCACAAACGCATTACAATCCTCTAGTTCATCAAAACCTAGGTAGTTATGAAGTTTAGCTACTCATAATATTCAAGAAATCAACGAAACAAGGTCTGAAACAAACTGAATTCATAGTTCAAGACGAAAAGAAACCGAAGAACTAATGTTTTACGAACCGAATACGTCCAAAACTCGAACTGAAAGCTTCCAAGCCTCTTGCACAGCTTCGAGATGCCTCAAATTCGTCCACAAGTGCTCCAAAATCGCCTGCCTTACGTTAATGTCCCAACCCTAATCGGCTGCAATTGATTTATAATTTTTTTTGCGAAATTCGATAGCCTTACGGACCGTATGAACCTGGCTTGACGGTCCGTTAGGATCTAGGGTTTCTGGGCGCGCGCTTCCCCTTTGTGGACCGTATGGCCTGGTCCTTACGATCCGTAAAGTGTACTGTTCAGCAATATTTTTCTTTTATTTCTCGTTTTACGACACGTCTTTCCGTGTTCCTTTCGCTGCATCATTTTTCTTCCGTTTTCACCGCGAAATTAGCAGGTTCATCATCAACCCATGCAAATCCATAATCTAAACAAATAAGTATCCGAATCGCGAGAAAACCACATACAAACCAATCAAAATGTAAGGAATTCGATACGAAAAATATGTGTAATTATGAACATATCAAACATCCCCACACTTAACCTTTTGCTTGTCCCTAAGCAAAATCCTAAGCAGCATGTCTAACTTAAACACTTTAACAAGAACGTAAATCTCGAACAAGTTATAAAGCGAACTACAAAGTCATCCAACACAAAAGTATCGCAATACTTACAACGTTCAAAAGGTGGCGAATCATAACATTTAAATGAAAACGGGCCTACCTAATCAAGCTTTTCTTACCTTCGAGCAACCAATCATGCAATGTCAATACCCCTCACAATATCACTCATCTCTCGGCTG
This sequence comes from Helianthus annuus, assembly GCF_002127325.2. Classification (NCBI taxonomy): domain Eukaryota; kingdom Viridiplantae; phylum Streptophyta; class Magnoliopsida; order Asterales; family Asteraceae; genus Helianthus; species Helianthus annuus. Next base: position 128,613,636 of record NC_035437.2, on the reverse strand, counting down.
ATAAATATGTTATTTTGAGTGAACTCTCAAAACCAAACTATGAAGCACACTATCATAAGCTTGTACGCCAATCAGAATTCCACCTATTTGTTAAGATTTAACACGGATCAAGAGGACTTTATTGGGTAGGTAAGGGCTAAGGGTAGGTATTTTATTTATTTTTTTTTCGGAAATAATGGGCTAAACACATAATCACAAAATAAACCGGATAAACACGAAACAAATACTAACATATTGGTCATTTTGACCCACAACTTTATTCTATTTTTTTCCTTTTTTTCATTTTTCATTTTTTTCGAATATAATAATCACATAACACGATCCGGTTATCACATCACAAACGGGTAACAAATGAAAGGCTAGGCTCAACGTGGTGTATCTAAGGGTAGTGGTGAAACAGGTCAAACACAAAGGTAACACAAACAAGGTGATCCTAATGCCTCTATCATATCCATATCAAATCTTAACCGAAGGTCTCAAACTGTATCAAAACGCACAAGTTCTAAAGTAATGCAACAAAATCGGTAAACACATGAAACGAAAGTAGTGAACATATAAATATGAACATGTAAAGGCTCAAATCTCACTATCATGTGGTAAATAAGGGCTACCGATATCGATAATGCACAACTAATTAACTCTTCGGCTCCATCCACTATCCTAGGCATCCCAAACCCTTTTACTTCCCAAAAACCGATTCCGTCAACCTACTATCCCACAACTTAAAGAAACACGTGCTTTCCAACTCGTAAATTCGACAATTAAACCGCTTTTGACCGACGTTTTGAAAAGTTTTTCGTTTTCTACGCGCTAAAGGACCGGGACTCATAAAACCAACTTTTTTTATTATTTTTTTTTTTTTGTAATTTTTTTATAAAAGAGTATTTACAGACTCAAATTACAAAATTCCCCCATCCCCACACTTGAAAGACACATTGTCCCCAATGTGAACAAAAAGGAAATAAAGAAAGAAAATACAACAACAACAATCAGGAAAAGTGAAACTGAAACTCCCCTGATATGCGTGATATACTGCCCGTGGACACTCAAACTGCTCAGCTACGTGATTCAACAATCATAATATAACCTGTATAATGAAACTGCACGGCTAGAAGCAATAAATCAAAGATAACCATAATATACAATAAAATATACAAAGTACACAAACAACAACAAACCCAACCGGTTACCCTTACAGTACCCCCAAATATATGTAACAAATACAGACCATGATCATCAAAACAAAAGAAAAGGAAAAGTACAAAGGTAACCCAAAAATCCTGCTGATGCGGACTACTGCAGGCCTGGTGGTGACGGCTGATCCTGTGGAGGAATGTGAAAATGATCAATGATGCGCTGAAGCATCGTCTTCATCTCTACCACTGTATTATCACCTGCTCTACAGACTGCTCCAAACTATCCAACCTCTCATCCACTGACCTTGCTGCTCTAGGGGCTCCAGCACCCCTAACCCGAGCTCTCTCCATATCACCATGCCTAAAACATGGTGCTACCACCGGGACCTCCTCCTGTACCTCACCTCCGGCCCCAATAACCAACTACACGGCCCGAGGCTCAAGAAACCTAGGCGGATCGCCCGGTGCCAACAACTGCATCATCTGCCTCATGTCACGCAGCCTATACAGTGACTCGGCATGCTCCTCATGCAACCATCCTAGTGGGACGTCCTGATACACCCCCAAGCTCTCAGCAAGTACACTGATGTATGATCCCATACAGATCATGGAGTCTGTACCGCGTCCTCGAGCTCTGTCAAAGGCGTGAAGTAAGAACACTGCTAAATTGGCCTCCTGGCCCTCCACCATGCAATATAACGTGAACAGATCATGATATGTAACTTTCTCGAGACTCATGTATCGAGAAAGTATAGTGCAAGCTAGAATCCGATGTAGAAAGCGAATGACCGGATCTCTGATCTGCGAGGCTGGAATCCCTGAAACCCACGCACCATCTCCTATGGTGGACCAAAATGTCGTCAGCTGTGTCGTGGTGACACACTGAGGTAATGCCTCATCCTTATCGACATGAAGAGTCAACTTGCCATCATATACGTCAATGACTGCTCGTGCAGTGGCAAGGAATGGACGACCTAAGATCAACAGGACCTCAGAGTCCTCATCCATGTCAAGAATGACAAAGTCAGCTGGAAATATGAACTTGTCGACTTTCACCAACATGTTCTCCACGATTCCCATTGGATACTTCACCGATCGATCGGCGAGCTGAATACTCATGCGCGTAGGGGAAGGCTCTCCTAGGTCAAGCTTAGCGAATATGGAATAGGGCATGAGATTTATGCTAGCACCTAGGTCAGCAAGCGTATTGCTGACAGTAAGATTCCCAATCAGACATGGGATGGTAAAGCTACCAGGATCAGTCATTTTCTTCGGCAGCTTGTTCTGCAAGACGGCAGAACACTCCTCGCTCAGAGTGATAGTCGAAAGGTCCTCTAATTTCTTCTTATTCGTAAGAAGATCCTTCAAAAACTTTGCATACTTCGGCATCTTCACCAAAGCCTCGATTAACGGAATGTTCACGTGTAGCTTCTTCAGCATCTCTATAAAACGACCATACTGCTCCGCGTCCTTACCCTTCACTAACCTACCAGGGTAAGGGGGTGTCGGCTTGTACACCCTCATCGGCTCCTTCTCTGCATCCTACTTCTCTACTGGAGACCCGCTGGACTGTGCTGTACTTGCTGGGTGCAGCCTAGGGTGCAATTTGCCAGCTGGTGTCTCCATATCAATCTCCTCGTCGACCTCTGGGTCCTCATCGACTACCGGCTCGACCTCTACAGCTCCTCAACCACTCCTCGTAGTATCGGCTTTCGCAGTGGCATTTGGGTTCTCGACAGTGCTACTGGGAAGACCACCAGGAGGTCTCTGATTCAACTTCTCTGACATCGCACCTACAGTCCTCTCAAGGTTTTGGAATGCTGCACTCTGATTTTTCATGTAAGTCTCGTGCTCCAAGAACCTCGCCTATGTCTCCTGATGTCGAGCATCCCCCTGCGTGATGAACTGTGTAAGCAACTGAGTCTGCTGAGCTAACGTCTCCTGGTTCTTCCTTAGCATCTCCTCTACTGTCGAGTTATTCGCACCTGAACTCGATCCTGCTACTGCGTCATGAAACAAACTCTGACGCGGCTGAAACCCCGGTGGGTTGTTGTTCTTCCAGCTGAAATTCGGGTGATTCTTCCAATTCGAATTATAAAGCTCCCCAAAATTTCTTTGATTTCGATTACCCACAAACTCTACCTGCTCTGGTGTCTCAGTAAGAGCAATAGGACACGTGGTCGTGTCATGCCTACTAGTGCATATCTTGCATAGCTGCTCCTTCTGTACCTTCATATCACCCACCTGCTTTTGCAAAGCGTCAATATGTGCTTGCATCCTGGTGACCTCATCGACCTTGTGCACTCCTCTATGTGTGGTGGATGAATCTCTAGACTCAGGAAACTCGTAGCTACTCATCGCTATATCCTCAAACATATCCATGCACTCATCAGGTGTCTTGGCGGTCAGCAGATTGCCACCAGCAGTAGTATTCAGCATATTCCTCGTAGTGGGCCTCACACCATGATAGAACCTCTCAACTAAAGCCCAATCCTCGAATCCGTGATGAGGACACTTAAGTAGTAACTCCTTGAAACGCTCCCATGTCTCATAGAATGACTCTCCCTCCTTTTGGCGAAAGTCTTGGATCACGCTCCTTAGACGAGCGGTTTTAGAAGGGGGAAAGTATTTGCCTAAGAATTTTTCTTTCATACCGGCCCAGATAGTGATGGATCCCGCAGGAAGGGATTCCAACCAAGCATGAGCGCGGTCAGCGAGCGAGAATGGAAATAGGCGCAGCTTGCAGGCATCCTCGGTGACACCTTGCTCCTTAAATGTGTCGCAAATAGCTGAAAAGCGCGAGAGATGGACGTTCGGGTCCTCAGAAGGTAGTCCATGAAATTGGATGGTGTTCGTAACCATCGTGATGATCTGGGGTGGAATCTGCCAGCGATTAACTCTGATAGCGGGTCGGGTAATGCTGGAACGAGCATTGGCCGCGTTCGGCCTGGCGTAGTTTGCGACGACTCTCCTAACTGGGGCTTCGTTGTCACCCACAGTAAAAGCAGAACATGAAGTGTGTACCTGACTAGCTCGGAAAGTGCGAAGGCGCTCGTGGAAATCTCGCTCAGGCTCAGACGAAGCAGCAAACGAAGGTGGCCCCTGTGAGCGAGTATGGTGCATACAATGAGAAGATTACTAATCTAAGTACTAAAGCAAATCTAACCCTAAAGGCACAAATTGCAAGCAAAAGGCACCTAAAGGCAATGGAAATCTATGAAAGCAAATAAACAACTAAATAGACTGTTGGTGCATCCGTCTTTCGACTACGTCTTGTATCGAGTCTAGTATTGTATAGGTTAGAACATGGCACGAAATCCAAGAAACATGTGATTGGAGAGGGTTTAGCTCATATGTACCTAGAGGGTTTCGCTCATGTGTCTTTGTCTAGGTTTCACTTATGCGTCAAAGGTAATGGATCCGCTTATTTGAACATGGTAGTTTCGCTTATACGGACATGTATGAATAAGCGAAACCTGCATGCCTATATATAGGCCATACGAGCGAAACCTCAGACATAGTTGTAGGTGTTGTCTTCCGGTGAGCCATGAAGTGCTGCCGAAGTGTTGTCAGGGCTTGTAAACGCATCTGTGATCAATACAACAACAATTAAAGTGAATACTGCTGAAATCGCACCAAAGCATTAGTTTCCGCCTCTTGTTTTGGATAGGAATTCTTCTGATCGACTCGTTAAGGCTCGATAACGATCCTACAAGTGGTATCAGAGCTCAGGAGGAAGAGTTCTTGCCATTTCAGCTGCATTTGTTCTGATTTTCTACACTTTCTTCAAAATTTTAAAATTTTTTCACAGTGAAACCAGCTCAATTTCACACACAGCACTCGGAATCATGCATTAATAAACCCTTGTAAGTTTCAAATCTAAAATCGATCTAGAACTTAGGATTTTAGAGGTTTCGCTTTTACGAACTCGTGCAAAAGATGACATCATCAGGTGGTTTCGCTCCAAATATCAAACTAGTTTCGCTCATGTGAACAATTCAGAGGTTCCGCTCATAATACACTTAAAGGTTCCGCTCATAAGACATTTTGAGGTTCCGCTCATTGTGATATTCAGTGGTTTCGCTCGTGTGACAACTCAGGGTTCCGCTTTTAGTGACATTTGAGGTTTCGCTTTTGTGACAACCTTGATGTTCCGCTCATAGTGACACTTGAAGGTTTCGCTTTTCTGAACACTTCAGTGGTTTCGCTCATAGTTACAAAGAGTTTCGCTCGAAAGGTCAATTTTACCTAAGCTTGGAAATTTGTGAACTTGTGAACTTTGAACAATGGACAACGAATTCTATAACGCCTTTGCTAGTCCGGTCACAATCACACAGAATGCTTTACTTGAAAATGAAACTAGAACGTCTCAAAAACCACCTAAACTCATGGATATTGACGATTATAATGCGTGGTCTGAACGGTTTGGAAACTGGGTCGAAGCTTATCATTTGGATGCGTGGGAACACACTGAGGAACCATATGTTAGACCCATTACAAATGGTGTGCAGTTAACAATTCGAGAAATGAGTACGGAAGATAAAAAGAAATATCAAGATGAGAAATTGATGGTGAGTCTGCTTCAGCAAGCGATAAAAGAAGATATCTTGATACTGCTTCAACATGATGGAACTGCTTATTCAATTTGGACAGAATTGGAAGCAAAATTTGTTGGAAGTGATGATATGCTCAAAAACAAAATGTCTCTCATGAAGAAAGAGTTTGATCTGTTTCGGGGATTAAAATCTAAAAACACCAAGCAAATAATTGATAGATATTGTAACTTGGTGAGAAATATGACAAAACTTGGAATTAAGAAAGATACTGATGAATTGATTGAAAAACTTGCAAATGAGCTACCACATGAAACATGGGGAACATTTCTGATGATGCTGAGATCCAACAGAAAAGATTATAAAAATATGACACTGGGAGATTTCATCACACACCTGGAAGCTTAAGGGATGGAGCAGAGAAAGATCGCCAGGATGAAGAATTATGATGGAGAACAGGACATCAGCTTGTATTACAAGAGTGGTGTTACGGGAACGACAAATCATTCTCAAAAAATTGAAACTGCTTTTAGTGTGAAAGATTCTTCTGAAAAGAAATCATCCCAGGGATCAAGCAGCACAAGATTTTCATCATTTGATCCAAACATTTCTGCAACAAAGAATGGAAGAAAACTTCAATGCAATATTGTATTAAATCTTGAAAGTGATCAAGATTATTCTGAAGAAGTTGCTAAAAATCAAATGTCTTTGTTGGGAATGATATTGGAATCCTATAGTAGTTTTGTGGCCGGAAAGATCGGTAATCCAATGCTCACGAAAGAGGATTACGATCAAATTAATGCCGAGGAAATGGAATTGATGGACATTAAATGGTGCATGGCTAGTGTGATGAGACGAGCTGAGAAGTTTAAACAAATTACGGGAAGAGATGATTTCCGTGATGCAAATGTTTCAACTTTAGGCTTTGATAAATCTAAAGTTACATGTTTTCGTTGCAGGGAAAAGGGGCATTTCAAGAGGGAGTGCAAAAATCGTGAAGCTACGGGTGCCCAGAATCCTTTTGGAAACAACGATTATCACAAAAAGGCGATTTATCATCAAGTCACACCACCAGCACCGCAACAGGCACAAACTGCTCATGGAAGAGATGTGATTGAAGGATCAAAAAAGAGCATGTTTAGTTAATCAGGGAAAATATGATAATTTTACCTGGGACAAATATCTTCCAACAAACAGCAAAGTGTGTTTGGTAGAACAAGATGATGAAAAATTGGCTGAAGGTTTCTGTTGGGAAAATTTTTGCCCAGATCAAGAACTTATGGCCAAAGAGATGTCCAAAAACACTTCAAATGTTAACGCTTTCATTGCAAATGCTTACGATTTGAAATGTGCCGAAAAGTGCAGGAAAGTAATGGAAGCTGCTGAAGCAAGACGGAGAAAGCTTGAAGAAGAGGAAGAAGAGGAAGAGAGATTAAAAGCTGAAGCTGAAGCTGAGAAAAAGAGAAGAGCTGAATTTTTACGATCAAACAGAACAGTCAAAAAGGTTCCTGAATTTGAAGTCAAAGTTGATGCAGAACCTGTCAAAGTTCCTGAAAAGTGCATGAATTGTGATTAGTTAATCAAGAAGAACAATGAGTTGCTGCATAACATAAACAGATTGAAATAATCCTATGATACAATGAACAGAGAAATCAACAAGTATACTGATTCAAACGGTGAACAAGCTGTGGCAATGAATACACTGAAGATAGCGTACCTGAGACAACTTGATGATGCCAATTTTCATATAAAGAAATGTGCTAATCTGGAGTTGAAGTTAGCAACACAAAAGATAGAAACTGAGAAAGTTAGAAAGTTATTAGAAAGTTACTCATGTTCTACTTTTGTTGTTGACAGGATTTATCCAGTTGTGGAGAATTTGAAGACGTTTGAAGAAGTGAAGACGTCCGAAGAGAAGAAATTTGTGACAAAAGAAGAAGATGAAGTGAAAAGTTCTGGTAAGAAACCAAGTGTGGTCTACAATAGATGTCCGCCCCCGGTTGAAAATGGATATTCACCTCGAAATCCAAATTCCGAAAGAGTCGAAAAGGCAATAAACTTACAATGGGAGTCTGGGTCGTCGGATAACTTGCCAGAAAATATTGATGTCACATACACGTCATCCGACACTGATCATGAGTCAAAGTTGATAAAAAGTGTGGTCGATCAGGTGTTAGATAAAGATGACATAGAGGAGTCAAAACCGGAGTCCAAATCCAAGTCAAAGTCTGAGTCCGATACGTCACGGTCAACAATCAAAAAGGACAAACGGGTTTATGATAAAGAATTTTTGCTATCAAAATCTAATTTGAATGATGAATCATTCAAAGTGGCATACACTTTGAAAGATTCTGACAAATTATATTCTGATGAAGTTTTTCCAATAAGAAGTGTCAGATTTGAAATGATTCATAAGGTTATCAAAATCACAGAAATTAATATTTCTGAAATAAAAGATTAAATCTTATTGGAAAACCTAAACAATACACTTCAAGAGAATAACAAAGAATTAACAAGAAAATGGGTTACAATTGTGGTTACAGTTTCCAAAAGAAACCAAACCATAATCGTAATTTCAAAAAGAAAGGATTAGGTTTTGTTCCATCGAAAAACTATAAAAATGAAAAAATGTATAAACCAAAAACTATGTTTGTTTCAGGGAAAACGACAGAAGCTGAGAAAGAACAATCATTCAGAAAGCAGACAAATCAGGAATTCCTTGCCAAGAAGCAAGAAGAGTTGAAGAAGAATGATGTTCCAAAAAAGATTGAAAAGAGAACTTGTTTTCAGTGTAAAACTGTTGGTCATGTTGCGAAGGATTGTCCTAAGACATTCAAACCAAAACAGGAAATCTCTGGTAAACTGAAAGAAAAGTCGTTGAGAAAACTGAACTTTCAACCCGAAAATTTACAGGCTTTGAAAATTCAATCTTTGAGAAGGGAGAATGTTCAAAGAGTGCTGCTTTGAAAAGAAAAGAAAATGTAAAAAATCAAAAATGGGTTGTGAAGGGTTCATGTAACAATTCTGGTGATGAATCTGATTCCACAAAATCAGAGGAGCTGCGTGTTGAGAAAAAGATTGAAAGATCAGTTCTAACTATGAACGATGAAAATTTTGCACCATTGCGTGCTGAAAATTTTATGAAGAAAGTTGGAAAAATAGAAATTTCAAATCAATTTTATTCTGACAAGAAGAAATTTGATGTTGAAAAGACTTTCAACGGAAATGTGAAACGTATCTTTGGACAAATGGTCAATGGTAAGGCCAAAAATGTCAAAGATTTTTATGCTTCTAAAAGACGTGTTCACAAGTCCGTTGAAAGCAAAGATGAAGAAAATGAGGATGATACACACAAGGAAGATCAGGCTTGGGTGGATATATTTTTCAAAGAATAAAAACCTGACTTGCCAGAGATCCCAAGTTAGTAATCGTGGATCATGAATCGGCATCATTCTTAATCTGTGTTTGAGAATTTTTTTTGCAGGACTTGCCGGAACTCCCAGGTTTGTAAGCGAGGAGTAGGAATCGGCACCTTGAAAATTCAACCAACAGATGGTAATTGGTTGAAAAAACAGGTTTGAAATGCTTAATTGTTAATCCTTTAAGTGGTTGTATGTTTGTGATTGATACAAGTGGTTCAAATTTTGAATCAGGTTGATTCTACAAGTGGTTAATCAAGGTCATTAAATTGAACTTGAGTTAACTATCATTCAAAAGAGAAAGAAACAAAGTGATGATCTTGCCCCAAAATTTTACAAGTGGTAAAGTCAACAAAACTTATTTTCCGGAAAAACCATTCTGATTAAAACAAACTTGAGTGTTTTGAAATCATTATGGGAAAATAGTTTGTTGAGAGGGGGAGTTCTGATTGTTTAAGCCAAACAGATGGAGAATTGAAGTGATTCAATATCAGCTGTCATATTCTGTATAGTTTGTTTTCAATTTCTTTAAATGTTTTTGAATTTTAGGGGGAGTAAGAAATTTTCAGAAAATCCAAAAACATTAGAAAATTTGAAAAAGCCAAAAACATGATAAAATTGAAAAATGAGTTTTGTTGCATAAAAGAGGAAATGATAGTACATCGGTGGACTGTCACAGCATGCTAAAGAAATGTAAAGTGTGATAAACAATCTTATTGTGGATGTGTCAGTAGGTTTTCGCACATTTAGTAAATTGTGATGAGATATAAACTTAAAATTCAAACTTGCTTATTCTGTGGGTTAACGAAACTGCTTGGATATATAGGTAACCCCTGAAATCTTTTTTGAAAGGTCCCTTATTCTGAGATACTAGGTCTTTATGCTCAGTGATATCTGGGGTATTATCCAAGGACTTTTGCTGTATGGAAGTACTGACCTAGTCCCCGGATAATGCTTTCCGCAAATGCTTGAAATATAGCATCGCCCACAGCAAGCTGATGAAACAATAAAATTGATAGTCGCTGCTGTTGTAAACAAAAGATCCTCTAAAGGGGAAACACTGAAAGTCGAAGCCGTCATCTCTTTGCGTATACGGAAGTATCGACCTGAGCTCTCACGGCCCTAGCACATAACCCCTTTACGGATATCATCTGTGGTATACTCACCTGTAAGACTGAATATTAGGATCCGGATACGGGAGTATATTCAAGTAGTGGGACACACGAATAAGTTTAAGTATCTAAGACACTAATTGCGTATCTCGAAACAGTTGAACTTTGTGTGAAAATTTAAGAGGACAAACATACTGACAATCTAGGTGAATTGTTTAGAACTTAAAATGAAATCAAGCTTAACTGTGTTGGTGATATGTCTCAAAACTGATATGATCCTCTTGCACGAACTTGCAAAAATATTGTCTGTAAATATTTCATTTCTGCATTATTTTGTTTACAAGTGGTGTCAGTTACTTTCTTTCAGAAAATACAAAAAGATTTTAGTGTGTTTTAGCATAAATTTTGAAAAAATCAAAAAGATTTTCAACAACTAATATTGAAAGCTGATTTTCGAAATTTTAAGTGCTAAACATGAAGAACAGGTTTGGGAGAGAGTATGTGAAGTTGTTAAGTTTATTTGATAAGAGCTAGGGAAAGATCCTGAATGTAAAATCATTTCTGTAGTTTCTTGCAAAAGTTTCTAAAAGTTTGAAGATTTAATTTTTAAAGAAACTCATGTGTGGGTAGAGATTGTGCAGGAAAATGTGTGCCAGGTGACGATCCTGAACCAGATAAAAGCCTGATCACAATTTTAGAATGAAGCTGTGAATTCCAGACTACGATCCCAGCAGATTGAGAGAGGGAGTCTGAAGACACCGTGTCAACATCTGAGAGAGAGGAGCTTGTTGATGATGAAGATAGAGATTGAGGATTCTTGCAATGACAAATACTTCAGAGGAAGATCGAAGACTGATAAAGACTGTAGGATGACATTCAAAGACTCGACACTGAAGACTCCGTCAACATCCGAGGGGGAGTTTGTTGGTGCATCCGTCTGTCGACTACGTCTTGTATCGAGTCTACTATTGTATAGGTTATTACATGGCACGAAATCCAAGAAACATGTGGTAGGAGAGGGTTTCGCTCATATGTACCTAGAGGGTTTCGCTCATGTATCTTTGTCTAGGTTTCGCTTATGCGTCAAAGGTAATGGTTCCGCTTATTTGAACATGGTAGTTTCGCTCAACGGACATGTATGAATAAGCGAAACCTGCATGCCTATATATAGGCCAAACGAGCGAAACCTCAGACATAGTTGTAGCTGTTGTCTTCCGGTGAGCCACGAAGTGCTGCCGAAGTGTTGTCAGGGTTTGTAAATGCATCTGTGATCAATACAACAACAATTAAAGTGAATATTGCTGAAATCGCACCAAAGCATTAGTTTCCGCCTCTTGTTTTGGATAGGAATTCTTCTGATCGACTCGTTAAGTCTCGAAAACGGTCCTACATAGACGACTCGGGTCGTTCTCTAAAGTGCCAGTGTCCCCGGCAACGGCGCCAAAAACTTGATGTGTGAAAATGTGTATATTAAATTCGAACAAGTTTTAAAAATGGAAGCACAACCTAAACCATACACAATCGGCAAGTGCACCGGTCGCAGTGTAGTGTAGATGGCAAGACCGGATATCAATCCGTGGACACTATATGCAAACTCTAGATAATGAACCTTTGTCGAATAAAAAGTCAATTTTTAAGTTTGATTTGGAAGTGATTTTTAATAATTAAATAATAACTAAATTAAATAAGAAGACGTAAGAAACAAAGCAAGCAAACGAAGCAAACACGCGAGCAAATTGTGATCAAATATATATGAGATAAAGGCTACCTAGGTGTCGAATCCCTAGAATCATGCAATGCTAATATGACAATTGTTGGTGCACTTATGTCTGTACTTTGTCTGTTTTCGGTCATGATGTAAAACGATGTCTTTGTTAGTCTGTAAGTTGACCAAGTCAACCGTCCTCCTGGTTTGACTTGGCCGAACAGTTAGAAAATGGTTGTCATACATCTCTATCGAAGGATAGCTCATCGAAGGATAGTGTAGATCCTTCGATGACCACGAAAGATATGCTTCGATGGATTCTGATGGACCTCGAAGGATACACCATCCTTCGAGGTATTTGTAGATCCTTCGATGGCTTTGACATCGATAGATGATCCTTCGATCATCTATCGGATCCTTCGAACAGGAAACCATTGCTGGGTATATATATACCCATGCAGTGTGTGTTCATTAGTCAGTCGACACAAGAGAGAAGGAGAGCATTCTGTGAACACACACACACACACTTTGAGAGTTTGCAATACTGATTTGTAAACATTGTGCTTGTAACCGGAACCTTTCATTCGCATTAATACAAGTGGTGTTAATCGGTGAATCTTTGTGTGTTTGTGTTTGTGCTTGTTTCATCCCGGTTTGCTCACTAGCTTGGATTCCGCACTTGCTAGTGGGTTAGTATAACAAGGTTAAGGTTGAACCTCATCCTCCGAGAGGGACCTACAAGTGATATCAGAGCCAAGGCTCTTTACCTTGTTTAAAACCGGGTTTGTTCAAGTTCTTGGTGTGTTTGGACACTTGGTTTAGATCCCGTTTTTAGTGTTTTTCTTGGATTTCTTGGCATAAAAACGTGTTCTAAACCAACCGGGTGTGTTGAAAAGCGGGTTGGGTAACTTAAAATCTTGTTTTAAAAGGGTTGCTAATTTCCGGCCAATATTCCGGCTAAACTCCGGTACCGGTTTCTGGATAAGAAGCTTCCTTTTTGGGCAAAATTTTGAAAGTCAAATCTGAAGTTGGTGAAAAGTTGAAGTCAGAACATCCCTTCTGCCGAAAGTTGTCCACCAACCACATCACCTTTTCACCAACCTGTCTTCTTTTTGTCAGTGTGTCAGATCTGTTCGAAAGATATCCTTCGAAGTCGAAAGATCATCTTTCGATCAAGGAGTTTCGACAGATATTCATCTTTCGATCAAGGAGGTTCGACAGATACCCATCCTTCGAACATCTTTCGAAGTCAGTGAGTAATCTTTCGAGCCAAGGAATCTTTTCGAAAGATACATCGTTCGAGCTACTGTTACATTTCGAAAGATAAGGATCCTTCGTGTAGGAGAATCTTTCGAAGTTATTGTTCGAAACTCAACAGTGATCCTTCGAACACTGTTGATCCTTCGAACAAGTGTCATCTTTCGAGTATCTTTCGAGCCTTATTTGTTTAAGATTAACAGTTTGTGACTTTCAGGTCTTTCGATCCTTGATCCTTCGGCTGTTTGTTATCCTTCAATTTTTAACATAGTTTGTGAAAATCAATTTTTCTAAATCAATTTTCACTTAATATATTAATTTTTATAAAATGGGAACAAACGGTCAATGGGATCCATCTGCGTGGACTACAACAACGTTGATTCCACAATCATCTGCTACGCAATCTACATCAGATTTCGACAAAGCTGCATGGATGCGAGCTATCGCCCCACCTCAAGCTGCAATGATAACTGCAAATCAATGGGCATTGGTCACAAATCAAAGCAGCAGCATTCAAGCAATGATGCAGAATGACATTGAAACTGGTACAAGCACAAAACCGCCAAAGCTAAATCACATCAATGATTGGGGATGGTGGAAAGAAAGGCTGAGAACTTATGTTCAGGGGCAAGGTCAAGATCTATGGATGTGTTTCTTTACTCCATTTGAAAATGAGTTGGAAGTTGCAGGATCTAATCCGGAAACTTACAGCACTATGTCTAATGATGATAAGAAGAAATATGAGTTAGAAAAGAAAGCATTCATGATTCTTACACAAGCTCTTCACAGAGATATTTACCACCAGTTTGTTTACTACACAACCACTAAAAGCTTGTGGGATATGCTCACGCTACGATGTGAAGGAAATGCTCAATCTAGAATGATCAAGCAAGAATTACTGAAGAAAGAGTTTGAAGGATTCACGTGTTTGGAGAATGAGACTTTGGCAGAGTTATCTACAAGGTTTCATCACTTGTTGAGCGAGATGTTCGCCTTTAAAGTCACTGCCACTCCACAAGAAATGGTGAAGAGATTTGCTGATAGCTTACCAGCAAAATGGAGCGGTTATCTTGAAATTCTCAAGGAAAATGGTGTTTTGGACACAATCACCGTTTATGAGCTAATTCAGAAATTGGAGAACAAGGATGTGGAAGAAAAGCTTAAGGCAAAAAGAACACTAACTCCACAAAATCCAGAAATGTACTTTGGGATTGCAGGAGGTATCAGTGGAGAAAAACCAGCCTCTCAACACGCGAAGCTTCAAACAGCCTTCATCTCAAACACCGGACCTTCCACAACTAATCAGTTTGACCCTTCAGCATACACGAAGATGTATTCAAGATCAGATTCTTCTTCTCAACAACAGTATGTGCAACCGCAACAGCAAGGGTTTTATGGAAGTTCTTCAAGCTTTCAAGCTACTTCTAATCCGAACACTGTCAGATTGGACACTTCCAATTTTTCAAAAGTCAGTGTCGAGATAGCCAAGGAGCATATGGAGATGCTGAACACCTTGGTTAGTGCTTACTGTGGGTTGGTTGCAGGTCAGATTGGAAATATCAATCTAACCAATGAAGATTATCAGCAAGTTGATAAAGAAGAGTTTGAGATGATGGATATCAAATGGGCTCTTGCTAGTGCTATTCCAAGAGCAAAAGAGTTCATGGAAAGGACGGGGAGAACCAACTTGGAAACCAACAACAACACCAAGTATGGTTTTGATAAAAATGCTGTCACCTGCTTCAACTGTGGTGAAAAGGGTCATTTCAAGCGGGAATGTCAGAATCCATCTAAGCAAGGCAATCAGAATCCTTTCAGGAATCAAAGACAGCCTCAACAACAACAGAACAACAATTCTGACAGACAAATAGTTCCCGTGGGAGGAAATACATCTGGATCCACAAACACTAATTCCCACAGAGGGTTAGTGGTCCAAGCTGATGAGATATACAACTGGAGTCTTCAGCTCGGAGAAGGAGGAAATGGTGGAACAGCATGTTATGCTAAAGTGGTTGAGAAGGTAGTTGAACCCGTGTCTGCTGGTGAATCTTCGGAAGATGAAGATAGCTCGGGTTACAGTGGGAGCATGAATGGGGAATCACGTGATGCTGGTGATGCTGGTGATTTGTCAAGTGATGCTTTGGATTTGGAAGTTGAGGAGCTTTTGGCTGAAGCTGAAGCATTATGCAAGAGGAGATCTATTCTCTGCCAGAAATTTGCTGGAACTTCCGAGAAGCTTGCTAAGTTTTTCTCTGAAGATGGATCTTTTTCTTTTCATACAGCCTCTATGGCTCACGTAGAAGGTCAAACTTCTCAGGTATGTGATACTAACTCTGACTCTATTTCTGCTTCTGTTGAATGTGCAAAGTGTTTAGAATATGCAGAAAAGGAGAGTTTGTTTGAAATCACACACAAACACAATCAAGAATTGATTGTGGATCTTTCTAAACCAACCGAAGCTAACTTGTTTTTAACCAGAAATGAAAAGGAGTTTAAAGAAACAATTGCGTCATTAAAACATGATGTTTCTGAATTACAAAAGGCTGTTTTGCGGAAACAACATGCTAACAATAATCTTATTGACACAATTGAAAAACAAATGGTAGAGTTAGCAATAGCTCGGTGTGAATGTGAGACAATTAAGCAGAAATTGGAAAGCTATTCCAATTCCCGCTACGTATTGGATCACATCATTGATGTTCAAAGGAAAAAGGGGGATACAAAATGTATTGGTTACAAATCATGCCCTCCCCCAATGAATCACAATTATTCCAAATTGCCTAATGACGAGGATATGCCCCGTTTTGAACCTACTGTGCCACTCAGTCCAGATGACTTTGCAGCAGGCCTCGGGTTCACAACTGGTACATCATCCTCGGGGCAATCAGAATCTGAGAATGTGTCAGATCCATCGTATGTTAAGGAACAGAGTCCTCCCATTATTGAGGATGCTGATTCTTCGGACGATGAATCTGAAGAAATTGTGAAACAACAGTCTAACTCGGTTACAACAGATATTCCTATCAGGAATCACATTCTGTGTGATCCACCAGTGAAACCGAGTAAGACTGAAATGTCAAAGGCAATGGAATCCCTTGTAGTTAGCCCTGAAGGGAATAACTTGTTGTATACGCTCAAAGGAGATAGCAAAATCTACTCTGACAAAGATTTTTCAATTAAAAATGTAAATCAAGATTTAATTGAGCAAATTTTTGAAGGACGTACTGATAAGTTTTTGGGAAACAAAGGTAGCAAAGTAACCGTCACCCAATGTGATCCAATTCCGGGTGAACAAATTAGAAAACAATACGGAAACCAAAAACTACCAGTTGAGCGAAAACAACAAGTCAATTCAGGAAAGGGTAAGGGCCAGGTACAGGGAAAGAAGGCTCAAAACAAGAATGCTCAAGCACCAAAAATTCAGCAGCCTAAGACTGAACAACCAAAGGTTCAACAACCCAAAGTTGAGCAGTCTAAGGCTCCTCAACCTAAGGCTGCACAACCTAAAATTCAACAATCTAAGGTTGAGCAACCTAAGGTTCAAAGGGTGCAAAACAAAAGAGCTCCAGCTAAGAAAAGAGAACAGAAAGTGAACTTTGTTGGATCCAAGGGTACGGACAAACTTGAAACATTTCAAAATAAATCTAACATTGATTTTGTAAAACAAGTTAGAATTTTAAAACGAAATGATCAGAACAATTATACCCAACACACAAATGGATGTGACCTAGGTCCAAGCACATCTAGATCACAAAGTTCAGTGTCTGGTTCTCCGTCTGGTCATCAACATGTTTCTCCGAGGTTTGTAGAGCGGAGAATGTGTTTTGAATGTGGCACAATTGGGCACATTGTAAGATACTGCCCATATCTGCAAAAGTTGAAGGCAAAAACGAGTGCTCCCCAAGAAACCAATTACCAAAAACGACCTGTTTCCCGGAAACAAGACCCACGTGTCTTGAAAGAAAGGGAAAAGAAGTTAAAACAAAAGAATCAAAAGGTAATTGAGAAGGCCTTAAAATCTGAGGTCAAAGAAGAAAAACCTGTACAAGCAAAATCTACAAATGTAAAACCAGTAAATGCAAAAACAATTAATACAAATACTGGTAAAGGACAACAAGCTTGGAAACAAAAACAGGTAATTCAATCAGGGGGAGCACCACAAATTCTTTTTCCTAATCATCAAGTGATTGAGATCACTTTCCTTGATGATCAAGGAGGACCCAAGTCCACAAAGGCTTGGGTCCCCCTCTCCAACTAATCTCTGAATGAGTGTGCAGGATGTTCCAGGAGGAACTATTGATAGTCTTAGGATTGTTGATAGTTGAGCGTCCATGCACAAGTTTGGCGATATAAGGATCCGAAATATTGATATATCTAGGAGAATGTTGTTGCTATTGATGGAGAGAGAGGAAAGAAAAAGAAAAGAAGAAGGATATGTTGGTGAAAGAATGTGGTTGAATGAAGTTGCAAAATTCGACCAAATGAAGAACGTGCCAAAAGTTGGTTGTTATGGTTTTTGATCGGGTCTTCAGGAAAGAATACAAGGAAATGTGTGCAGAAGCCTTGGCATGGATTGAACATCCGCACACCATTTCTGAAAGAGAAAGTCAAAGACCTTCGCTGGTGCAATATGGAACCAGCCGGACCCGGAGGTTTATGATCTTGTTGCTGTCAAGAGATTTCTCCGTAGCTGCAGATTCGACCTTGAAGTCCACACCGGGTGGATATCAAGTTTGGGAGAGCACTCAGATTCCTTGCAATGCACGAAACAGTTGCAGGATACGGTTTTGAACTTCTAATCTCTCTTATGCTTGTCGATATTTAAGCTGCTTTATGAATTATTATCATCTCATACAGCACTCTTTGGCCTGACACGTTGATCTCAAATATCACCTCACACGTGATTGTCTCTTTATGAAACTCGTCAATGTTGTCATGGTCCACACCGATGACCAACGTGCCGACCTTTTTACCAAAGCATTAACAAATCAAGATTTGATTCTCTTTTTATTATTGGTAAACGGCATTAAGGTCAAGCAAGAGTAAACCAACATCGGAAAATCATTTTTGTAAATATCCTTGTGTTTTAAATTTATCTTAGTTTATTGATTTTAGGGGGAGTAAATCCAAAAATCGGAAAATCCAAAAACATCGAAAAATTTCAAAAACAATAGAAAAACAAAAATGAGTTTCCTGGCGAGCAAAAGAGAAAATGATAGTACATCAGTGGTCTATCCAAACCTCTTTAAACCTTAAATGAAAAACGATAAGCAGCTCTATATAAGATGTATCGGTAGGCTCACAATCATTTTAAAGTGTGCAGGGTGATATAAATCTTAAATCGACTGAAGACCAGGTGGGAACCATTCATTGGCATATGGTCTTAGTACCGAAATTTCGTTTGATAGATTGCCGAGGTTCTGAGATATTCGGTCTTTATGCTGCTTATCATCTGGGTATCATGGTTGTATCTTTTACCGAAAAAAAAAATAAATAACGGGGACGCAAGTCTAGATCTTCCATGATACTATACATACGTGTACATATTACATACTGCATTCGACCTCAATAAGTGATAAACAATCACATGTCCATACAAAATAAGTGATAAAATATCACATTTATCCGGGAGTCAAGTTCGTCTCTCTGCTGTACGAAAGTACTGACCTGTTCACGGACTTGCTCCTGTGCCCTCATGCATATGAAAATCAAGTTCCTCATCAATAAGTGATTATATCACATAGGGCTTGTTTTCACATCAAAATAAGTGAGAATCTCACATCATATACGGTCAAACAGATGATAATCGGTATACTCACCGGTAAGATGAACCCTCGTGCATACCTTGATACGGGAATGTGTCGTGATGTGGATGAACACCGGTCGGTAAGTATAAATCATACCTTAACGTATCCCCTAAACATGATTACATCTGATAAGTTGAGCTTAAGTGGACAACAATACCGATAATTGTTATAGGATGCTTATCTTAATGTTAACTAATTGAACAACAAGAGTGTTTTGGCATGACCGTACACTGATATGATTCTCTTACCCTCGAAACTCGCAAAAAGAATGTATGTATATATTTATTTACTGCTTTCAGTCTTTACATTGGAAAAATTCAAAAATACCAAAAAGATTTTATTTCTGCTTTATTTTCGATCGTACGATGTTGGAACTCGAGTCTTTGCTACCTGAAACCTGAACAAAAACCGAATTGACAAAATCTTCATAAACGGTCGAAATTTGCAAGTTTTTGAAAGTTAAATCTAAAACTGACAAATTTATTAAACTTTCAAATTATCAGACGTGTTTGTTTGTGACATGGTCATACGTGTGTCATTTGTTTATACTAACTATATTCCAAGCAGTTGTTCTCATTACGCGTTTAGATTTCTTGCATGTGCAGATTCTAAAGGCAAGGAGAACATGGTCGATGACAAGCTTCGGAATGAAGACACGACGTGAAGGCACTCAAATGATGAAGTTGATCGAGTTGCTGCTGACCATCATCAACACCACAAGGATCTCAAGCTGTAAAGATCAAGTCATTCACAAGCATAACTCAAGGGGGAGCTTATGTTAAGGGGGAGTTTGTCAACACACTTCCTACATGATACGGGTAGTTTGTTGATACACTCTCTGCTTTCAAGACGTGAAGACTTTGAAGATCCTCCGACATTGAAGACTTAAAAGGACATCAGAGTCTTGAAGACGCGAAGATCAAAGATGACCAAAATCGAGACAAAGCTACAGCCAAGGGGGAGTTTGTTGGTGCACTTATGTCTGTACTTTGTCTGTTTTCGGTCATGATGTAAAACGATGTCTTTGTTAGTCTGTAAGTTGACCAAGTCAACCGTCCTCCTGGTTTGACTTGGCCGAACAGTTAGAAAATGGTTGTCATACATCTCTGTCGAAGGATAGCTCATCGAAGGATAGTGTAGATCCTTCGATGACCACAAAAGATATGCTTCGATGGATTCTGATGTACCTCGAAGGATACACCATCCTTCGAGGTATTTGTAGATCCTTCGATGGCTTTGACATCGATAGATGATCCTTCGATCATCTATCGGATCCTTCGAACAGGCAACCATTGCTGGGTATATATATACCCATGCAGTGTGTGTTCATTAGTCAGTCGACACAAGAGAGAATGAGAGCATTCTGTGAACACACACACACACACTTTGAGAGTTTGCAATACTGATTTGTAAACATTGTGCTTGTAACCGGAACCTTTCATTCGCATTAATACAAGTGGTGTTAATCGGTGAATCTTTGTGTGTTTGTGTTTGTGCTTGTTTCATCCCGGTTTGCTCACTAGCTTGGATTCCGCACTTGCTAGTGGGTTAGTATAACAAGGTTAAGGTTGAACCTCATCCTCCTAGAGAGACCTACAACAATGATAACGGTTAAATATCTATTTCCCTCAATTGACCCCCCCCCCCCCCCCCCGCTAGAGATGTCCCAAATGAAGAAGCAAGACTAAATGTGAAGTGCTAGAACGAACCGGCTCGAGCTATCGATACCAAATCCTACGAAGATCAAGCAATGAAAGCAACTTACCCCCAAAACCCTCAAATCGAAAAGCAAACCCAACTTTGATAATTGAAATCCTAGGAAACCTTAATTACGATGCAATAAACAAGCCCGAGCTATCGGTCACCCAATCTACCCACCATTAATTAGCTAATAACCTAGCTCACCCTAATCGTCTTTCGAGTCACAAGATAAGGATGCAAATTTTAATATAGTGATTTTAATTATTAGTCAACTTGGTCAATTTCTCAACACAATATCTAACCCGAAAATCCAAAGATAACCGAATTAAATTAAATTCTAAGTCTAGGGGGAACTTCTTCGTGCCTAAACCGCTGAATTTATTGACTAATAAAATAACCAAAACATACCAACATGCAATATCAAGATCAAAATCAAAGAAAACTTATGTAAATCACATCAAATAACCGAAAACATGTCACAAACGCATTACAATCCTCTAGTTCATCAAAACCTAGGTAGTTATGAAGTTTAGCTACTCATAATATTCAAGAAATCAACGAAACAAGGTCTGAAACAAACTGAATTCATAGTTCAAGACGAAAAGAAACCGAAAAACTAATGTTTTACAAACCGAATACGTCCAAAACTCGAACCGAAAGCTTTTAAGCCTCTTGCACAGCTTCGAGATGCCTCAAATTCGTCCACAAGTGCTTCAAAATCGCCTGCCTTGCGTGAATGTCCCAACCCTAATCGGCTGCAATTGATTTATAATTGTTTTTGCGAAATTCGATAGCCTTACGGACCGTATGAACCTGGCTTTACGGTCCGTGAGGATCTAGGGTTTCTGGGCGCGCGTTTCCCCTTTGCGGACCGTATGGCCTGGTCCTTACGATCCGTAAAGTGTACTATTCAGCAATATTTTTCTTTTATTTCTCGTTTTCCGACACGTCTTTCCGTGTTCCTTTCGCTGCACCATTTTTCTTCTGTTTTCACCGCGAAATTAGCAGGTTCATCATCAACTCCTGCAAATCCATAATTTAAACAAATACGTATCCGAATCGCGAGAAAACCACATACAAACCAATCAAAATGTAAGGAATTCGATACAAAAAATATGTGTAATTATGAACATATCAGCTGCTCCTGGTGCAAGATCAATCTGAAATTCCACTTGACGGTGAGGAGGTAAACCAGGAAGTTCCTCAGGAAACACATCGGCAAATTCGCGTACAACTGGCATATCCTTGATCTTTCTTCCCCTGACGGAGTATCAGTAACAAGTGCTAAAATAGCAGGATACCCCTTTCGTAGACATTTCTGCGCTTGCATAGCTGAGATGATAGCAACCATCGCACCACTGCGATGCCCCTGAACCGATAATGACTCTCCACCAGGGAGAGGAATACGTACAATCTTCTCCTTACGCAGAATCTCAGCTTGGTGCTTAGACAGCCAATCCATACCAACCACTATATCAAAACTACCGAGGGTAACAGGAAGGAGATCAATATCAAACACTTGACCCACAAGATCTAGTTTACACCCAAAATGGACATGTGAAGCTTCAATCATTTTACCATCAGCTAATTCTACTACATGCTTAACTTCTAAAGGTGATGGGGCTAACCCTAATCGTTGACCAAACTCTAGGGACACATAACTCCAATCGGCATCGGAATCAAATAACACAGAAGCAATAAGATTGTTCACAGAAAACGTACCAGTCACGACATTGCCGTCGTTCCTAGCATCACCATCACTGATCGTAAACACCCTTCCACGAGCACCATTGCCTCCATTGTTGTCGTTATTGTTGTTGTTTCCAGCATTGTTGTTGTTGTTCTGGCGGTTGTTGTTGTCGTTAACATTCTGATTCAACTGAGGGCAATCCCGCTTAATGTGGTCCTCATCCCCACACTGGAAACACCCCTTCTTAAAGCCCTGGTTCTGATGGGGTTGTTGCCTTTGATGTCGCTGATACTGCTGATTTTGCTGCTGGTGCTGCTTTGGGTGTGGGGCCCTACAGTCTTTGGCCTCATGGCCCACCTTTTCGCACCTACGGCAAGTCCAGACACACTGTCCATAATGATGATAACCACACTTGTTGCACTGTGGCTTCTTTCCAACATAGGAGCCCTGATTCTGATTGCTGCCCTAGCCTTGGTTAACTGAGGACGACTAACTGAAGCTACGGCTATTGCTGTTGTCAGGCCTTTTCTGAGATTGACTAGCACTGGTTGCCTTATCAGTGTCGTTCCATTTTCGCTTGTTATCACTAGCAGGTGTAGTAGCTGTAGCAGGTGTAGTAGCTGTAGCAGCAGTGGTAGTAGCAGATTTACGAGGCGGTAATGAGCCACGCTTGACCTCTTGGTCAGTAATCTTATGTGCCAAACGAATGATCTGGGGCAGATTGTTAAGGTTTGCAGCAGTGACATACCCCTTTACAGCTGATTCTAGGCCCTTGAGATACAACTCAATTCGTCGATGTGGAGGTCGAGACAGGTTAGGGCACAAAATTGCTAGTTCATGAGATCGTTTCGTGTAAGCCTCGATCTCGGATCCTTCCATTTTCAAATCGTAGAACTCGTTCTCGAGCTTCTGAATCTCATCAGGAGGACAATACTCTTCTCGCGTTAACTCCTTAAAATCATCCCAAGTCGTAGTGTTAGCCATCTAGATGCCCAACATTTGCACCTGGGCATTCCACCAAGTTAAGGCACCATCCTCCAAAATGCCAGTAGCATACTTCACCCGGTCCCCCACGGGACAGTTACACATAGTGTCACACCCCGATTTCCACGTGTTTCACCGGTGGGCCCGATGGGGGATTACCGTGACGTAGTTGGCAACAAGATAGTCAAACCACAATATTTAAATGCACAGCGGAAGCATAAAGATAAATTATATTTCAACCACTGATTGTAATATCCATGTATCACGAGTAGTCGAAACAAATCCACAGGGGATCAAAATAAAATATAAAATATTGTTCGACGGATATTGGCATCCCAAGCTTGCGAGACTCTAACGATGCTAAGGAGTGGCCAGCCTATTACGAGTAGAACCTGCATTAATCTTTTTGGGGAAAATACGTCAGTTTACACTGGTAAATACATTCAACCGACACTTTTGTAAAATGTTTAATAAAATTGATTTGAATGCACATGGCACAAACTCTTTATAACTTGGGATAATTCATAATTAAATCTTGTAAAAGAATTACATGTTCACTATGCGTTCGGTCGCCCGGGTCGTGCCGGGTTAAAGGTTAATAGACACACCACATAGCATAAAACCGTGGCGGGAAAACCAACGGCTATACCTTTATAATTATGGACACATTGTCGGGTGTACGCCTACACCCGCGTGTCAAGGTCGTGGCTATTTCGTAAAATGCTGCCAAGGATATCCGAGACATGGTCATTAAGCTCCCAAAGGCGTAAAGCCAACAAAACCAATTTTTAAACGGGTCACATTGATAATACCCAACTACTAATGAGTTTGGGTCAATTGCCCGACCAAGCGGAATTTTAAATACCGTAACCCAAGCCCGTATAACGGAAAATAAGTTAAAAGTATTTACCTGAGCAAGTAATATCCTTAATAAACAAATGCAAGTTTCTTTTACTGGTCTCCTATTCTGGAACGAAGGTTTAAACAACCTATTAGAATCCTAACGGGTCTTTAATTTAGCCTTAGCTTAGACCGGCCAGTTTCAAAGGATACATACGGTTTAGTCGCGTGAAAGGCGAAAACCGGGAATGGAATGTGGTTTGGACCCAACAAGTTTGAAGACCTGTTTTATATGGGTATAATAACCACACTCTGGATTGAAGTGAAAACGATAAGGTTTGACCCATTTCGGCTAGTTTATGTAAACTAGTTACATAAACCGAACCGTGCGCGTAAAAAGGCGTAACGGGTAACCATAAGAGTCCTACACAAGTTTCCTAAGTCAATATGCTTTAAAGAGGTTGTGGTATCAGTAGGATACCTTCCATAATGCCCGTAACGTGTTTAAATCCATTATATGCCCCGTAGGGGTATTTCGGTCAATTTAAAGATTATAAAAGAGGTTTCTGAGTTCTACAGGAAATCTGAGTTTTCCGAACAGTTTACAAAGTCCAAAATACTCTATTTATTATTTAAAATCAGTAGCAACTGGAATCGGTTCAAAATACCGTGTAGAACTCAAGTTATGTCCGAAAAGGGCATATTCGGTATTTACCGAACCGATGCCATAACCGCAGGTTATGAGCAGGTTAAAAATAATTAAAAATCTTTAAAAATCCCAAAATGTTATTTTACATCAGTGTATAAAAGGTTTGGTGTCGAAATCTGGGTTTAGATAGGCGTTATGCTAATTGCGCCATTTAATTACTAAAGTTTCTGTAATTACGCTATTTAGCATAACTCCTATTCTGGACCTCGGATTGACGTGAAATTTTAGGGACATGCTTAGAAATCAGTAACTAAGGTTATTGTCCTTTCACATATTCAAAATTCTCGTTTTAAAGTAAAAAGGGCGTTACGGTCAACTTTTAAGCATTTAACGGATATGTGCTAAAGACTCGGATAAACAACGAACCTGTCACAGAGGGTTATACCATCATGTAACCTGGTCCTAAGAGAGTCCTAATGCATATCTAACTCATACCATAACGGGTCAGAACTGAAGTCAAAGCAAAAGTCAAAGCTTTGCGACTTTCGGTTCTGAACCGGGTCAAAATAGTAAATGGTCGGATCAAACAAGCTTAGACTAGTTAATATACTTATTATCATGTTATATGAGTGTTAAAACAGGTTACACGCTATCTACATTACCGATTATGCATAAAGTCGCAAAATAGCATTATGTTGACTTTTTCTAAGCAAGTTTGACTCGACATTCGGACAAGTTAGAGTGGGAATCAGAGGGTGCCCTTTTAGGGGTTTAATGCCCACATGATTACCAACATATAACTACTTTTGATTCGACAAACCACTGGACCATTTGTGATTTATGGTAAAGTCAATCGTTAATTACGACGGATTGACTTTTAAGCTAAAACTATGTAAAAACTAAACCACAAAGGTTAGGCATACTTACAGAAGCTTGGTACACGACCAGAGATGTTAGAAGAGAGTTCTTGTGCTTCAGAAAGCTCCAGGAGTGAAGAATGAAGGTGTGGTTACAATGTGCACAACTTATGGCCTTTTATAGTGAAAATTGGTGCATTAGATCATGACAACAAGGTCTATAATTGATCATGGATGTTCAACAACTGTCCCTAAGTGTTAGGGGACGTGTATGGGGCGCCCATGCTGCCATAATTGCATCCAAGGTCGGTTAAAACAACAAACAGTGAACCTTTGCATGTTTTCTGCAACTGGGGCCTTGACGCGGCCCGCGTTAAGGATCAGGCTACCTTTACGCGGGTCGCCTGGATCCTATTGTCAGTAAACGAATCTGCACTGCCCGCGCGGCCCGCGTAAGCTTCCTTGTATCATCGACGCGGCCCATCTGAGGTCTGATTTCCAAGATTTTCAAATCTTTTGCCATTATTACCCTGGCCTTTCGGTTTCGAAGCGGTAACTTTGCGTTTTGGGCCTCGTTTATTTACGAATAAGGGCCTCGTGACTTTTATCCGTGCCGTTAAGTCCCCGGTTAGTTTAATTACTATCCGAAAAGCCCTAACTTTCATTGTTGACGCTTCTAACCCCTCGCATACGAAATTGATCATAACTTTCTCATTTTAAAACGGAACTTCATGAAATTTATATCGTATATTCTAGTGAGCGTAAGTTACTGTTACAAAGCCTCGGGTATGTTAAAGGGTCACTCAGAGGTATAACTTAAACATGTTGCCACAATTAACCCATGTAGTTTGTAATCTCTCACTTTCTTCCGTATTTCGTTCCGTACGATCCATGATTTATTTGTTTGAAGGTACGAGCATCATTTAGGGTTACTATTCAGTATATTTATCCCTCGTTGACATTTTTAACCCTCGAATTTACATACTTTCAATATTTGTCAACTTTAGTCCTTTATTCAGTATTTAACACCACGTGTAAACTCAAGACACGTGTCAATACATTATTGGACGCAAAATTTCGACGTGTTACATCCTCACCCCCTTAAAAGAAATCTCGACCTCGAGATTTATTGGAATAGATGAGGGTACTTCTCCTTCATCGTGGACTCTACCTCCCACGTGTACTCGGGACCTCTACGGGCATCCCATTTTACTTTTACTATTGGTATGTACTTCCTGCGAAGTTTTTTAACCTGTCGATCCTCGATCGACACAGGTTTCTCAACGAATTTTAAGCTCTCGTCGATGTGTACATCTGTATGCGGTATAACCAGTGATTCGTCAGCGAAACACTTCTTCAGGTTACAGATGTGGAACACATTGTGGATACCACTGAGCTCTACCGGTAAGTTTAATTTGTAGGCAACCGATCCGACACGTTCGATTACCTCGAAAGGTCCAATATATCTCGGGCTTAGTTTGCCTTTCTTACCGAATCGCATCACCCCCTTCCAGGGTGATACCTTAAGCAAAACCTTGTCGCCTACTTCGAAATTGAAAGGCTTACGCTTCAAATCCGCGTAGCTCTTCTGCCTGTCCCGGGCAGCTTTCAATCGATCGCGAATTTGGACAATCTTGTCCGTCGTTTCAAAGATAATATCAGGTCCTGTCATTTGGACATCTCCAACTTCTGCCCAACAAACGGGCGTTCTACATTTTCTACCATATAGGGCTTCAAAAGGTGCAGCCTTAATGCTGGTATGGTAGCTATTGTTATAGGAGAATTCGACCAATGGTAGGTGGTTATCCCAACTGCCACCTAAGTCGATCGCACATGCACGAAGCATGTCTTCCAACGTTTGGATTGTACGCTCACTCTGTCCATCTGTCTGAGGGTGGTAAGTCGTACTGAAATTCAAACGTGTACCCAAAGATTGCTGGAAGCTCTTCCAAAAGTGTGACGTGTACCTGGTATCTCTATCAGAGATAATAGACACAGGCACGCCATGAAGGGCTACAATCTTGTCCACAAACAACTGGGCTAATATATCGGAGCTATGAGTCTCCTTTATGGGTAGGAAATGTGCTGACTTAGTCAGTCTATCCACTATTACCCATATTGTATCGTTTCCCTTCTTTGTTTTTGGCAACTTGGTGATGAAATCCATCGTCACCATTTCCCATTTCCACTCGGGAAGTTCAGGCTGTTGTAGCAAGCCTGACGGCTTTTGATGTTCAGCTTTTACTTGCGCACAAGTCAAACACTTTGCTACATAGGTGGCTATAGACTTTTTCAAGCCTATCCACCAAAAGTTTGCCTTCAAGTCCTGGTACATCATATCAGCACCAGGATGAACGGAATATGGGGAACTATGGGCTTCTTGAAGAATAACGTCACGAAGACCTCCATAAACAGGAACCCATATCCTTCCATTCAATCTCAGAATTCTGTCTTTGCCATAGGATAACTGCTCCTCAGTTACCCCTAGCTTTTCGTTTGGATAGTTAGCTTCTAACACAGCTTCTTTCTGTGCAGCTAACAATCGTTCATTCAGACTGTTCTTGATTTCAATGCTCTTGGCATTGATCCTTATTGGTTTCACTCTTTCTTTCCTGCTCAAGGCATCTGCGACTACATTGGCCTTGCCTGGATGGTATCTTATTTCACAGTCATAGTCGTTCAGAGTTTCCATCCAGCGTCGCTGCCTCATATTCAGATCTTTCTGATTGAACATGTGCTGGAGGCTTTTGTGATCAGAATAGATCACAAATTTAATGCCATACAAGTAATGCCTCCAAAGCTTTAGTGCAAACACAACGGAACCCAACTCCAAGTCATGGGTGGTGTAGTTCTTTTCATGCACTTTTAATTGTCGTGAAGCATAGGCAAACTTTGCCTCTCTGCATAAGCACACAACCCATCCTGGTGTGTGATGCATCACAATATACACAAATTCTTCCATTCCTCCCGGCAATGTCAACACTGGAGCATTGCTCAGCTTTTGTTTGAGGATATCAAAAGCTTCTTGCTATTTAGGGCCCCAATTGAACTTTATGCTCTCCCTAGTCAAGGAAGTTAGGGGTGCAGCAATTCTTGAAAAGTTTTCGATGAAGCGTCTGTAGTATCCTGCCAGACCTAGGAAACTGCGAATCTCCGTAGGTGTCTTCGGCTCCTGCCAATTCATGACAGCTTCAACTTTAGCGGGATCCACCTGGATACCACGCTCACTGACTACATGTCCAAGGAACTGGACTTCTCGTAGCCAAAATTCACATTTAGAGAATTTGGCGTAAAGCTTTTCTTGATGAAGCAGTTTGAGAATACATCGAAGATGTTTCTCGTGGTTAGCTTGACTTTTTGAATAGATGAGGATGTCATCGATGAAGACAATGAAAAATTTATCCAAGTAAGGTTTGCATACGCGATTCATGAGATCCATGAATGCGGCAGGTGCATTTGTGAGCCCGAAAGGCATCACTAGGAACTCGAAATGACCATATCGAGTCCTAAACGCAGTTTTGTGCACGTCTTCGTCCTTGACCTTCAATTGATCGTAGCCTGACCGTAGGTCAATCTTGGAAAAATAGCTCGCTCCTTGCAACTAATCAAACAAATCGTCGATCCTGGGCAAAGGATACCTATTCTTGATTGTAACTTTATTCAGCTCACGGTAATTGATGCATAGACGCATCGAACCATCTTTCTTCTTGATGAACAGGATTGGCGCTCCCTAAGGAGATGAACTTGGTCTAACAAAACCTTTGGCTAGCAGATCATCTAGCTGCGTCCTTACTTCTTTCATTTCCATGGGTGCCAATCTATAGGGTGCTCTCGCAATAGGCGCGGCTCCTGGAATGATGTCGATACTGAATTCCACTTGCCTGTCTGGTGGCAGACCAGGCAGTTCTTCCGAGAAAACCTCAGGATAGTCAGAGATGACTGGAATGTCTTCAATTCTGAGTTTCTCCTCACCGATAGTCACCTGTGCCATATAGATGACACATCCTTTCTTCAAACATCTGGATGCCTTTAGCATATATGCATGTGCAGGCAATCCATGTCGAGTATCTCCCTGGATGGTAAGTGGTTCTCCAGACGGAGTCTTGATTACCACTTGTTTCTGGTTGCACACGATTTGCGCTTGGTTATGCGATAACCAATCCATACCCAACACTACGTCGAAACCAGCTAGTTTAAAGGGTAATAGAGATAAAGGAAATGAGTGATTCCTAATGAATATAACATATCCATCTAAAACAGTTGAAACTGTCCCCATAGTCCCATCAACTAGTTCTACTTCATACTTTACACTCAAGGTTTTAACAGGCAATTTTAACAACTCGCAGAACTTATCATCCACAAAGGATTTATCTGCTCCAGAATCAAACAATACTTTTGTGAATACATCATTGATAAGAAACGTACCGGTTATAACGTTGTCGTTCTGGATAGCCTCTTTAATATCCATCTGAAAGACCCTCGCATTGGTCTTTTTCCCATCTTCAGCCTTCTTCACTATCTTCGGGCAGTTAGTCTTGATGTGCCCTTTCTCGTTGCAACTATAGCAAGTTGCATCCTTGAGTTTCTTGCACTCAAGATTCCTATGCTCAGAGGACTTGCATATCCCACAAGCCTTCGGTTGGGATTTCTTTTCAAATCTGCACCTTCCGAAGTGGTGCTTCTGACAAACCTTGTACAAGGGCTTATCGTCCGACTGTCGGTCATTCTTCTTGTTCTCTGACCCCTTCTTGTGGTCACGATTGCCCCGATGCTTCTTGTTAGATCTACGTGAATCATCATCTTCACGTTTCCTCTTCTCATTATCAGCATTTCTCAACGATCTCTGCCTCACTGCATCCAGCGTGAGAGACAGAGATATATCTGCCACGGATCTGAAGGTAGCAGGCCTAGAGGCCTTCACGCTAGCTTTTATTTCTGGGGCCAAACCCCCAATGAAGCGCGTGATCCGTTTGGGTTCCGGTGTTACAAGATACGGAACCAATCTCGACAGAGTGTTGAAAGTCGTGAGATATGCCTGGCAATCCAGGTTCTTCATGACCAACGATAAGAAGTCAGACTCTATCTTCTCAACCTCGTGCTGAGGGCAGTAATTTTCCTTGATGAGAGCAATAAATTCCTCCCACGTCATGCTATACAGAATAGCCTTCCCAGAGGCTTGAACCAGAGATCTCCACCATGCTAGGGCTTCACCCTTGAACGACTGTGATACAAACTTCACTACGTCTCTCTCAGCACAACCACTAATGTCCACAACTGTGTCCATTTCATCTAACCAGGTCATGCAATCTACAGCGCCCTTTTCCCCAGTGAAATCTCGGGGTTTGCAAGAAACGAAATACTTATATGTGCAACCCCTGGTGCGAGGTGCATCATCGACCATTTTCTTCTTAGGGTGGACACTATTCTCATTGGATGAGTGCCTATCGTCGTCCTTTTTAGGCTTAGACGGAGTCGAGGGTGGTTTGCTGTGAGATTTAGAGTGGGTTTTTGGCTTTGAGTGTGGTGTAGATAGGGTTCTGCTTCGGGACTCGGTGTATTCTTCGTACTGTCGATCCAAGGCTGCCTTAACAGCGCCGTCTACTAGAGCTTTCAATTCCGCACGCGTTATATGAATTTGGGCGTTATCATTGTCATCCTCCTTCGAATGACTATTAACTTCATTTGGGTCAGCCATTGCAAACTTGAATCTGCTACAGAAGATAATGACAAAGTTTTATTTAGGAGTTTATTATGGAATTGTCTTTTATGGCAATTCATTAACCATGGTAACCATAGACCATATTTGGTTAATTTGTTACTCACTTTTATTTTTAGGATTTGAATATAACTTATCCTAATTACAAATAATATTGTTAGTGGCACATAAGCCTAGTCACAAGGACGTTTTTATAATATAAGCCGGGATTACAGAGAATCAAGGCATGAAGGTTTGAACCATAGTTCTTTTACCTTTTCTGACAGGGAGTCATAGACTATAACTGCCTTTTGTCTTATATGACAATAAGTATGGCACGTAGGCACCACATCACTAATGGATGTTTAATAAATGATCATCTTTATTGACGATTTAACCCATGATTTACAGATCATTAACTTGGGTTTTCGAATCCTTTGATGGATTCGTATATAAGAATGACGCGTGTGATTTTAACGAATCACATCTGTCAAGAACGTTAACATGTTTACAGAGGTTAACTGGAATCTGAATCTTTTAATTAAGTCTTACCATCTTGGTCGGGTCTTATAATGACACCAGGCTAGGTTTCACTATTAAGATTCTTTATTTAGGCAGATTAATTTAAAAAGGAATGATTTTTGATTCATTTCATATAACAATGTATATAATAACAAGAATGAATTTTTTGTAACATAACATTCCATTAATCATATAATGATTACATACTGCCCTAAACGGGACTTTTTAAATAAACAAATACCTACGCAGAGGTTTACAGAAAACAAGTCCACGCAGGGACCAAATACATAGATAGATGTCCGCACAGGGACTAAAAGATAAGTCCACGCAGGGACTGAAATGCAATTGTCCACACAGGGACTAAACACGATAAATGTCCACGCAGGGACTAAAATACTCAAAACAAATGTCCTCGCAGGGACTTGATTGTAATAGTAAATACTATAGTACATAAAGAGACTAATGATCTCGTTTCTTCCTCCCTTTTAGTAGGTTTTCTAGGCCTTAAGGAATCCACGATTACTTTTACGTTCTTGCTCAAAGTCTCGTTCCACTCGGTTTAGACGGTGGAGGATTTCTTCTTGCTCCGGAGGAGAAAAACGTGGCAGCTGCGACGGTTGCTGAACCGGAGGTCTAGGAGGTGCTGGATACCCATGAGCTGAGTAATCTACTCCCCAAAGGTTTCCATAAGGTCTGTCGGGATGGAGGGCATTGTAATTCGCTGCTACCACGTATGGGTCGGCATCATAACTATAGTTGTAGTGCGTGTGAGTCGGCTGCTCAAACGGGTTGTACGCGGTGGAACCGGCGTGCGCTGGTATCGGATTGTCATATCCGAATGGTGGCAGAGGTGGTGCAACTGGTGCAGAATTCACCTCTGCAGGGTGACCAGAAGGTTCCCCTAACTGTGGTTCTTCAGGCACTGGCGGAAAGTGACTTGCACTCGAGTGGCGAGGGGTGCTAAAGTGGAATTCCCCTCCTCGGATAGACATCCGCGCGCCTGATCTCCTACGCCTTGGCGGATCAGGAGGTGCTGGTTGAACTGGTGGCGGTGGAGGCGGTGGCGGTGGAGGCGGTGGCGTAACTACCACGAAACGCGAATCCTCGGAGGGATCCTGTTGCTGTTGCTGCTCATGAGGCGAGAAGTGGTGAGAAGGTGTGAAGTACCAATAACACTGGTTAAACCTCGCCTGGTAACTGTCGGGACCTTGATAGGGTGTTCCATGAAATGATGACCCATCAGAGATCTCGATAGGGTGGTTGGGAGTACCTCGTGCAGGTTCTATGGGATCCGTGTCTTCATCCATATCTACCGCATTATCTTCGGAGAAATGGTCTTCGGGTCCTAAAGGGTTATAACCTATTGGTTCTTGGACATAATCAGCCGGATTAAATCAGCCTTGAAAGAAAGGAGTAGGATCGCCATAGGAACGGTGCGAAGTAGATCGCTGGAGAGGTATAAACGAAGGTTGAGGGTTACTGGGATTGTTTTTTGAATCTGGTCCAAAAGAGTGACGGTATGAAGATGTCGAACTGTGTGAGGTAGACCGTCTTGCTGGCTTAAAGAGGTTTCTTCTGCGTCTCTGAGGTTTTTCGCTCCTCGTGCTGGAAGGAGCTCGCATGTTCGAAGGTCTGGCCTCGTGATCATTATGAGTAGTGATCGGCCCTTTGCCTCTTCCTTCTCTTCTAATTGCTAGTGGCATATTTCCTGCTTAACAAATCTTTAAATCACAATAGACAATAAAAGACAAACTGGAATAACAAATTCGAATTTGTCCTATGTTCTTGTCTAGACTCAAGTATGTGCAATTGTGTCATTGAGATTAAACACATAAGGATAGTGTTTAATTCACTCAACGTTGGCTCTGATACCAACCTGTCACACCCTGATTTCCACGTGTTTCACCGGTGGGCCCGGTGGGGGATTACCGTGACGTAGTTGGCAACAAGATAGTCAAACCACAATATTTAAATGCACAGCGGAAGCATAAAGATAAATTATATTTCAACCACTGATTGTAATATCCATGTATCACGAGTAGTCAAAACAAATCCACAGGGGATCAAAATAAAATATAAAATATTGTTCGACAGATATTGGCATCCCAAGCTTGCGAGACTCTAACGATGCTAAGGAGTGGCCAGCCTATTACGAGTAGAACCTGCATTAATCTTTTTGGGGAAAATACGTCAGTTTACACTGGTAAATACATTCAACCGACACTTTTGTAAAATGTTTAATAAAATTGATTTGAATGCACATGGCACAAACTCTTTATAACTTGGGATAATTCATAATTAAATCTTGTAAAAGAATTACATGTTCACTATGCGTTCGGTCGCCCGGGTCGTGCCGGGTTAAAGGTTAATAGACACATCACATAGCATAAAACCGTGGCGGGAAAACCAACGGCTATACCTTTATAATTATGGACACATTGTCGGGTGTACGCCTACACCCGCGTGTCAAGGTCGTGGCCATTTCGTAAAATGTTGCCAAGGATATCCGGGACATGGTCATTAAGCTCCCAAAGGCGTAAAGCCAACAAAACCAATTTTTAAACGAGTCACATTGATAATACCCAACTACTAATGAGTTTAGGTCAATTGCCCGACCAAGCGGTATTTTAAATACCGTAACCCAAGCCCGTATAACGGAAAATAAGTTAAAAGTATTTACCTGAGCAAGTAATATCCTTAATAAACAAATGCAAGTTTCTTTTACTGGTCTCCTATTCTGGAACGAAGGTTTAAACAACCTATTAGAATCCTAACGGGTCTTTAATTTAGCCTTAGCTTAGACCGGTCGGTTTCAAAGGATATATACGGTTTAGTCGCGTGAAAGGCGAAAACCGGGAATGGAATGTGGTTTGGACCCAACAAGTTTGAAGACCTATTTTATATGGGTATAATAACCACACTATGGATTTTGAAGTGAAAACGATAAGGTTTGACCCGTTTCGGCTAGTTTATGTAAACTAGTTACATAAACCGAACCGTGCGCGCAAAAAGGCGTAACGGGTAACCGTAAGAGTCCTACACAAGTTTCCTAAGTCAATATGCTTTAAAGAGGTTGTGGTATCAGTAGGATACCTTCCATAATACCCGTAACGAGTTTAAATCCATTATATGCCCCGTAGGGGTATTTCGGTCATTTTAAAGATTATAAAAGAGGTTTCGGGGTTCTACAGGAAATCTGAGTTTTCCGAACAGTTTATAAACTCCAAAATACTCTATTTATTATTTAAAATCAGTAGCAACTGGAATCGGGTCAAAATACCATGTAGAACTCAAGTTATGTCCGAAAAGGGCATATTCGGTATTTACCGAACCGATGCCATAACCGCAGGTTATGAGCAGGTTAAAAATAACTAAAAATCTTTAAAAATCCCAAAGTGTTATTTTACATCAGTGTGTAAAAGATTTGGTGTCGAAATCTGGGTTTAGATAGGCGTTATGCTAATTGCGCCATTTAATTACTAAAGTTTCCGTAATTGCGCTATTTAGCATAACTCCTATTCTGGACCTCGGATTGACGTGAAATTTTAGGGACATGGTTAGAAATCAGTAACTAAGGTTATTGTCCTTTTACATATTCAAAATTCTTGTTTTAAAGTAAAAAGGGCGTTACGGTCAACTTTTAAGCATTTAACGGAAATGTGCTAAAGACTCGGATAAACAACGAACCGGTCACAGAGGGTTATACCATCATGTAACCTGGTCCTAAGAGAGTCCTAATGAATATCTAACTCATACCATAACGGGTCAGAACTGAAGTCAAAGCAAAAGTCAAAGCTTTGCGACTTTTGGTTCCGAACCGGGTCAAAATAGTAAATGGTCGGATCAAACAAGCTTAGACTAGTTAATATACTTATTATCATGTTATATGAGTGTTAAAACAGGTTACACGCTATCTACATTACCGATTATGCATAAAGTCACAAAATAGCATTTTGTTGACTTTTTCTAAGCAAGTTTGACTCGACATTCGGACAAGTTAGAGTGGGAATCAGAGGGTGCCCTTTTAGGGGTTTAATGCCCACATGATTACCAACATATAACTACTTTTGGTTCGACAAACCACTGGACCATTTGTGATTTATCGTAAAGTCAATCGTTAATTACGACGGATTGACTTTTAAGCTAAAACTATGTAAAAACTAAACCACAAAGGGTTAGGCATACTTACAGAAGCTTGGTACATGACCAGAGATGTTAGAAGAGAGTTCTTGTGCTTCAGAAAGCTCCAGGAGTGAAGAATGAAGGTGTGGTTACAATGTGCACAACTTATGGCCTTTTATAGTGAAAATTGGTGCATTAGATCATGACAACAAGGTCTATAATTGATCATGGATGTTCAACAACTGTGCCTGAGTGTTAGGGGACGTGTAGGGGGCGCCCATGCTGCCATAATTGCATCCAAGGTCGGTTAAAACAACAAACAGTGAACCTGTGCATGTTTTCTGCAACTGGGGCCTTGACGCGGCCCGCGTTAAGGATCAGGCTACCTTTACGCGGGTCGCCTGGATCCTATTGTCAGTAAACAAATCTGCACTGCCCGCGCGGCCCGCGTAAGCTTCCTTGTATCATCGACGCGGCCCGCCTGAGGTCTGATTTCCAAGATTTTCAAATCTTTTGCCATTATTACACTGGCCTTTCGGTTTCGAAGGGGTAACTTTGCGTTTTGGGCCTCGTTTATTTACGAATAAGGGCCTCGTGACTTTTACCCGCACCGTTAAGTCTCCGGTTAGTTTAATTACTATCCGAAAAGCCCTAACTTTCATTGTTGACGCTTCTAACCCCTCGCATACGAAATTGATCATAACTTTCTCGTTTTAAAACGGAACTTCGTGAAATTTATATCGTATATTCTAGTGAGCGTAATTTACTGTTACAAAGCCTCCGGTATGTTAAAGGGTCACTCAGAGGTATAACTTAAACATGTTGCCACAATTAACCCCTGTAGTTTGTAATCTCTCACTTTCTTCCGTATTTCGTTCCATACGATCCATGATTTATTTGTTTGAAGGTACGAGCATCATTTAGGGTTACTGTTCAGTATATTTATCCCTAGTTGACATTTTTAACCCTCGAATTTACATACTTTCAATGTTTGTCAACTTTAGTCCTTTATTCAGTATTTAACACCACGTGTAAACTCAAGACATGTGTCAATACATTATTGGACGCAAAATTTCGAGGTGTTACACATAGCAAACACTGATTCAGCCTTCTCAAACCAACGCAGTAACCCCACAGCCCCTTCAGTCCCTCTGAACGCCTGTGGCTTACAATCCATGAATGTCTTGAATGTGCAGGCAGGCGGATTGTTCTGATGCGCTGGCTGACCTAATGGATGAAAGAAAATACAACACGAGGGTAAGAGTTGTGTACGCGACACAAGATTAAAGAGTATTCGGCACATTTCGTACCAGCTTGGTAGGCTGACAAAGCCTCAGCCACACGTGTGTTGATTAAGTTTGTCAGCTCAGCTTGGGTCATCGCGATGTGACCACGTCCATGACCCCATCCACTCATGATTCTATATAAGGAGAGGGAACAAATTTAAGGGTCGAGATAAGGCAGGAGTCAAATATCACGTTGACATCTACAAGCTACATAGTTTACATCAAACAATAGGGCAGAACCCTTCTCACACTCGTTAAGCCTCACTGGGACTCACATGCACCTCACGTTATTATTATGTGTGCACCCATAATAATTAGGCAATTTTCATGCTCATCTCAGTGCCTCTTAACTTACGCTAAAAGTTTCCACCGCATTTAAATAGCAAAACAGTAGGTATTACAGGATTACGAATCACAAAAGTCGAAAAGTAGTGCCACACTATCAAGTCACAATAGTATCTAGTATGTCGTTTAATGCAAGCTGTGAGTGTGTGACTACTAAACAAGTAATGCATAAAGTAAACAGAAGACGAACCTTGCAATCTGGAGCTGAGTATCATGTTCGATTTTCGAAGTTGTTCGGTTATAGTCTGGTTTTATAAAAACGTTTTAAAACCTGGTTCACTATAACCAGTGTCTCTGATACTAAACTGTCACACCCCCAAAATACCACATGCGGTAACCCCCGCTAGGCGTGTGACGTACCAGGATCCAAGCCACCAATCACATTGAACTACGCATAATATTTAAATAAAACATTCCATTCATTTCAAAATATAAATCCAAATCATAAGTTAAATCAAGTAGATATTCAGCGGAAGCATAATGTAAGCTGTAAATCAAATGTTTCAAAACATGTGTTCATAATCAATGAAGCAAGTATCCAAGAGTCTCGACCCATGACCACTCCAGCACTCCCAGATAGCAAGTCCATATCAAGAATCTAACGACCTGCAAGCATGCAGACAAGTGTGTCAGACGACGCTGGTGAGTTCAAAGTTTTGTTAACGCGTTTAGTTACCAGATATGAGTATAAAACAGTTCAATGATTTGATTTGATGTTGTTATTAACTCGATTACCGTAGATGGCTACAAGATTTATTTGCCCAACCCCAATGTCTCTATCAAAACATTGGCCAAGTGGTTAAGGTAATTAGTTCACGCCCGTCCTCCCCGGTACGGTGTGAGGGTGCCAAACCTAATAGCGCTATCAACTAATAACCTCGTTGCCTCCCCGGCAACTAATCGGTAGATGTAAGGGGTCTTATCGATAGAAATAAGTGTAATAACTAACATCCCAATAACCTGACATTCCTCCCCGGAATGTTACCCGATATCCCTCCCTGGGATGCATGCTTGGAAAAAGAGCAGTGAACTCACCTCGGTTTGCCCGGTAAGATTAGTTACTTGTTCACACTTAAACAGTCACGCCCTATGGTATTCATGTATACATGATCAGTTTACATTCACATGGTTCAAGTATAAG
This sequence comes from Helianthus annuus, assembly GCF_002127325.2. NCBI lineage: Eukaryota > Viridiplantae > Streptophyta > Magnoliopsida > Asterales > Asteraceae > Helianthus > Helianthus annuus. The sequence continues at coordinate 128,574,815 of NC_035437.2, read as the reverse complement.
TTATGATCATAGTGTGTACACAAGCAACATAGTAGTTATTTACTCATAAAGTTTCCACGATTCACATATACGTTTCACAAAAGTACTTAACAGTTTAAGTGTACTTTTCATGACAACTAAACCATGTTTTCCTCAGTCAATATGTATATTCTTAACAGATAATAACATACTTTCATTACATAGTTACTCATACTCAAACTCAGCATAAACATTCGTTCTATCTGGTTTTCCTATCGACGAAACAAAACATCTTTCGTCGAGTCCGTATTGACGAAACATAACATCTTTCGTCGAGTCCATGTTGACGAAACTTAACATCTTTCGTCGAGTCCATGTTGACGAAACTTGACACCTTTCGTCGAGTCCATGTTGATGAAACATAACATCTTTCGTCGAGGGCCTTCTTGACGAAACACAACACCTTTCGTCAAGGGCCTTCTTCCTCACAGTGCATCATGAACAATAATCACCCTAATCACTTACAGTTCCTAATTAATCATACAACACGTAACAAGGGCATTTAACAATTCAAATATGCATATCACCAATCAATTTATCATTCTGACTGAATCGTTTACATTATGACAACAACCTTAATATGCAACCCTAGCTTCTTATGTAACATACAGGCAACACTAAATCATCACAAACATATCAATCCATATGCACGTACACATTCATGACCTATTTAGCTTGTACATGAAATCATGAATCAACTATCAAACCTTATCATGAAATAATCAGATTCACTATTGTTAACAATCCCTAATCCATACAACATCATAGCGACAAAACCATAATCATCAACAATTAATCCAGTAACAATGATTATACACTAACCTTGATGTGGTATAGATCGGTGGTGCCTAGGGGATGAGAGTCTCGAATGGGAGATGAGGGAATTGTCGTCGCTAAGTTTAGGGAAAGTCTAGGGTTTCAACTGATCAATGGTGCGACTATTATATACACGTTCTAAAAGGGAGTGGGTTGGGCCCTTGCTGGGCTGCGTTTGGGCCATGGGTGACGAAACTTAACACCTTTCGTGGAACCCTTTGGTGGCAAAACACCCATGGAGAAAGACATAATCAACTTATGTTTTCATTAAACACTAATGTTAACTTTAAACACCTAACTTAAACTTTAAATAATAAATCACCAACTATGGATTCTTAATCATTCAAAATAATAAACTGATACAGTACAAGACAAACTACAAAACAGGTGACGCGTAAAGGAAAAGTATCGAAATCTCGGGTTGTCACAATACAAATATGTAAACAAACGTAAATATGAAGAAGTATGTCAATGACCATTTTCAACTTATATTTGTGATGTTTGACATTCAACATTTATATAGTTGGCTACTGCTTTATAGTTACTTTTAAGAGTTTGTTTATTAAAAAATTAATTGCTTCTCAAATATGATATATTAATACTCAAAAGTAAGCAAATGTACCAAAAATTACAAAACTGTGTATTTAAAACTTTTGCAATGTATCCAAACTCCCTTATAAACAAAATTATAATGATAATAATGCTTATCACCACATACAAACAGTCATGAAACTGAAGAAAAGAAATTTAAATTCCAAATCTGGTGATAACAACAATTTTGACACAAAAGGTCCATTAGATTTTATACCATGAAAGACAATCGATTATACGGCCACAAGTTTCACCTCTTCTCGACGTTGCTTTCTAGTTCCCTCTCCAGTGCAAAGAGAAATCGTTGTCACATCATCACCATCCTAATCGTCTTCACATTGTTGAGTTACTTCCTTTAAGGTAAAGTATAGAAAAGGGCAGTTTGAGTTTTAATTGGTTTCTGACTTCATAACATCAAATTGTAAGTTCACCCTAATCGTCTTCACTGTGTCACTTGCATTTGCCTGTAGTAACTTCACCCTTGTCAAAACAGCACGTCACCATACCTAAATCTTATTACAAATTCAAAGTTCTTTCAGCAAAAACAGTGAAAGGTAGCAAAGATGACGACAATGATGATGAAGAGTAAAAGCCAAAAGAAGAAAACGATTTTTTGAAGTGTTACAAAGGCTTTGGATTTTGCTCAAGTTACTTGGGCTGAAGATGAACAACTTCGTGAATATGTTAGGTACTTAAAACCCAATTTCAACATCATCATAGTAAATAGTAAGTAAATGATATGATTAATTCCAAAAGAAAGTTTCCAATTGCTGAGTTGAAGAGTGGATTTCAAAAACAGCCATGATCGAACAGGTACTTTATTTTAACTAACCTTGAGTTTTAAACAATTATATATTAACTTGTAAAAAAAACTCTAAAACATGAAAAATTGTTATCCAAGAGAGTGATGATACATTACCATCATTAATTTCAAACTCATCGTCATCTTCAAACAGTTCTAAGCTTCTTAAGTAGCAACTTTGGGTTGTTTAGTTCTTGCCATTCTTGCTTCACTTCCAAACACCTGGCAAAAGGCAACACAATGTAATAATTTAAACCCTAAATTTCTAACACTAGTTTATACTCCATTAAAATACATAATTTGAGTTTAAATGTAGATTTCAATCAAGTTGAATCATAGTCTCAAGAAATGAAGAATCGAACAAAAGAACATTCATTATGAAACTAACATGATAGCACATTCAACAAAATCGAACCTAGATACAATCTTCATATACTTACCAAGAACAATTAAAAGATCAATTGTCACACCCCAACCAATGGTGGAAACATCAGGGCGGGACGAACAAATCGCTCAAAGCATTATAACACTAATTGTGACAATATAATTAATTCAAATTTCATAAATACTAAACTGTCAAACATTGATCCAAAACACAAATACAGACAAAACAAGTTTCAACATTCTTTACTTAAGTAGGTGTGTTTCTAAGTCCACCCTAACTTGATTCTTGATTCACTGCGACTACCAACCTGCTACATATATTAAAATAATGTCAACAAAAATGTTGGCGAGTATACAAGTTTAATACATAGTATAAATAGTTAAAAAATGTGTAATTGCTCATATCCAACATGAAAAACATATTACAAGTTTCAGATATGCTAAGCTAATGTAATCAATATGTTAACCCAAGTTTCCAATGTGTTAACTGTGCCTTTCCTACATCGTCGCAACGAAGAGGAGGTAAAAGAATCAAACTTAAGAATACCCCAAGTCTCAAGGGTGGTGCGTCACCCCTATAGCGCTATAATTATTAAGCAGGCTAAACACAAGATTCAAATGTTCACATAGCATAAAAGACTCACAAGTATCATGTTTTCATGTTTAATAGTGGACAGAGTATGTTTATAAACAAGTTTCAAGTGTCGTGCGTTTATATAGAATACATGTTGCATCCCAAAGTGTTTAAAGCAAAAAGGGATCGAGTATACTCACAGTGGTTGCGTTTGGAGATTTCTCGAAATAACGCACAAGTAAAGATTGGAGAATTCCAGGAGAATGAACGAGAGCGATTAACCTAGGTATGAAATACCGCACGAGAGGTGATTACTATACGTTTAAATATCCTAATATTTTATGAATTGCATAATAGTGATCTATGTATTAACACGTTATTAATTATTAATGCTATAAAGTAAATAAAAATAGGATTAAGATCAATTGCTAGTTGTTTGCATTCTAAATAAATTGAGGGATTTAATTAATAAAACGAATTTAAAGGTTAGTTATTTTTAGAGTTCAAAAGAGAAAAAAAAGGATATTTGTTTTATAATTTAACATGTTTCGTCTTACGGATTTTTATGAAAAAATGGGCAAAGTTTCCTCTATTTTTGGACGATCCCAACAATCAAGTGTCGATATATTTGTCGAAACTCAACAATTAATCAACAATATAAATGAAATTTTCGTTAAATGCCAAAAGTGTAAATAATTACTAAATGCATCGGTTCGAGGCTTGGTTCGCAAAAAAAAATATGATATTTTTATAAACAATATGAATGAAATTTATGTCGCTAGAATTTTACCGAGTCTCGTGTTTAAACCGTTGTCCAGAGTTGACTAAGCCGTGACCCGAACTGAACCAGTTCAGTTCTGCCATTAACCAAGTTTGACCGGGTCGACCACGTTGACCCGAGTACCAATCTAACCAAGTTGACGGAACCGAGGCCCGAACCTGTCGAACCAAAACACGAGCCATGACCCGAGGCGAACCGATCGACGTGAACCCGAAACCCGAGGCGGAATGAACCAAACTCAAAACAGGACTGAAGTTGTTGACTGTTTTGACCGAACTCGAAACAGGACTGAACCTGTTGACGAGCCTGAACCGGGTGTGAACCGAGACCAGTTGATCACAGGTGAAACACGACAATAATCACCACCACCGCCATGACTCAGCTGCCATCGGTGAACCTTCACCGGAGAAACAAACAGAAAAACGTCTTTGGTCAATTATCTTGAGATCAAAAGAAAGTTTTTCAAAGAAACGAGAAAGTGAGAGGAGTTTACCGAAAGAAATTCGTCAGAAAGGAGGTCACTGCCGTCGCCGGCGTCTATTGCCGTCGCCGACATCCTTTTCTCTCTCTCTCCGCGTCTCTCTTCTCCCGTCTGTGTACGTGTCGCCGTACGCCACCACCGAAATGGTGGTGGTCGGCCGTTCATTCGAACAGAGGTGGAGGATTGGGTGGGGATTTAAGAAGAAGAAAGTGTTCAGCGGGTTGTGGTGCCTGTCGGATGACCCATCGTCGGAGAGCCAGCCGGAATCGGCGCCGGTCGCCGGAGGTGCAAGAGAGAGCAGGGAGATCGTAGGGGGGGCTAGGGTTTTCTGGAGGTATTCATAGTTAGGGTTAAAGGTGGGTTGGGCCCAAGGCCCGTTTCTTGTGTTTTACGAGGCCCGATACGGTTCCGAAGTCCGTTTTTGAGCCCGAACGGCGTGAAAAGTCGTAGTATATTATTTTAATTTGAAAACACGTAAAATGTGTGTCGGAAGTCGTTTTTGTGCGTATGATCGTCGTTCGCTGTAAAATCACGTAAAACGCGTCGTTTGTTATCCTTTTATCCGTTTTTCGATCCGGTTTCAACTACGAATAGTAAAATTTAATTATGAAGCTAAATTGATCATAATATTTCGGTGTATCGGTATTTCGCCCGGTGTCAGTTTGTTATTTACTGTTTAATGTTCAGCAGTTTTCCCACAAATCACCATTCGCGTATTATAAAATCGGATAGAAGTTCCTAGGCCTACCAAGAGTCCATTTAAGTTAGTTTACATCTAGATACGCTACGTATTAAGGTCTTAATGTTTGTTATGCGCGTAATTGCAAACCAAAAAGTACCGGTTTGCGTATAAATACGTATTTGAATGATTGAATACGTGAATATCAATTTGGTATAAAATACGAATTTTATTATGATTAACGCCTCGAAAATAGAATACGAATATGAAGTGCCTAAAATAGAAATACGAAAATACGAGGCGTTACATCAATGATGTATAAAGACATGACCTCTTTGCTGTGAGCAAGCTGGTTGCCATGATAGAACAGGTCTTCGCTGATTTGAAAGCAGAAGTGGCGGACATGCTTTAGGCCAGGATATCTCGATGGCAAACCAAACAACGGAGATGGCGGGATCCTCGTCAAGCGTAGGAACGACCGGTGGTGGTTGCGGTCTGCAACGGTGTCACACCCCTATTTTCCACGTGTCACCGGTGGGCCCGGTGGGGTTCCGTGACGTAGTTGATATCGTCATAGTCAAACAATACAAAATATAAATGCACAGCGGAAGCAAAAGAAAGATTTATTTCAACCAAATAAAATTGTAATATCCAGTATCACAAACAGTTGACATAGATCCACAGGCGGATCAAAACAAAGAGGAGACTTTTTTTCAACAAACTTCATGCATCCTAAGCTTGCGAGACTTTTACTGATGCTAAGGAGTGGCCAGCCTATTACGCGTAGTACCTGCACTTAGCCTTTTTGAAAAATACGTCAGTTTACACTGGTAAATACAATTTAACTGGCTCATTTTGAAAAGATTTAAAAATTGATTTGAATGCCCGCGGCACAAAACTTTTTATAACTTGGGATAACTAATTGCTTATAATCTTGTAAAAGAATTACATGTTTGTTATGCGTTCAGTTTTCCGGGTCGTACCGGGTTAAAGATTAATAGACACACCACATAGTATAGTTCCGCCGCGAGATATCTTCTCGTACCAACTGTTATACTTTATTGATTTTAATGCACTACGGTTGTACGCCTACACCCGTGTGCTAAGGTCAGGGCCATTCTTTGAATGATGCCAAGGATATCCGGGACATGGTTATTAAACCCCCAAAGGCGTTAAACAAACAAAGCAACATTTTCAAACGGGTCATTTGACTGCTCTTAACCACCGACCGGTTAAGGTCAATTACCCGACCAAGCGGTATTTTATATACCGTACCCCAAGCCCGTATAAGGGAAAATAAGTTAAAAGTATTTACCTGAGCAAAGTATAAATCAAATACAGCAAGTGCACGTAGCTTTTACTGGGCTCCTATATCTGGAATGAAGGTTTCAATAACCTATTAGAATCCTAACGGGAATTTTAATTTAGCCTAAGCTTAGACCGGTTAGTTATAAATGAAGATTACGGTTTAATCGCACGCTAAGGCGAAGACCGTTTTAGAATGTGGTTTTGACCCAACAAGCTTGCATACTTGTTTAATATGGGTAACTTAATCACATACTGGACTTTGAGACCGAAATGATATGGTTTGACTTGTTTCGGCTAAAATGGGTAAACTAGTTACATAAGCCGATCCGAATGCGTAAAGTGCGTAATGAGTTACCATAAGAGTCATATACAAGTTTCCTAAGTTAATATGCCTTAAACATGTTGTGATATCAGTAAGATACCTTCCATTATGCCCCAAATGGTTTTAAACCCAAACTATGCCTCATAGGGGCATTTTGGTCATTTTAAAGGGTGTAAAAGAGTTCAGATAATAACCTGAGTTACAGGTCTGAATAAATCAGTAAATATACTCATTTTATTAAGTTATAACAGTAGGGTATTAATCCTATGTGAAATTTATCAATCTTAACCATTCTAGGCACCGAAGGGGTGTCTTGGTAATTTCACAAATGCCTAAAAGGTCAAAACTGGAATTCTGAGTTTAACATATCCTCCTACTGTTAAAATATAAAAATTTACTGCTCATATCAGTAGGTTTCAACCCCATATGCTTAAAAAGGTTCTAGAGCATACTTATGTGCTAAAAACGCTTAAAAGACGATTTGGAGCCATTTCCGGGTTTGGTATAGAAAGCTGATATTTTTAAAATTCTAGAAGGCTCAAAATACTTTATTTAACATATTAGATCAGTAGAAAAAGGTTTAGGGTCAATAGGATTTATAAAACTCATTTTATAGCCCAAAAGGGCAAAACCGGCATTAGCCGAATTAAGCTTAGAACACTAAGTTATGCTCAGCCTAAAATTGAATAAAAATCTTTAAAAATCCCAAAATATTATTATATAACAGTGGGTACAAAGTTTTGTATAAAAATTTGGGTTTAGATAGGCTATATGCAATTTACGCTATTTAATTACTAAAGAAGCTTCTAATTACGCTAATGAGCATAACTCTTAATCTACACCTCAAACTGTTCTCAAATTTTAGGTGCAAGTTTATAAATCAGTAGCTAAGGTGTCTACCCTTTTAAATTTTCAAAAATCAGATTTTAAGGTCATTTGGGCATAATGGTCAACATATAAGCATTTAACGGAAACATGCATGCATAGGATGTCTAATGAACCAAGTTGTACAATCACAGAGGGTTATACTAACATGAATATAGGTCCAAAAGAAGCTCTAAGACAATCCTAATCTTATCGTAAACGGGTCAGAACTGAAAGTCAAAGTAGAAGTCAAACTATGCGACTTTCGGTTCCAAACCGAGCCTAAACTGAAAATTGTCGAGTTGAACATGTTCGGACATGTTCTTACATTACCAACCTATTTTAATGATCAAACATGTTACATGTATCCTACATTGCTAATTATGCATTAATTTGAAAATAAGCATTCTGTTGACTTTTTAAAGTAAGCTTTGACTCGACAATTAACATAGTTAGAGTGGGAATCTGGAAATACCCTTTTAAGGGTTTGTTACCCACATAATTACCTACTCAAATGTATTTTTAATTCGAGATTTGACTAAGTAATTATTAACTAATCTCGAAGTCAAACCTTAATTATGACGGTTTGACTTTTAGCTAATTAACTAAGCTAAAACGAATTTAGAAAGGTTAAGGACATTTACAAGAGTCCTAATTAGGATTAGGGATCACTAGGAAGGTTGCTTGCTGTCCAGAGAGCTCCAGAGAGTAAGTTGTAAACTTTGAAGGTGAATGCACAAAATGGTCACAACTTAGAGCTCCTTATATATTGATTCTAATCTCACAAGATGATGCCAAGCAATCCTACTGATGATATGGGATCATTACAGGTGCCCCCTATGCATGAAATATCATTGGGGCAGCCCCTGGTATGTAAAACAAGAGATTTAAGTCGGTTAACAGCCTTAACAGGCACCTGTCCACATTTTCTGATACTGGCACTCTCACGCGGGTCGCGTAACCCTTAAGGGTTTCTTACGCGGGCCGCCTGGCCAGCTATGACCAGCCAAACAAGTTTCAAACTTTGCACTTTTGGTCCCTGGTCCTTTGTAACGTGGTTTTAAGTCCTATTTTTTCACTTTTGACCTCTTAACCTTATTTTTAAGGGCTTTAGGACTTTTACTAACTTAGTTAAGTCCTTGACTAACTTTGAGATCATCCATAAGGCCTTAGAATTCAATGTTGACGCTTTTAACCCCTCCTACATGAATTTGATCATAACTTTCTCATACGATAACGAAACTTCATGAAATTTTTACCACATATTCTAGTGAGTGTAATTTACCGTTACAAAGCTTCGGGTCTGCTAAAAGGTCACTCAGAGGTATACTTTGCACATGTTGGCACATTTAGACCCTGTAGTTTGTAATTTCTCACTTTCTTTCATATTTGCTTCGTATGATTCATGATTTATTCGTTTGAAGGCATAAACATCTTGTAGGGATATTTTTAAATATAATTATCCATTGTTGACACTTTGGACCCTTATATTCACATAGTTTCCCGTTTGTCAACATTAGTCCCTCTAAAGTATTCTTACACACGTTCAGAGCTTATGACACGTGTTCATACATTATTGGACATAAATTTTCAAGGTGTTACATCCTCATCCTCTTAAAAGAAATCTCGTCCTCAAGATTTACAGAAACAATTGAGGGTATTTCTCTTTCATTGTGGACTCTAACTCCCACGTATACTCGGGACCTCTACGGCATCCCATTTCGCCTTGACAATAGGTACAAGCTTCCTTCGAAGCCTTTTACCTGTCGATCTTCAATCGACACAGGTTTCTCCACAAATTTCAAGCTCTCGTCTATGTGCACATCTGCGTGTGGTATGACTAGCGATTCGTCAGCTAGACATTTCTTCTGATTGCAGACGTGGAATACATTATGAATACCACTGAGCTCTTCAGGTAGGTTTAACTTATAAGCCACTGATCCAATACATTCAATGATCTCGAATGGTCCTATATACCTTGGGCTTAACTTACCTTTCTTACCAAATCGCATCACCCCTTTCCAGGGCGATACTTTGAGCAAAACTTTATCGCCAACCTCAAACTTGAGAGGTTTTCGCCTTTTATCAGCATAGCTCTTCTGCCTATCCCGGGCAGCTTTTAGGCGGTCGCGAATCTGGACAATCTTGTCCGTTGTCTCAAAGACTATATTAGGACCTGATAATTGAGTGTCTCCCACTTCTGCCCAACAGATGGGCGTTCTGCACTTCCTATCATATAATGCCTCAAAAGGTGCAGCCTGAATGCTGGTATGGTAGCTATTGTTGTAGGAGAACTCGACCAAAGGTAGGTGCTTATCCCAGCTACCTCCCAAATCAATCACACATGCACGCAGCATGTCTTCCAAAGTCTGAATAGTATGCTCACTTTGCCCATCCGTCTAATACAGTCGAAGCGGTTTCTATGGTTCCGTCAGCTAATTCCACTTCATATTTCACGCTTAAGGCTTTAATAGGCATTTTCAACAATTCACAAAACTTATCATCTACGAATGATTTATCTGCTCCTGAATCAAATAATACTCTTGCGTAGACATCATTAATAAGAAAAGTACCTGTTATGACATTGTCATCCTGAACAGCTTCCTTTGCATCCATGCGGAAGACCCTAGCATTGGTCTTCTTTCCTTCTTCAGCCTTCTTTGCAAGCTTTGGGCAGTTAGTCCTCAGATGCCCTTTTTCATTACAGTTATAGCATGTGGTATCCTTGATTTTCTTACAATCCAGTGCCTTGTGGTCCAATGACTTGCAAATCCCACACGCTTTTGGCTGGGACTGGGACTTCGACTCATACCTACACCTCCCAAAATGGTGCCTCTTACAAACTTTGCACTTGGGTTTATCACCCGTCTGCTGATCTCCTTTCTTGGATCCCGACCCTTTCTTGTGGTCGTTATTTCCCTTGCGCTTCTTGTCTGAGCGCCGTGAACCATCATCTTCTCGTTTCCTTTTCTCGGCATCCGCAGCTCTCAGCGATCTCTGTCTAACTGTGTCCAGCGTGAGGGACAGAGATATGTCAGCAGCTGATCGGAATGTAGCGGGCCGAGAGGCCTTGACACTTGCTTTTATTTCTGGGGCCAGACCCCCAATAAAACGAGCTATCCTCTTTGGTTCAGGCGTCACGAGGTAAGGAACTAACCTCGACATAGTATTGAAGCTTGTAAGATAAGCCTGGCAATCCAGGTTCTTCATGACCAGGGATAGAAAATCAGATTCTATCTTTTCAACCTCGTGCTGAGGGCAATAGTTCTCCTTGATGAGAGTAACAAATTGATTCCATGACATGTTATACAGCGGAATCTTCCCAGTAGCCTGAATTAATGACCTCCACCAGGCCAGGGCTTCACCTTTAAAAGACTGGGATACAAATTTCACAATATCCCTCTCCGCACAACCACTGATGTCCACTACAGTGTCCATTTCATCCAGCCAAGTCATGCAATCCACTGCCCCCTTCTCCCCAGTAAAATCCTGGGGCTTACAAGATACAAAATATTTATACGTACAGGACTTGGTACGTGGGGCATCATCAAATACTATCTTCTTACGTGAAACACTGTCATGGTTCGAGGAGTTTCTATCATCATCTTTCTTAGACTCATCCTTCTTAGATTTGGGCTGGACAGATGGTGGCTTGCTGTGACCCTCCGAATGAGTCTTTGACTTGGTGTGTAGTGTAGACAGGGTCCTACTCTGAGACTCGGAAGACTCACTATTCTGTCGATCTAAAGCCCTTGTAACAGCGTTATCAACTTGTGCTTGCAACTCTGCACCAGTCAGCTGTATCCTAGCATTGTTGTGGTTCTCCACCGGACGACTATTCACTTCGTCCGACCCCGCCATGTAGCTTCAATTGCTACATAATGACATAATAGGCAAGGTTTTATTTAAAGGCTTTTACAGAGATTTATAATTTATTAACCATGGTTTTAAATAGCCATTTCTGGTTAATTTGGTAATTATTTGTTTATTCAGGACCTTTATTAAAATCCTATATCACATTTAATATTAGCATAAAATTCTAGTCCCAAGGACGGTTATAACCAGGATTTTCACAGAATCGAGGTATGCGGGTCTGAATCACAGTTCATTACCCTTTTTAGACAGTGAGTTGCAGACTTCTACTGTCTCTTAGTCCCAGAGGACGTCAATTATTACCCATAGGCACTTCATCCCCAAAGGATGGTTATATAACTACAGGGAATTTAAATTAACCCAATTTTAAAGATGGCATGTGTGATTTATACTGCATCACAATTTGCCCAACATGCTAACGTACCTACAGATGTTAACAACATTTTGGAATCTTTTGGACAGGTTCTACCATCTTGGCCATGTCTACAATGACACGTGGCTAGGTCTTACCCCTAAGATTCTCTTTTAATATTAACGCAGAACAGTCCTAAGTTGAGATGTTAATTATAGATCTGAATCTAATTATGGAGATACCATCTTGGCCTTGTCTTAAAATGACACATGGCTAGGTCTTGTCCTTTTTAGATTTTGCCATTTTAATACAATGGTAGATCTTTTATAGGAATGTTATTTTCATTTTACTTTGCGTTTTAAGTTTATGCATATACTTAATAATAAACAATTATGAAAATTTAAATTCAACCATTCCATTACTAAATTTAACAAGTACAACAATTGCCCTAAACGGGACTTCTACAAAATAACATGCCCACGCAGGGGCGAAAACAAACAACAAACCCACGCAGGGGTTAACTAAAAGACATGCCCATGCAGGGGCAGAATACTGAAAGACAAGCCCACGCAGGGGCTGAGTACAGAAACAAAAGTCCACGCAGAGACTTGATTACAACTAAATAAAATAAACAACAAGGTCTTCAATGACCGCTTCTTTTGGACTTCCCCTTGAGCAAGTCTGACAGACCCTTGAAGAAGCCTTGACGTTCCCTGCGATCTTCTCGAACCACTTGCTCAACATGGTTCAACCTCTCGAGAACCTCTTGTTGGCGCTCCGACGGAATTAGCTGCGGCTGCGGCGGCTGGTACAGAGGTTGAGGAGGTGGCGGACGCTGGTACCCATAAGTTGGGTAACCAGTGGTCCAAAGACCACCATAGGGTCCCTCTGGGTGACGAGCATTGTAATCCCATGCTTCCTGGTATGGGTCCACGTTGGTATAGTCGTACTGAGTATGAGCCGGCTGCTCAAATGGGTTATACGCCGCTGAACCGGCGTAGGCAGGGATTAGGTTATCAAAACCCACTGGTGGGGCCATAGGCGCAGAGTTGATCTCTGTGATGGGGTTCGATGGTCCCCCTATCTGTGGCTCTTCTTCTTCTTGGAGTGGCAGGTAATGACTGCCACTCGAAGGCTGGGGAGTGCTGATGCGGACTCCCCCTCGCACGGACATCCGTGCGTTTGACCTTCTCCTCCTCGGTGGCTCCGGAGGCAGTTGCTGTTCCACTGGTGGTGGCGGAGTGACTGCCACAAATCGAGAATCCTCAGAAGGATCCTGCTGCTGCTGCTGCTGGTGTGGGGACGAGTGGTGAGAGGGAGTGAAATACCAGTCCCACTGGTTAAACCTCGCCTGATAGTTGTCAGGACCAAGGTAAGGTGATCCATGAAATGATGATCCATCGGATATTTCGATGGGGTGGTTCGGGGTCCCCGTTGCAGGCTGCATGGGATCCGTGTCTTCGTCCATGTCATCAGCGTGATCCCCTGAAAAATGATCCTCAGGTCCTAGTGGGTTAAAACCAACGGGTTCTTGAATGATATTAGTCGGGTTGAACCGGCTTTGAAAAACGGGGGTATGGTCACCAAAGGAATGGTGCGAGTTCGACCTCTGCAACGGTATGAAGGAAGGCAGAGGGTTGTCGGGCTCGTTTTCGGATTGCGGCCCGAAAGAATGCAAATAAGACGGTGAAGAGCTTAAGGAGACTGATCGCCTCCCGGGTTCAACGTAAACCCTCCACGGCTCCTGAGGGCTAGTGCTTATCGTGATAGACGGGGTACGCCGGTGCGAAGGCCCGGCTTCGTGGTCGTGGCTAGTGAAAGGAGCTTTTCCCCGTCCGCGTCTCATCCTTGGTGGCATGGTCAAGCCTGTCAACAAAACAATGATACAACAACAAATATATAATAAAATAAAGACCAAATAAAACAAAGCAAAACAGAGTTTGTCCTGTATTCTTTGTCTAGACTCGGAACTCGAGGAATGTGCATTTATTTAACTGAGATTAAACACAAAAGGCTAGTGTTTAATTCACTTAGTGTTGGCTCTGATACCAACCTGTCACACCCCTATTTTCCACGTGTCACCGGTGGGCCAGTGGGGGTTCCGTGACGTAGTTGATATCGTCATAGTCAAACAATACAAAATATAAATGCACAGCGGAAGCAAAAGAAAGATTTATTTCAACCAAATAAAATTGTAATATCCAGTATCACAAACAGTTGAAATAGATCCACAGGCGGATCCAAACAAAGAGGAGACTTTTTTTCAACAGACTTCACGCATCCTAAGCTTGCGAGACTTTTACTGATGCTAAGGAGTGGCCAGCCTATTACGCGTAGTACCTGCACTTAGCCTTTTTGGAAAATACGTTAGTTTGTACTGGTAAATACAATTTAACTGACTCATTTTGAAAAGGTTTAAAAATTGATTTGAATGCCCGCGGCACAAAACTTTTTATAACTTGGGATAATTAATTGCTTATAATCTTGTAAAAGAATTACATGTTTGTTATGCGTTCAGTTTTCCGGGTCGTACCGGGTTAAAGATTAATAGACACACCACATAGTATAGTTCCGCCGCGAGATTTCTTCTCGTACCGACTGTTATACTTTATTGATTTTAATGCACTACGGGTGTACGCCTACACCCGTGTGCTAAGGTCGTGGCCATTCTTTGAATGATGCCAAGGATATCCGGGACATGGTCATTAAACCCCCAAAGGCGTTAAACAAACAAAACAACATTTTCAAACGGGCCATTTGACTGCTCTTAACCACCGACCGGTTAAGGTCAATTACCCGACCAATCGGTATTTTATATACCGTACCCCAAGCCCGTATAAGGGAAAATAAGTTAAAAGTATTTACCTGAGCAAAGTATAAATCAAATACAGCAAGTGCACGTAGCTTTTACTGGGCTCCTATATCTGGAATGAAGGTTTTAATAAGCTATTAGAATCCTAACGGGTCTTTTAATTTAGCCTAAGCTTAGACCGGTTAGTTATAAATGAAGATTACGGTTTAATCGCACGCTAAGGCGAAGACCATTTTAGAATGTGGTTTTGACTCAACAAGCTTGCATACTTGTTTAATATGGGTAACTTAATCACATACTGGATTTTGAGACCGAAATGATATGGTTTGACTCGTTTCGGCTAAAATGGGTAAACTAGTTACATAAGCCGATCCGAACGCGTAAAGTGCGTAACGAGTGACCATAAGAGTCATATACAAGTTTCCTAAGTTAATATGCCTTAAACATGTTGTGATATCAGTAAGATACCTTCCGTTATGCCCCAAATGGTTTTAAACCGAAACTATGCCTCATAGGGGCATTTTGGTCATTTTAAAGGGTGTAAAAGAGTTTAGATAATAACCTGAGTTACAGGTCTGAATAAATCAGTAAATATACTCATTTTATTAAGTTATAATAGTAGGGTATTAATCCTATGTGAAATTTATCAATCTTAACCATTCAAGGCACCGAAGGGGTGTCTTGGTAATTTCACAAATGCCTAAAAGGTCAAAACTGGAATTCTGAGCTTAGGATATCCTCCTACTGTTAAAATATAAAAATTTACTGATCATATCAGTAGGTTTCAACCCCATATGCTTAAAAAGGTTCTAGAGCATACTTATGTGCTAAAAACGCTTAAAAGGCGATTTGGAGCCATTTCCGAGTTTGGTATAGAAAGCTGATATTTTTAAAATTCCAGAAGGCTCAAAATACTTTATTTAATATATTAGATCAGTAGAAAAAGGTTTGGGGTCAATAGGATTTATAAAACTCATTTTATAGCCCAAAAGGGCAAAACCGGCATTAGCCGAATTAAGCTTAGAACACTAAGTTATGCTCAGCCTAAAATTGAATAAAAATCTTTAAAAATCCCAAAATATTATTATATAACAGTGGGTACAAAGTTTTGTATAAAAATTTGGGTTTAGATAGGCTATATGCAATTTACGCTATTTAATTACTAAAGAAGCTTCTAATTACGCTAATGAGCATAACTCTTAATCCACACCTCAAACTGATCTCAAATTTTTTGTGCAAGTTTATAAATCAGTAGCTAAGGTGTCTACCCTTTTACATTTTCAAAAAGCATATTTTAAGGTCATTTGGGCATAATGGTCAACATATAAGCATTTAACGGAAACATGCATGCATAGGATGTCTAATGAACCAAGTTGTATAATCACAGAGGGTTATACTAACATGAATATAGGTCCAAAAGAAGCTCTAAGACAATCCTAATCTTGGCGTAAACAGGTCAGAACTGAAAGTCAAAGTAGAAGTCAAACTATGCGACTTTCGGTTCCAAACCGAGCCTAAACTGAAAATTGTCGAGTTGAACATGTTGGGACATGTTCTTACATTACCAACTTATTTTAATGATCAAATATGTTACATGTATCCTACATTGCTAATTATGCATTAATTTGAAAATAAGCATTATGTTGACTTTTTAAAGTAAGCTTTGACTCGACAAATAACATAGTTAGAGTGGGAATCTGGAAATACCCTTTTAAGGGTTTGTTACCCACATAATTACCTACTCAAAGGTATTTTTAATTCGAGATTTGACTGAGTAATTATTGACTAATCTCGAAGTCAAACCTTAATTACGACAGTTTGACTTTTAGCTAATTAACTAAGCTAAATCGAATTTAGAAAGGTTAAGGACACTTACAATAGTCCTAATTAAGATTAGGGATCACTAGGAAGGTTGCTTGCTGTCCAGAGAGCTCCAGAGAGTAAGTTGTAAACTTTGAAGGTGAATGCACAAAATGGTCACAATTAGAGCTCCTTATATATTGATTCTAATCTCACAAGATGATGCCAAGCAATCCTACTGATGATATGGGATCATTACAGGTGCCCCCTATGCATGAAATACCATTGGGGCAGCCCCTGGTATGTAAAACAAGAGATTTAAGTCGGTTAACAGCCTTAACAGACACCTGTCCACGTTTTCTGATACTGGCACTCTCACGCGGGCCGCGTAACCCTTAAGGGTTTCTTACGCGGGCCGCCTGGCCTGCTATGACCAGCCAAACAAGTTTCAAACTTTGCACTTTTGGTCCCAGGTCCTTTGTAACGTGGTTTTAAGTCCTATTTTTGCACTTTTGACCTCTTAACCTTATTTTTAAGGGCTTTAGGACTTTTACTAACTTAGTTAAGTCCTTGACTAACTTTGAGATCATCCATAAGGCCTTAGAATTCAATGTTGACGCTTTTAACCCCTCGTACACGAATTTGATCATAACTTTCTCATACGATAACGAAACTTCATGAAATTTTTACCACATATTCTAGTGAGTGTAATTTACCGTTACAAAGCTTCGGGTCTGCTAAAAGGTCACTCAGAGGTATACTTTGCACATGTTGGCACATTTAGCCCCTGTAGTTCGTAATTTCTCACTTTCTTTCATATTTGGCTTCGTATGATTCATGATTTATTCGTTTGAAGGCATAAACATCTTGTAGGGCTATTTTTAAATATAATTATCCATTGTTGACACTTTGGACCCTTATATTCACATAGTTTCCCCGTTTGTCAACATTAGTCCCTCTAAAGTATTCTTACACACGTTCAGAGCTTATGACACGTGTTCATACATTATTGGACATAAATTTTCAAGGTGTTACAAACGGGAAGTTTGCTTGATCTGTTCTCAGCAACGTGGATAACAATCGAGCAAGGGTAGAACAACCCTATATGCTTACTGGTGGAGAGAATGGCTAGGGACAGTTGTAGCAAAGCATATGGTAAAGTGCTGTATGGACATGTGGGGGAAAAGGACTAAACATCCTAAAACAAAAAGTTGAGGGGTGAAAGTCGGGCTGATGCATTGAGCACCGACCTTTTATTTTAAGATATAGATAATCTAATATTAATAAAAGAATCCAATAAATGCCACTTGACATTCTCTTATTTTATAAAATCTAATAAATGCCACATGGCATTCTCTTATTTTTTTAAAATCATTTAATTCTTTAATAATACATTAATTATATAATATAATATCTAATTCTAATTTATGATTAAATAAATACATAAATGATCTATAGTTAAAACCTATTATTTTAATACTTCTTAAAATAAAATAGTTTAAATAACAAAAAAGCTTATGATATTATATATAAACTCGATATATGAGTTTACTGAATAAAAGCTAAAAAGAGCAAGTAATCGGGAAGACATCTTGCAAAAAGACTAAAATTTACTGAAATCTGTTTTAAAATTATAGACGGAGATAATTTAATGTTTTGAAGTTATAGAAATGTGAAACCTTTCAATTTATATATAAGAGAATATTAAGGTTTCTTAGCCACACCGATTTGTGATAAATAAATGTGTTTTTAGTTTAATAGAGTTAAAAATATGCAATATATTTCCAACTTTTTTTAACGGGTAAAAATGGTACTACATAAACATTAACATTCTCTATAATGTTTTACGATACCTTTATTAATGGCAAATGATACTTCTACTCTGTTTTCATACTAATTATACTAAAATACTCATTTTACTCATGTTTGAATCTGAGACGTCCTCTCTAAGAGGCATATGTTTCTATACCAATCGGGCAAGACCCACATTGGCTCATACACACCTACATGGTTACAGACATAACAAATATATATAATCACACCAATTTTTCCCTTGCCCAAATCCCTTTGTAACCCTAAATAAAGGAATGTTTTATAAAGTAGAAAAAAAAAAGTAACTTCATCATCTTTCAATATTATTAATTTTCTTTTTTACCCATTTGTGAACATAGTAAGTTAACCTTTAAAAGCAAAAAGATTTTATTCATCATATATAAATGTTTAATGTATATCATAACTTTACAATAAATAATTATTAATTAAATTCGTATAACATTATTAATAAGAATAATAAATCTAATTTATGTTATACCAATAAATTTGGCTTTTTGCCGGTAAAGAGAAAAAGAATAACTTAATTAATGAATTTTATAAGTAAAACTGACTTAAAGATTTATTTTAAATAAAAGTTATATTTAAAAGATACACTACAATAAAAATTAATATTATTTTTATACACTATTATATGTAACGTAATTCATAAGCTCATATTCATATGATATATATTTGTATAGTACATGTTTTTCAGTATTCAACATATGTAATATAAAGGCTATCATGGTATTTCAGTGTCGTGTTGCTAATTAACATTTGTCGGTTTTTGGGATAAATTCAAGTTAGTTGTGTGAACTGTCATTATGGTAATGAAAATTCGTTTATTTAAAGTTTCATTACTAATTAACATAGGGCGTTAAATATAGAAAGTTATTTTTAAAGATTATATAATTCTATGGTTTATATTGTATAAACTCGTGTAATACGCGGGTCTATAAACTAGTCTTACTATATAATAAAGTAAACTCAATAGGGGACATATGTCACTCAATAAGAGCAATTTCAAAAAAAGTTCTCCTCCTTTTCCCCTTTAACTGATCCTCATAAGTTTTCCTTTTTGTTGATATATGAATATGAATTTGTGATAATTATGAAAAGTATATCCATCATTTTTGTTGATATATGAATATTAATTTTTGATAATTAGGAAAAGTATATCCATGATTCCTTGGTAGCCTTGCTCATATTCGTCATAATTGGCTAAGCTCAATAGTTGCCTTCCGAAGCCTACTAAACCATATTCAATAATCAAAAGCACACTAAACCATATTAAATAATCCAAAGCCTTCTTTATTTTTGTTTAGGAACTCACGGATGAAGAAAAAAAATCAATAAATGCCTCATTAATTTTGTTAATTATTCCCAATGCATATGTTTATTTGACAATTTATTATTAGATTGCCCGTAGTGGGGCGTTTTTTTAAAAAAAAAAAAATTGCATTATAACGCCGTAAAACGCCCAAACCCCCATTACATGGGGCGTTTTGGGGCGTTTTTTTGAAAAAAAATCCTCCCGGCGTGATTATTAAAACGCCAAAAAATTGTTGACCAACCAATCAAAGCCTTAACGGCTAGTTAACGGCTATAATCTTTTTTATTTATTTATTTTTTTTAACCTTTTTCCTTTATATATATATACAAACTCAATCAAATCTTACTCATTTTCAACCACAACTCTCAAAAACTCTCTAAAAAATACCACCATTTTATAAAAAATGGATTCTCCTAGTTCTTCATCCATGATAAATTTTTACTACAACGAGTATTTTGCGGATGGTGATGGTTCGACCGATGAGGAGCTTGAGCAAGAGGCGGTTACGAGTGCATGTCAACTAGCGGTGCGATATGTCAAGCATTCTCGTCGGCCCCAAGCACAAAAAAATAAAAGAGGCTATGTTGAACGAGACCGACGCGCGGCACACGATCGTTTGATGAAAGACTATTTTGACGAGGCGCCGAGATTCTCAAACGAATTTTTTAGGCGTCGTTTCCGAATGAGTAAGCGGTTGTTTCTACGCATAGTCAACGACTTGGAAGCGAACTACGATTATTTTAAACAAAAACCGGATGCGAGAGGGGCACTTGGATTTACCGGTATCCAAAAGTGTACGTCGGCATTACGAATCCTTGCTTATGGTAACACTACCGACATCAACGACGAGTATCTAAAAATGGCGGAGAAAACAACACGAGATAGCTTGGAACATTTTTGTCGCGGTATAATTCTTATACTTTACTTTTATTTTTTTTTAAACGACGAGTATGCTTAGAAATTTTTTTTTGAATCTTATGTTTATCTATATTTTTTTTATATAGGTATAATTGATGTGTACGGTGCGCGTTATCTTAGAACGCCTACATGGGAGGACCTTCAAAAGATCTACGAGGTACATAATGCCGAGCATGGTT
This sequence comes from Helianthus annuus, assembly GCF_002127325.2. NCBI lineage: Eukaryota > Viridiplantae > Streptophyta > Magnoliopsida > Asterales > Asteraceae > Helianthus > Helianthus annuus. Next base: position 128,554,116 of record NC_035437.2, on the reverse strand, counting down.
TGCCTGGTATGATCGGGAGCATAGATTGCATGCATTGGCGTTGGGATAACTGCCCGACTGCATGGCGAGGCCAACACACACGTGGTGACCAAAAAGGACCCACTATTATTCTTCAGGCGGTTGTTTCACAGGACCTTTGGGTTTGGTCGGCTTACTTTGGCGTGGTCGGGTCATGCAATGATATCAATGTTTTTGAACAATCGCCGTTGTTAGAGGAGTGGATTTCTGGCAAAGCTCCAAAAGCGTCGTTTTACGCAAATCGAAACTACTACCCCCATGGATATTATTTGAGCGATGGAATTTATCCTAGGTATTCGATTTTCGTGAAGACGTTTAGTGATCCTATTGATGACAAAAGAGCATACTTTAAAAAGGTTCAAGAGTCTTCACGAAAAGAAATTGAGAGATGCTTTGGGGTTCTTAAACAACGCTGGCAATACTTGAGAAATCCTTGTCGTGCATGGAGCAAGCAAAAAATGAAAGATGCTATGTACGCTTGTATAATCATGCACAACATGATTTTGGAAGACGAAGGAAAGGCGATATGCCAGAATTATGTGCCAGAAGCCGTTCAACAGGAGCATCCGCAGGCGTCAATGGAAGAAAGAGTGAATAATGCGCGAGAGTTGCGTTACGAACCGTACCATTCCCAGTTAATGGTTGATTTGGTACACCACGCATGGTCGGTTCGGTACGTACCACCTGAGGGAGAGGAAGAAACGGAGGACGAGGAAGACGAAGTTGGCGAGGGTGAAGAAAGCGAAGACGAAAACTAGTTTTTTTTTTAATTTAATCGGATTTTTTTTTATTTCTAGTATTGTTTTTTTTATTTTCTGTTTTTTCAGTTTTTTTTATTTCAAATAATGTAATTTTTATTTTTAAATTAATGAAGTTTTTTTATGTTTTAAATTAAAAAAAATAATTGTGAAATGATCGTGAAATGATTGAATGGGGGTTATTGGCATAATGCCCCACTACGCCACTTTTGCTATAATGCCCCCTTGCTGACTAGGACGCCACGTGTCGTATAATGCCCCATGGTGGGGGCATTATAACCCTCTACCACTACACATGGTCTTATTATTATTATTATTATTATTATTATTATTATTATTATTATTATTATTATTATTATTATTATTATTATTATTATTATTATTATTATTATTATTTCATATCCAATTAAAAAAATAGACTTGACCCGGTTCCCTACCTCCCCCCCCCCCCCCCTCCCCCGTTTATACTACTTTTGCCTTAATTGGATCCTCCTTTCAAAGAAAACACAATCACACCCATCGTTTTTATCAGCCTCTCTACTCTTATTCTATTTCATATCTCTGATAATCTCGTGGAAGATGAAACTGATTTGTGTAAGTAAATCGGATTTGTGTAAGGTAATCTCAAAATCTTTGCTATAACCTGCATGTAAGTAAATTTCCACAATTCTTTTACATACAGATTGTTTTTTTTTTTTTTTGTTTTTTTATATTCGTATATCGAATCGAAGAGTCAGATTTAAGGTTTAAAATAGTGATTTCATATTTTTGTCTGGATTGAAGAGGCCGGATTTAGGCTTTAACTTATTGATTTCATGGATTGAAGCTATTAATTTCATGAATTAATATATATAATATATAACTAGGTTAGAACCCCGTGTATTACACGGGTTGAATAAATGCAATTTTATATACCAAATAATAAAAAATATATCTTTAAAAATCTCGTTTATTATACAGGTTGAATAAATGCAATTTTATATACCAACTAATAAAACAATATATATTTAAAAATCTCGTTTATTACATTGATTGAATAAATGTAATTTTGTATATTAAATAATAAAAAAAGTTATATCTTTAAGAACCCCGTGTATTGTATGAGTTGAGTAAATTTAATTTTATATAATAAATAATAAAAAAGTTACATTTTTAAGAACCTCGTCGAGCTGAGGAGCGAGACTAAGTTCGACCGTTAGGGAGACTAAAGCGGGAGGCTGTGTTATACGGGTTGAACACATGTAATTTTATATACCAAACAATAAAAAGTTATATCTTTATAAATCCTATGTATTATATGTATTGAATAAATGTAATTTTATATACTACATAATAAAAAAGTTATATTTTTAAAACCCCGAGTATTACACGAGTTGCATAAATGTAATTTTGTATAGTAAAAAATAAAAATGTTATATCTTTAAAAAAACTCGTTTATTACACGGGTTGAATGAATCTAATAAAAATTTATATCTTAAAAGAACTAACGGATATACTCGATATACGATGGATGGGGTGATTGCGGTGATTGTTCTTATAAATGTCACGTAAACATAGTGACTACCGTATTTGAGTTGAGAATTGAACACGAAAATATAAGTATAGAACCAATAAACACCTTTTAAACATTTTTGAAATAGATTCTACCCTTAACTATTTTAGGTTAATAAAATAAATAAATCATTTAAATTAACTGAGTTAGGGGCTGTTTGGTAACCTCTTAATGACCATTCAGATGCTACCTCTTAATGGTTTAAAACCTCTGAATGAATAAGAGGTAACCTCAAGTCTGAATGGTTAAGAGGTAACCTCTGAATGGTAAATTATCACATGTCACATTCTTCTACTTTCTCATTGGTAAAATTCTTAATGGTTCTATTAAGAGGTAGCCTCTTAATGACCATTCAGATGCTACCAAACAGCCCCTTAGGGTTAAAGGACATAACTTGCAAGGGTTTGCAAACATCGAGTATGTTTTCTATAATTATTGAAGACAAATGACACAGTTTGCAATAAGTGACAGACATAAAGGACGATTGTTGTAATTTACCCTATTTTAAAATATTATATATATTATCTCCTATATGAATTGTTTAAATTTATATTAAATTTAATTGTATAATTATCTTATAATTGATATTAATTATCTATAAAAATAGATGGCTTCAATGAATGACACGTGTCCAAAACTTGGTTTCTTTTATTATAGTAGATAGATGTGTGTGTATTAAATAAAATTCTGAAGAATAAACCAACTTTTATATTTTATTTCCTAGAAGATGAGTGATATTCAATTAAAAAACACAGAAAAAACAATTCACCGAGAAGAAAAAGACTTCATTCGATTCTATCATAGTCATGAGTAAATACATACTAAAATCAACGAAAACTCATTATCTAGTTCACATGATTTTGATCATCTATCTTAATAAACACCGTTATTAGGATTAATGACATGCTTTAGATTGATGAACCACTTCAAAACGATAAGGAGTATCTGCTGCATAGGTGAATTGAACCGTCGATCTCTGCGTTAGTGGCTGGTTATTGTTTATGATGCAGAAATCACCTTCTTTATAGATGATGTTTGGGTCAGTCTTTACGTTTAAGTTAAACCCTTTACAACTTAGGGTGTAAGAGCATTCACATTCAATCCACCATTTTAACCCCTACCTCTAAAATTTAAAAAAATGTCCTAAATATTCACTACATCCTATCCCCTATTTCATCTTTCTAACCCTATATTCTAAAAAGACTCCACAGTAACTTTTCATGTATGAAAAGCTACTGTAGCCCCCTCATCTTCAACTACTCATAATCACCCGCCAATCTAATATACTCCCGCCCATATCATCTCTTCTCCCGCTCACATCATCTTCTCCCGCCCTCATTAGGGCTTTTGTTCAGAACAATTGCAAGAAACTAAAGAAAGCAAACCCTAGGTTGCCCATTCTCATCCTCGAGTGCAGCGGCACCGACCCTCAGTTGTGGGCTGGATACGGTGCGTGCATCATTCCCCTTCGTCATCCCTAATTACATCAATCAGTAATTATTTGATGTTTTTATTTTTAAGTGTTATTTTGTTGTGTTGATGATGATTTTACGGTTGTGAGAGACTGAGAGTGCATCGGTAGGATATATAGGTGTAAAAGTATAACAGTCATGGAAGATAACCTAGCATTTAGTTATAATTAGAGAACATAAAGGCTAGTGAACAGAGGTGGATGTATGTACTAATCAAATCTATATTTTTCATCCTCAATTATGTCAATTGTTATTATCATCCAACCATGTATTAATTTATCATTTAGTAGAATATATATGTTCGTATAAATATCCTTCATGATGAATCAACATGTTAAATTGTTACTCATTGTTAAGAGATTCATTTGAAATCTTTATGATAAACATATCTCTCTGTATAATAGATTGTATCATGTTGATGGTTATAGAATATCTATTTATCAGAGGTCACGTTGATGGTCATTGTATCTCATGTGCAGAACATATTGAAGTTCACTTCGGAAACTGTATATATGAAGCTTCATGACATAGAATCAATATAACAGGATTTGTTTTTTTTTTTCGTTTGGTACACCGTACACTTTCTGAGATGTTTATGCCCGTTGGACACCTTTGTTTACATTATTTTTTTAGTATTCGAAGCAAATATCTTGGCTTATATATTCCTTGTCTGCTGTTCTAACTGGTATTGATTTGCAAGTAAATGCACTTTTTAAGTCTAGTATAAACATTAAATAAATGATCTTTGTGTCCTATTGTAGCTTTGAGTATGGATTCACAAGACCAAGGTATGTACTACACCAACCTTCTTCATGGAAACTCTATTGTAAGCCTTGACGACTCTCCACCCTTACCCACTAATCCAATCAGCATTAAGAAATCAACAAGGGGTGTGAATTTCATCCCGGAAGAAGACAAGCTACTTGTCTCTGCCTGGCTTAATCATAGCCTTGATGCCATTCAAGGAACGGATCAGAAATACTCTCAGTTATGGGAAAAAATCTTTGAGTACTTTCAACAACATAAAGAAACCACAACCGAGCGAACGATCAAGTCCTTGTCGAATCGATGGTCTTGTATTCAAAAGGCCACAAATAGCTTTTGTTCGTGCCTAGCTCAAGTTGAACGATTAAATCAAAGCGGCATGACTGAGCAGGATAAGGTAAAATAATCCACACTCAACTTGTTTTAATAGTATGTTATAATACTTTATTTTGTTCTTCTAAAATGTATTTTATTTGTTTAAATGCAAGTTTGACAAGGCGAAAATTATGTACCAATCAGAAGAAAAGTGCAACTTTCTGTTTGAGCATTGTTGGAACCTATTAAAGGACCAACCTAAATGGATTTTACGGGATGCCGCAAAGCAAAGAAAGACGATGGTCCCACCTCCGACCCCAACCACAACCCCATCCCCATCCCCAACGCGAAATGTGATTGAAGATGAAGTTGTCGAATTGGATCGACCAATGGGTAAGAAAGCTGTTGTACAAAAACGAAAGGCTGAAGGTAAGCAAACTGAGGAAATTATTCAACTCAAAAAGATGAAGTTTACACTTTTAGAGGAGGCGCAGGCTCAAGAGAAAGAGTATTTTCGCCTTAAGACCGAGAAGATGGAGTATGATAAGAAAGCAGAAGATGAAAGGTTGAGGTTACTGTCAGAAAAGTTAAGGATTGAAGCTGAGAAAACAGAGCTTGCAAAGAAGGAATCGGACCAGCGGATTATGATGATGGATATGAGCGGTATGACAGAAATCCAACGACTGTATTTTGAAGAACTTCAAAAGGAAATCGTAATGAGGCGCGACCATGCCTGAGATAATCAGCTTTGAACCGAACACTAGCGCGTTTTTTGGGTGCTACACGGAAATATTACCATCTATATTTTGGTGTTACAAGGAAGTATTACTACACATATTTTGTAGCTTTGTCTAACCTCATACTTATGTGTTTTTGGTGTTACGTGTAAATCCATTGTGTAGGCTGTTAAATAGGTCAAACTTGGCATGATTTGGTATTGATCTTAAACTGTTGTTTGTAGTCTGATGGTAGTGAAATAGATGGTATCATATTTGATTTGATCATTATTGTTTTCCCAAGTGAATGTATATTATAATGTGAAGATTTTGAAATAATAAAACCAATCAGCAGAGGTGCGTTTGGGCGAGTTTTTCTAGCCAAAATGGGCAACAGGTGACGTATTTGCCATAAAGGTGAGAGCTTCATACAACTTAGTTATTTTTTAAAAGGTTCATAATATCAGGAAAACATATATCGGGTCAAACCAACTCGACCCGTTTTACTTCGTATCTAAGGTTACTCAGTTTGACCTGTTAACCAAGTCAGTGGTTTTGTTTGTTGATCAGAACTTGTCTCAGCTGTTGATCTATTCTTATATTTGACCTGTTAACTGGATTCGTCTTCTCCGACGCCGTCGTTGTCTCCGTCGTATTACCAGGTTTGTGCTTTTCATATATATTAGCATACACTGCTGATGACGGGAGACCTTCATCTCCGCCAGATAGCGAGGAGGAGTTAACTGATGATGGGACTGTGTACAAGTGGGTACCTCGATCATGCTTCTATTTTTCGACTTTGTTTGCATGATTTATGACTAATCACATGTTAGTGTTCATTGATCTCATTTATATGTTAACTTACAGTTCCTTCATCACTTGTTATTGATGATGAGTTTGAAAGGTTGCAAAATGAGGTGAAAAGCGCAAAGGCGAAGGTTATAAACAACGAGGTTACTGCCGATGACGGGAGACCTGTTTAGCAATTAAAGCAAATAGGAAGAGGAGGTTGCCTGAGAAACCTGCTGAGAAAAAGGTATTTTTCTTATGCATTCTCACTACTGATTGGCAGAGGTGGCAACATAAGTGTGTTGGGTCAGTTAAATAATTGGCCAAAATGGGTTCAAGACAAAACAATGGGTTATTCAATGTGTGTCAAAATGGGTTGTTGCTGTTTGTTAATGCATATTGTTGTCTTGATCTAGCTAGCAAGCATCTTGTCTTTCTTTATTGTCAGTGAAAATAAACAAACTGTGGTGAATATCATTGGGAATTTCAAGTAGTATTATTCTATATCAACAGAATAAAAATATTATGATCATAGTTTCAAGACTTTTTAGTTATGATATAATTATAATTATATATAAAGATTCAGTCATGTTTAATTTAATATTTTGGGTAGTTAAGATTGTAAAGGAAAGAAAGAAAAAAAATTAATAAAAAAAGAATATAGAGATAAGTATAAAGGATAGGATGTGGAGAGTTTTTTAAAATGGGAGGTAAATTTTAAAAAGTAGTGACTTTTTGTTAAATTATATGGTTAAAGATAATGGAGTGGATGTGAATGCTCTAAGGGGTGCTCACCTAATAGGTGAGTCCCCCTCTTACACACAACCAATCACATGGTGTCATGTCAACTCCCCTAATACACTCTCCTAATACCGATTTTTGATGGCGGCACTCCCCTATTAGGTGAGTTCAAAATTAATTTTTTTTTTTTTGGTAAAATTATGGATGTTTAAAAATTAAATAAAAGACATTTCATTAAATTTAAATAAAAATACATTCAAAGTAGAAAATAAAAAAGACATTCAAAGTAGAAAATAAAAAACACATTCAAAGTAGAAAATAAAAATTACATTAAAACTAGAAAACTAAAATTTTAGAAATCGCATGGCCACCCGTACTTGTTAGCGATTTCTCGCTTTCGGGCGAGGATGATCGGCAACATACTTGGCGGAACATCGTCCTGCGGCTTAAGGAATGTTTTCATATCTCGATCGAAATTGTAGTTTTTCATCATCTCGAGTTGTGCCGATATGAGCTCGCGAGCCTCCGACTCTCTTTTTTTCCTCAATTCGATCGCCTCCAATTCTACCGCTTGCTTCGCTTCTTTCATGGCGGTGTACACTTTGAATTGTGCCGCCAACTCGGCCGAGCTTCCCTCGGACGATGTAGCTTGACGCTTGTCTCGCCGTTGTGCTCTTTGTGGCGAGGGATCTTCGTTCATATCCGGTATCGAAAAGTCCACGTCAACGGGCTTTCTTTTATGTGCCGAACCTTCACCTTCCTCACCCATCAATGGGACTTGGGCCCATTTCTCGTGTCTTCGAACGACCTCCCACGCCTCGATGTGTTGAAAACCGCTTGGAAATCTTTCTTTAAATTCTTTTAACGCGACTTTCATCACGTCGAGATCCTTACATCCGCTTGCTCGTGTGCGATCCTACATGTTATAAAATAAAAAAAATTAGAAAGTGTTAAAAAAGTATGAACTTAGAAAAAAAATTAAAAATATGCAATGTTAAAAAAAATATAATTTTTACCGCTTGTTGGTATAGGCCGTTGAAAAAGTTTATTTTCGCATGCATCGGGTTCCATTTAGACCGTACTTGATGAACGGTCCGGTTACTTCCACCGATAGTTTTGTTAAAGTGCTCTAAAATTTTACCCCAAAAACTTTCGCGACTTTGTTGATTGCCCTTTTTTTTGTTGGTAGAACAATGTACCCACGCCTTCGCCAACGCCTCTTCTTGTTCTTTTGTCCATTTTTCGCTCACCGTTTTCCCTTTTTTTTCTCGAGCCTCATCTTCTTCGTTGCCCGCGTCTTCGTCCACATTATATTCATCTTCCTCGTCGTCGTCGCCCAAATTTTGAGTTTCGGGCACTACCTCATCCTCGTCGTCGTCGTCGTCAATAGGTAGAGGACGTTCGACATTTCCTCGTGTAGAAGGAACTTGTGGAGAACGATAAGCATATGGGTCGAAGGCGGGGGATTGAGGAGGAGCGTCCATTGATAACAAATTTTGAAAATAGCCGAAATTGGGTTGTTGGGTGTTGTAAAACGAGGGGTGTGGAGGTTGTTGGAAAAAAAACGGGGGTTGTGAAGTGTATCCGAAAGGGGGTTGTGGTTGAGCATTTGCACCGCTCGAACCATCTCGAGACGGTTTCGAGACCCGTTCCTTAGTTTTTTTCTTGGCCTCGCGGGGTCGGTTCTCCATTGCTCGGTGTATAAAAAATAAAAAGTGAAGGGGGTTTGGTTGGAGAGTATAAAAAATAAAAAGTGAAATGGGTGTGGTTGGAGAGTTTAAAAAAATAGAGAGAATGAGATGGGTTGAGTATAAAAAAATGGTGAGAATGAGATGGTTATTTATATTAGTTTAAAAAAAGTGAATTTTTTTTTTATTAAAAATCCGACCGTTACCATACGACCGTTCCTCTTTTTTCGTGCTTTTCACTCGGTGAACCCACACCCAAAACCCACCCCGATTCGGGACCCCGCGGTGATGGCGGCGGTGTTCCCGATCGGGAAAAGGCCTCACCGATTGCCCTCACCGCGTACACCCCGTCCACCCTTAATTTTACTTGCCCTATGCTACATGAATAGCATAGGTTTCCAATCCACACACGCCAATATCCCGAGGGAGCTGGAGTAACGTCCTCTCTCTGGAGGATTGTGATCTTGCAATCTTCGATCTCTTGGCCATATACATCTGTAAAATTAATTATAGACAATAATATAATCTATTATCGATTGTAAATGAGTCCTCATGACCTTAGTTCTACAACTGAACATAATTTTGTTTTATTGTTACAAAAGAAACTAAAAACATCGCTCGATTGTATAAGGGTGGGTTGACTCTCTTGAACTCAGTTAGTTCTAGCACCGAACTAACTGAAAAAAAAAATACAACTAAATTGTAATATATAAAGTGGGCATACCTTTGCTCATCAAGGAAATTAAAAGAAGTAAAGAAATGAGTTTAACCATGGGTGTCATTTGGGTAGGAGTAGGATTAGTGACTTTTGGTTGATACTTTGAGGATGAAAATTGATTGAGACTTGAAAATGAAGAGACATATATATGTATATGAACACAACCGGTATGCAGTAAATGAATATGTATATTTAATTTGGTGATACGAAGAGTTTTTTATGGATACTTTTATGGTAACTAGAGGGTAGGCCCGTGCGATGCACGGCATGACCAACAGTTAGTGTCCTTCATTTTGTGGTACGTTTGGGAAAAATGTTTATGCATGGATAAAAGGTGATTAGCCAAAAGACAATGTAAGAGAAGCCATACAAAACGTCATAAGAGCTTGTACCATAAGCCAGCCACACAAAATTTAAGGCGTGCATAGCACAGGAAACTTTGTTTGCGGAATGTGTTTAAGAACAAACTTGTATGCCAAGTCTAAAAACATACATTACAGGGAAAAAACTTAAAGGAGTTCATAAAGCTTCCGGTTTATTCAATAATTCACGAAATCTTCTGCCGCTAATGCATGCCCATGTAGTCGCCCTTCCCCTTAGTAGTTTCTTGTCTACAACAGGTTTAAGCAAGTAAACATAAGCAACGGCTATGAGTTAGTCAAATCAAATATCTTAACATATGTGCACGCATGACTCTCCATACATGACTAACCCATAAAAATCATTGAGAGAACTCACTACCATATGAAAACCTTAAATCATATTACAATATGCTACAATAAATTAAATAAAACCAGACTAAATTGTAACTGCCTAAAAACATGAAATGACTATTAAACGAACTTAAACATAGATAAATGAAGGTAAATGAACACACATAAACAAATTTTTAAGTGAACTAACTTATGAGTGTAGCGACTGCAGTATGCACGTAAAGAAACATGAAACAGTAACAAAATAGATTACAACCAGTCTGCCATTATTAACATCATAGATTTCTTATACATAAACTTTAACGCTAAGTAAAAATATCAACAACTACCATGAATATAAACAAAAGGTATTATAAGACCAATAAAGTATAGAAACAAAATGGAAGCGAGCGAAGCAAAGCAGGTTAATTGGGCGAGGGAAGACTCTGTGTACTAACTTGCTTCTTTTATTCGGTAGGTGGGCACTCGTCATGAACCACCTAAGATTTAGAATGCAACAATGAGTGAAAGATATATGGTGTCAAAGTGTACATGCCAAAAGCTATTCATCTTATTTGCTTAAAAAATTTATATTGTAGAGTTGGCATAGTATAGCACTATAGCAGTATGATTTGCAACCTTATTGTGATCAAGTGTGAATGAGACCACTGAATGAATAATGGGAGTAGCAACAACAAATTTGTAGATTTGGCCGTCATAGGATGCCATCCTTGCCTTTCACGACCTTTGCTTGATGAGATACCCATGAAGTGTGAGTTAAACTCCTATCTGTGGGTTCTCCTTCAAGGCCTTTTTGCTGATTATTTTAAGCCAGTTTACAAATGATGAACATAATGGTAAGCGAAGTTAGTTGCTTGTATTTCTTGAAGATAGAATACAAATATACTGATAATATGAACATACTGCAAGTAATGTTGCGGTATAATGTTCATAAGGCATGCAATTATGCTCCTTTGAATTATCAGCCAGCTTCAAAAAAATGAAAAGATCTGTTAGTAACAATCTTCTTTGTCATTCATTAACACATTCAACAAAAAAGCTCTCATTCATTAAAAGGCCACAAACAGGATGAAATCATGAAATAAATCAACACAAAATAAACAAATCATTAAATAAGCTAAAATATATACTCACAATAGGACAATCCCGCCAAAACTCAGATAATGATTTCCTCTGCAGGCAAGGAAAAAGACAACTAATTAAGAAGAAATTAGACCAGAAATAGCAGAGCACAACAATTCTTCCACAATTAGAACAAAGAGACCACAAATTTAGTAACTAAAACATTATGATTATGCATTCTTATTCATATACATCAAATAAAATGAAAACCAATGAAAGTATGAAACTCACATTTCTCAAATAGCTGAACTGAAACGGAGGCAATGCACCTGTATCCACACGGTTATTGGTGTTCCTCAGTGAAAGCAAAATATCCATTTGTAACACCACCGAATACGTTATTATTTCCACGAACTCTTTCTACATCAAAACTCAAAATAATGCGACTAAACAAACTGGAAATAAAAACGTACTTGAACCAAATCAGAATACGAAAAGAAAAAACCCTTGCAATCAGACCTATGACACGAATAAAAAAGATCTGAACCCAATCAGAGGCGAGATGTATATGAGTATTTAAACAAACAAACCAACTAATCGTGCACGACTATCTCCATATAAGCGACATCCGGTCAGAATTGTGGCCGGAACCCTTTCCTTATCTTTCAGATGGTCCGTAATTGCTCATCAAAGTAACATTCCAAAATACATAAAACAGTTAAAGGAATTGCATATAACCATATTCAATACATATATTTGCATGAAACTTTTTTATAACCATCCAATTATTAAAGACGTATGAAGCTCTAAATCAGATAAAGACAAAAGAAAAAAAACATACCAGTTGAGAGAAATAGCAGGGAATAGAGCAACCGCACCTCGAAAAGTGATAAGGAGTCCCTTGCCGGAGGAGTAGAGGAGAAGAGCAGGCGGAAAATGCGGATGACACTTCGTATACCACCTTCGATCCTCCGTTACCTTACCTTGACTGAAGTCGTTACCCCATCACATCACCCGGTTCGTTCTTCGGAACCCTAGTCGTCACTCAAAGATGTGGCTGCTGACCACCGGCGAACTACCGTCACCATCGTCACTATATGTCACCCTTGAGCGGTGATGTTACCCCCATCACCCTCGTCGTCATCTCCTGAGTAACAGATGATCACCGGGTAATGTAGCCGGCGACCGTCCACTCTCTCTCCAGGCCCCTCTCTCTCTCTTTCTTTAACCCTGGATGTATCTAACTTTGTAGACGTAGTGTTATGTGAATGCGAATGTGAAAAGGAAGTAAATAATAGTTGATAAATTGATAAATAAATAAATTTAATTAAAAGCAAACGATTCAATTGCAATTGCAAGTTGTAGGAAACTCTTTAGTTTCCAAGGAGTTATTGAGAAAAAAGGGTAAACAGGGATTAATGTTAAAGTTAAATAGGTAAATTACTTCTCTTTGAATTCCATTTAATATTTTTTAACTTAAAGACTTCTAATTTACCTCTATTTCATTATTTGTAAACTTTTAGATTATGATTTTGGAATATATTTTTTAATCAATATTGTTTAAAGTGTTGAATTTATAACATCATTAATTTTGACTTTAAAATAGAATATGCAACTAAATTTTTGATTATATATAGATATAGATACCTAATGAAAGGAAAGAAATTATGTTCAAGTGTTATCGTAATGAAACGGAAGAAATTATATTTAACTGGTGAATCAACATTATTAAAGGAAAGAGTAGATTTGATTTGTCAATACTCAATACCGAAATTATTACATATCATGCTAAATCACTTTTATAATAGTTTACAAGTTTATTACCTCAACAGTATATGAAAGAAATATAAAGAAATCAACACTTTTCAGAAAAAAATACTAGACATTTATCAAAACACACCGGTTGGTAAACTCATTACTATCAAGGGACTCAATAGTATCAAGGTGATACATGTGTTTCCCTCGAGATAAAGTCTTATCATAGAGATACAGATTCTAAATTAAGTTGAAGGTAAGTTTCGAAATTGAAGTACACGACATATGCGTGACGAAGACTGTAAAGTAATGTTATGAGCTCGAGATCTATGGACGTAGTTTTTAAAAGACTTAGCTTTGTTATTCAAAAAGGAGTAACAACACAGCTTGTTGCCCGTTTACCAACTATCACGATTTAATTTTTTTTATTTACATTAATCCCATACATAATAAATAATAATAATGCGTGATTTTCTTTTCTTTTCTTTTCTTTTCTTTTTTTATAATATGCGTGATTAGGGTACTTATGCGTGTTTTTGTTTTTAGCATATACGTGAATAGGGTTTGAATTTACTTTCGTTTCACACATTATACGTTAACCTTCTCCGAAATTAAAAATAAGTATACAAACTATATACCAAAGAAAACAAAAGAAATAATTAAAGTTATATCACCGGAACGGTTACACGCCCAATTCTAGCACTTTTGATTCTCTATATACCAAAGAAAACAAAAGAAATAATTAAAGTTATATCACCGGAAGAGTTACACGCCCAATTCTAGCACTTTTGATTCTCGTATAATTGTTTTGGTGTGTTCCTAGAGTTCTTAACGGTAATATTTTTTTATGAAATCTATTTATTCATATTATCTTGTCGGTCACATATTCTATCAATTATTTTTAGTAACAAGATATTTCAAATAGTTAACTTTCGTGAGTGTTTTTACTAGTTTTTATTATAACCTTTTAAAGAAACTATTAATAAGAGAAAAACTGATATCGGGTTGGCTATGAATATGAAATCGGATCGCAATAAAGAAAAAGAACCAAAAATAAGCACTATATTGTATAGTTAATCCAAGAAATTATCCCTTTTTTATATCAAATACAAGAATAAATAACATAAATATAAACATATATATAATTTTTTTTTGAACGACTAATTTCTTTTAACCCATGTTTTCTCTATGATTTGAACTTAAAATCTCCGATTCTCAAACCTATGTGTTTAAAGGTTGTATCTTTACAAATAGACCACCAACCTATTGATATAAACATAAATAACTAATAGATATATAGGGTAGAATTCTAAAGTGAACACTAATGTATTTGCGAACTGAGTGAATAAATCTTGGCCATTGATTTACAAACGTGGATGGCTATGATTTAATCATCAAATTGTAAAATAAACTAGTGTATTTCATCATCAAATCCTGGCCATTGATCTACACATATGTATGGTCAGGATTAGTTCGCCCAGTTCGCAAACTACGCTATAGTGTTCACTCTTGAACCTAATCCATACGAGCTAAACATACTCATATAAATAATGAGATAATTAAAATAACATTTGAATTCAAACTCTTAAATAAGCCACCACTCCTAACATTATTGGTTAGCGGGCCAATGGGAGAAGCAATGCTTCTAGGAGCACCTAAGGTGAGGAAGTCACGGATTGAAGTCCACAATAGTAGTAAAAAGAGATAAAATTTGTCGTTAAAAAAAAGCCACCACTCCTATCCTCAAGCACGTGGATATTAGACCAGGTCTTGCGTCAGGTATAGAACATTCGGGTCTTAATCGAGCTCGGGTGGGTCATGACTAACCACATCATTCTCCACATCTTCGAACATCTTCGAAAAAATCTCATCCTTAAGTCTTAGTATGCATTTATTGTTGAGCCGCTTGAGAGCTCTAAAGGGAAAATCGACTCCTTTGTTCATTTTTTCGCAACTGTGTTCTTAAATGAACGTGAAGACTATGAAAACTTGAAGCATAACTTGAATGTGAACCCATTAGATCCTCGCCCACGTTGCATCATGACATAGACCATGTAACAATACCGAGAATATTAACATGGACCATTATAACACCTTAGGCAAATCTCATATCAGTCATAGGCAGGAGAGACCTCGGTACATAAGTAATCCCCTGCCTCTTAAAATCACCAACGCATTTAGAATTTTGTTGGTTGTGGAACACATGAAAACTCCACATGGTGGAAGTAGTACTAGGATGGGTGACCTGCTAGAATGTCTCTACCGGGACAACCAAAAATAAATCTGTCAGTTCCAAGATGGGCAACTCATCGAGGGAAAAGCGGACATTATTAGTGGAGTGAGAGGCCAGATGTTAAAAATGGTATTAAAGTCTCTCCTGTGTCATTCAGGATGGTAGGCCAAACTTCATCGAGGACGGTAAGTCCCTAAGGGGGTGATTGTAACAATACCGAGAAGATTAACATGGACCATTGTAACACCCTAGGCAAATCCTACATTGGTCGTAGCTAGGGGAGATCTTGGTTCATAAGAAGCGTCATGCCTCTTAAAATCACCAATGCATTTTGGGCTTAGTTGGTTGTATGGCACATGAAAATTCCACAGTTAAGCGTGCTCAGGTAGGAGTGGTCCTAGGATGGATAACCTCCTGAGAAGTCTTCACTAGAAAACCAAAAACAAATCCGTGAATTCTTGGATGAATAACCTATCAGGAGAAAAAACGAATAATATTATAGAACACCTCTCCCACTATATAACTCTTTAAAATAAGTGGCCTAATATATTGATAGGCTCTTAGTCACTACCAGCTTATTAATTTCTAATGTTAAATTGGTATTTCTATGAAGATTAATTTTGGTATTGTCATGAAGATTGTCCACAACTTTTTAAAGCATGCTCAATGACTTCAATGGGAATTTTCAAATAGATAGGATACATGTTTAGCGAAGGAACATTAAAGCTCTCAACGGGGTTGTAGGCTCTTTGGCAAGAATCGTCATACTTTGAATATGTCCTGCCAAATAATTGTCGCCCTTGGCCTCCATGACACCCTTTGTAGCGACCTGATTACCACCATTAGCAACCTCATTTTCACTCAACAACTATGCCATATATTTGTCCGTCCCTTTGAATGCTAAGTCTGCTATGAACTTTTCGCACCCCTAAGAATTCTTCTTCATCATCTTGAGCACCACATTTTGATTCTATCCGTAAAAACTCCTAATTAAATTTTTCATCATATTTGGACTCGAGGAAGCAGGGGTGGGGATGGCTAGAAGGATGCCCTGTGTCACAGTATAAAATAGATGTAATATGTATTGCTGATACAATATGACAGTCACTTATGCGCTGTGTCACACTATAAAATAACACCCTATTTTTTATAAAATATATCAATATTATACCAATATTAAAGAGTTTACAAATTTTATATTATAATTTAGAAAAGATAGCTAATTGTACTAAACTTCTTATAGTTTAATAGTTATTGGTGAAACTTTAATTTTAATGAAAAAGAAGTCAACATTGAGTGCCAAATCACTCTTTTACACTTAAAAAAATCTGAAATATCTGAAACCCGCATCCGAAATATTCGAAATTTCGGATTTTGATGTGAAATTTAAAAAATTCTGGCTAATCGGATTATCCGAATCCAAAAACTTTAAATAAATATTTATTAATATATTATCTAATTACTTATGGGTCGACCCAACCCATTCATTTACCCAACTAACCTTAAGACCCCACACTCAATCATTCATTAGTCGGCACTCACAAAAAAAAAAAACTTGGGTTTCTTTTTCTACCACACCGTCGCCCCTCTCCCACCCTCCATCGCCGGCGCAGTCCCTTCTAACCATGTTTCTGGTTAACGAAGTGCTCTACTTCTTAGTTTATCCTTTAATTTTTTTTATTGTGATACGGGAGTTCATCACATATACATTAGTGTTCACTCTAGAACCTTATATATATATGTGTGTGTGTGTGTTTGTAGGGAATGATTAAAATAAGAAAAAGAAGTTGCCAAAATTTGAGAACTCAAGAACTCCTTGAAGATTAAAAAAAAAATCAAATTTTTTAACATTATGTAACTTTTCCAAAACAAAAAAAAAAGTATGCGAAGGTTTACATTAGTGTAAAAATGGTAACCCGTACAAAATGTTTTTTTCTTCAGATTTCTAAGTTACATATTCAACTACTCAACTGCGTTTTTGGAAAAAATGGTTAAAACTTGCACGTGAGGTAGGATTTTTATTGGAATTCTTAGTTCTCGCAACTTCAAGGAGCTCTCATCCAAACTTGATCGTATGTGTTGGGTAATATTGACATAGATGTGAGTTATTAAGTCAAGCAGGTTATTACGTTTTTTTAACAGAAAGGAGAATTTCATTCAACCAAAAAGCTAGCCAGTAGCTAGCAAAAAAACGTACAGACCCTATATCCTCTACTCCATAATCATATATTTGGGCCCATATTACACCATTCCTCATAACCAATACATTCTAAATTTGCTCTGTTCTTGAGCCATAAATAAGTGCTTTCCATAACATCCTCCAGAATTCCGCAATTTGTTGAGAAGATAAACACTTTTTCGTTTCTGTACAGCCAGATTTTCCACAATGCAGCCACCGTGACACACTTTGCGGCCATTTTCCTTTTCTTTGTTAATGCTGCATTTTCCATCAGAAGCAATAAGTCCCTTACCGAGCCACTCGAACACAATCCATCCATTCGAATCCAAGTACCAATCAACCACCAAAGAGCTCTCGTTGTAGCACAGGATACTAGCATGTGGTCAACCGTTTCCTCCATCTGACCGCAATTTGGGCAGAGTATGTTGCCCACCTGCACCCCTCGTTTGCTAAGTTCGACCCGTGTGGGGATCCTGCCTTGGACACTTCTCCACGCCAACAAGTTGGCCTTTGGGATTGCCCAGTTGCACCACTTAATCCTATCCAGATTGGTGATTTGAGGACCGAGCGCGTTAAGATCGGCTTTAACTACTTTGACTGTGAAGGCTTCGACTAAGTCCGTCATCCAGCCCCAAACATCTTTGCCACCTGTTATTTGGTAGCTCCCCAGTCGCTCCATCATAGAATTAAATTCTGCCCGGCACTGTGCATTTTCCGGGTCAACGATCCACTTGCAATCCCACACCACCCCTTCGGTTGTCGATTTGTAATTTTCTTTAACGAACGCCCTTTTATTTTCAGCCAGCCTGTATAGACTAGGATACGAACCCTTCAATCTGCAATTTGAAAACCAAACGTCTTCCCAGAATCTAACCTTTTCGCCGCCGCCCATCTTACACACCATTTTTTTGTAAACGTCGATGCCTTTCTTTTCAAAATCCTTATGTATTGCTGCTATGTTTTTCCATATGCTCGGTTGGTTTTTGTTTACTGGAATCAGCTTTTCTTTCCAGTTCCTGCCATGTAACGTTAAGATGACCTTGGCCCACAGATGCTCGTTATCATCCCTAAGCCTCCACCACCATTTGAGAAGTAGTGCCATGTTTGCTTCTTTTATGCTTCTAAGCCCCAACTCGCCCCTCTTTTTTGTCGTAATCAACCTCTCCCAACCAACCCATTTTATTTTGCCGTTGGATTGCCCGCATCCCCATATGAACTTGCGTCTTATCCCTTCCAGAGTATTTACAACTGTCATTGGAGCCTTGTAGAGAGATAAATAGTATGTCGACAGGTTACCAAGTACCACTTTCGCTAGAATAACCCGACCCGCAAAGGACATGAATCTGCCTTTCCATCTTGATAATACACCGTTGAACTGGTCCACCACCGGTTTCCAGCTAACAACCCTATTCATATTACCTCCCACAACCATCCCCTAGATAATTGAAAGGCATAACACCATGGCTACACCCGAGGGTCGTGGCCACTTCCGACATCTGAGAATCGTCTAACCCCACACCGTATACCTTACTTTTAGACCGGCTAATTTGAGACCAGAAGCAAGAAAAAAACAACGCAGAATTCTTGCAAGGTTATTAGCTTGTTCACTGTTACTGTTACCCACAAACACCACATCATCCGCGTAAAACAAGTGGGACACCGTGGGTCCCCTATTCGGGAGTTTAATGCCGCTAAACAGCCCCGACTCTACCGCATGCTCCATAATTAAATTGAGAGATTCTAATGCCAAGATAAAAAGGAACGGAGACAGCGGGTCTCCTTGTCTAAGACCCCTTTCAAATGCAAAACCGGGCGAAGGGGAACCATTGACTAAGACCATCGCTGAACCCGCATAGAGGATGCCCATTATCCAACACCTCCATTTGGCTGGAAAGCCCATGGGCATAAGGACCGTAATTAAAAACTTCCAATTTAGGCAATCGTACGCCTCTCTAAAATCTATCAGGAACCCATGTCACACCCCCAAAATCCACACGCGGAGTACCACCGCTTGGAGGCGTGACATGACCAGGATCAAGCCACCAATCATATTGAACGTATATGTAAATAGTAAATGTCATTCTTCAATACGAAAGGTGTTTTCAAAACCAAACATAAACAAGTGTGTAGCGGAAGCATTAATGTAAAAACCCAATATAAGTATTAAGTTGATATGTCAAAAAGTGTTTATCATAATATCCACAATCCGTGCCCACAACGACTGCGCCTCCTGTGCAAGCTCCATGAATACCTAAGGTCCTGCAAGGCATGTAACAGAGAGTCAACAACTAGTTGAGCGAGTTCACAGTTGGTTGTTCAGTTATAGTAATCGTATTGTAAAATCATATGCTCGTTTAGTAAGCCATGTATCGTATGTATTTGTATCGCAACTCTCTAGGCATGTGTGCGAAGATTAGTGGGAGTTTTCCCAAGTATTCTAGACTAGGTATATTTGTATCGCAGCCCACCCGGCATGTGTGCGAAGTTTAGTGTATGGTTCGCAGCCATTCTAGGCATGTGTGCGAAGATTAGTTCTATTATCGCAGCCATTCCTGGCGTGTGTGCGAAGGGAAGTATATGTATCACTAGTCTAGCAGTATCTATCAATAATCCTCCCTCTCCCGAGGCCAATAGCACGTAATCCCGATAACAACTTAAGTATAGGAAATCTTCCAAACCCATTCCCGACCCTGGGAATCCCATGCCTTGGTAAGAGTGTGAACTTACCTTGGTTTGCTCGGCGGATACACAGAAAAGTCAATCAAGCTATATGGTGGTCAACCACGTCCTACCATGGTTACCATACAAGTCAGGTTCATATTCAAGTAGTGCACGTATATTCTACACGTATTGTACACAAGTAACGACCATAGCATACACGTATAATCACGGCAGTTCAACAGCAGTGCTAGTTCAACAGTACAGACACGTAAACAAAGCCCAAGTACGCGGCCCAAATGGTTGGGCTCGTAACAGTGTGCAAGTCCAACAGTGTGCATGTGTTCGTGGTCTCGAGTTGAGACTAGAGATCTCGAGTCGAGACAGTGCGGTCTCGAGTTGTAGTCCTGGAGTTCTCGAGGCGCAACAAAGGAGGTCTTGGGTCATACTTTCATCACTCGAGACTAGGCGGTCTCGAGTCGCAATAGGGACCCGCAACCATGGTCTCGAGTTGTGCTGTTTGTGTCGGTGTTGTTGTCTCGAGTCGAGACAGTGGGGTCTCGACTCGCAATCCCTTGTCGAGACTATGAAGTGTAACCGATTTCCTGATTTCCTTAATTTGCAGCTCAATCAATTTCGTAATATCAGCAAACAACTTTTGGCAGTTTCATATCGGATCAAATCATCAATCATTCTAAAATCATGCATAATCATTCAACCTTAACTACCATCTAGTCAAGAACAACAACAATTTACCAATCATCATATGAACATGAAATCGGGTCATCTGATTAACCAATTCCAAGGACTAACATGCAACCTATTTCTTATAAATCACGAATCAAACTAATCGAAGTTTTAAACTCGAGAATCACAATTCCAGTAACATCAATCATGATGTATAACATATGAACTATTGAATCATGCGATTATAAATCAATAACAAAATAGTTTCTTTGCATGTGACCACATCATGTTAAACTCATATTTCCGGATTCATGATTAAACACATTATAATAAACATCAATCGATCAACAACCAAATAAGGACAAGACGCTAACCTGAAGTGTGATATGATTTGCTTGATTGAGATGGACTTCGAGTGGGGCTGCCGTCCGGTTCCAAGGGAAAACGAGAGAGAGAGAGAGGTGATTAGGGTTGTGTGTGATTTCTTATGTTTGTAAGTTATGAGAACAAGTCCCATAATGGGTATGTTTTACGCACACAAGGGGAGTGGGCCGAACCCCTTAATGGGTTGCCCTCATGGTCTCGAGTACAAGGATGTGTGGGCCGAATGAGTTTGTGTAATCGGATTAAGGTTCAAACATTCACAAAAACATAGCATTCACTTAATCAACAAAATTCACGTAATCACATAGAGTTCATACAGGTTAACACGTAGTACAAGAGACGGTTCCGAAATACGAGTTGTCACATTATCCCCAACTTGAAAGAAATTTCGTCCCGAAATTTGGTACGTACTCACTGAGGAAGCTAGGTAAGTTGTATCGTTTACTGGTTTTCCTAGGGTGTCACATCCTCCCCCCGTTGATCTGTCCCGAAATTCCGTGGTAGCTTCAGCCTCAGTAGTGGTTGTACTGTTTGCGAACAGTTGGGGATACTTCTGTTCCATTTGATCTTCTCGTTCCCAGCTGAACTCTGGGCCACGACGGGAGTTCCAACGAACTCGAACAAGAGGGATTCTAGTGTTCTTGAGGACCTTGACATCCCGGTCCGTGATTTCAACTGGTTCCTCGAAGAATCGCAACTGTTCGTCGATAGTGAGCTCCTTCAAAGGAACTATGAGGGTCTCATCTGACAAACACTTCTTCAGATTCGACACGTGGAAAACGTTGTGAACTGCACCGAGTTCTGCTGGTAGGTTCAGTTTGTAGGCCACCTTGCCTATTCTTTCTATGATCTCGAATGGTCCGACATACCGCGGATTGAGTTTGCCCCGTTTACCAAAACGTACCACACCCTTCCAGGGTGAGACTTTGAGTAGCACCCGATCCCCAACTTGGAACTCAAGTGGTTTCCTGCACTTATCAGTGTAGCTTTTCTGACGGTCACGAGCCGCCGCCATGCGTTGCCGTATCTGTGCAATCCGTTCAGTAACATCAACTACCATTTCTGGTCCTGTGATTTGACTATCCCCCACCTCTGCCCAACAGAGAGGTGACCGGCATTTACGTCCGTACAATGCCTCGAATGGAGCGGCTTGGATGCTGGTATGGTAACTGTTATTGTACGAAAACTCCACTAGAAGGAGATGCTTTTCCCAGCTGTTGCCGAAATCAATAACACATGCCTGAAGCATGTCTTCTAGGGTTTGAATCGTGCGCTCAGACTGCCCATCCGTCTGAGGGTGATATGCTGTGCTCATGTCTAATCGAGAGCCAAAAGATTTGTGCATCGCTTGCCATAGTTCTGAAGTAAATCGTGCATCACGATCCGAAATAATAGAGGTTGGCACCCCGTGCCTTGAGACAGCTTCCTTGAGATATACGTCTGCTAGAGTGGAGAACTTGTCCGTTTCCTTAATAGCCAGGAAGTGTGCAGACTTTGTGAGTCGATCCACAATCACCCAAATGGTATCGTTTCCTCGTTGAGATCTAGGCAGGCCAGTAACAAAATCCATGGAAATTTCCTCCCATTTCCACTGTGGTATCTTGGGTTGCTGAAGTAGGCCTGATGGTTTCTGGTATTCCGTCTTGACCCTCGCGCAGGTCAAACACTTGCCGATGTAAGTTGCTATGTGGGCCTTCATGCTAGGCCACCAATACGTAGTTCTGAGATCGTGGTACATTTTATCCGAACCTGGATGTACCGAGTAGCGAGACTTATGTGCTTCGTCCATTACAAGTTCGCGTAAGTTGCCATATAGTGGAACCCAAATACGCCCCGTTACATAGTAGGCGCCGTCTTCCTTCTGTTCTAGTCGTTTCCTTAGCCGCGTAAGGCTTCAGCCCTTACGTTTTCTGGTTTCAATGCTTCTACCTGAGCATCTCGTATCTGTGCAGGAAGACCAGACTGGATAGTAAGTTGTAATGCTCGCACGCGTCTAGGTAGAGTGTCCTTTCGACTGAGGGCGTCAGCCACAACGTTGGCTTTGCCTCGATGGTACTTGATGGCGCATTCGTAATCGTTAAATAGTTCAACCCATCGACGTTGACGCATGTTCAATTCCTTCTGCTTGAAGATATGCTCGAGACTCCTGTGATCGGTGTAGATAGTGCACTTGGTACCGTACAGGTAGTGTCGCCATATCTTGAGCGCGAAAACAACAGCTCCCAGCTCTAAATCGTGCGTTGTGTAGTTCCGTTCGTGAACCTTGAGTTGGCGCGAAGCGTAAGCAATAACTTTATCCCGTTGCATCAATACACAACCAAACCCCTGTATCGATGCGTCACAATAGACCACAAAATCGTCCGTGCCCTCTGGCAACGAGAGGATAGGTGCACTGCAAAGTCTATCCTTTAAGTGTTGAAAAGCGGTTTCCTGAGTATTACCCCAACGGTAGGTGACACCTTTCTGTGTCAGTAGTGTAAGCGGCTGTGCAATCTTTGAGAAATCTTTAATGAATCGTCTGTAATAACCCGCCAAACCCAAGAATTGGCGTATTTCCGTTGGTGTACGTGGTGCAGGCCAGTTCCTGATCGAATCTACCTTGGATGGATCGACATGGATCCCATCCTTGTTTACCACATGGCCTAGAAAATGGACTTCACGAAGCCAGAAGTCGCATTTCGAAAACTTGGCGTACAATTGCTATGTTCGAAGAAGCTTCAAAATAAGTCGCAAATGCTGCTCATGTTCTTCCTGGCTCTTGGAATAGATCAGGATGTCGTCGATGAATACAATCACAAACTTGTCTAGGTAGGGTTTGCACACCCGGTTCATAAGATCCATAAAGACTGTCGGTGCGTTTGTCAACCCGAATGGCATAACTAGAAACTCGTAGTGGCCGTAGTGAGTTCTGAATGCGGTTTTGGAGACGTCCTCATCCCGGACTCTCAGCTGATGATAACCTGACCTCAAGTCTATCTTGGAGTAGTAGCTCGACCCTTGCAACTGGTCGAATAAGTCATCAATACGTGGAAGAGGGTAGCGGTTCTTTACTGTCACCTTGTTCAGTTCACGGTAATCGATGCACATTCAGAAGGTACCGTCCTTCTTTTTCACAAATAATACTGGAGCTCCCCAAGGCGAAGAGCTAGGTCGGATAAATCCCTTATCCAAGAGTTCTTGTAGCTGTGCAGAGAGTTCTTCCAACTCTGATGGAGCTAAGCGATACGGTGCACGTGCTATCGGTGCTGCTCCTGGTGCTAGCTCGATTTGAAACTCGACCTGGCGATGAGGCGGTAGACCAGGTAAATCTTCAGGGAACACCTGAGGAAAGTCGCGTACAACTGGAATATCTTCCAATTTCTTTTCTTTTGCTGATGCATCGGTAACAAGTGCCAGAATGGCAGTGTGGCCCTTACGCAAACACTTCTGAGCCTTTAGAAAGGAGATGATGCCTACCACAGCACCACTCTTGTCGCCTTGAATCACGAGAGGTTCTTTACAAGAACGAGGAATACGAACGATCTTCTCTTTACATAAGATCTCTGGGCGCTGTTGGGATAACCAGTCCATTCCAAAGACGATGTCGAAACTACCCAAAACTATGGGAATGAGGTCGATAGAGAAAGTCTGACCAGCGAGGATAAGATTACAACCCTGTACTATGTGTGTGGCCTCTAGACTTTTACCGTTAGCTAACTCTACGACATGCTTGGTGTTTAAGGGAGTTGGTGCACGTTTTAACATTTGGCTAACTTTTAGAGACATATAACTTGTATCCGCACCCGAATCAAACAAAACAGTAACATAAAAGTCGTCGAGAAGAAACTTACCCATGACTACGTTGGGATCATTCCTTGCTTCTCCCTGCCCAGCACAAATGCACGTCCCCTAGCTTCATTGCCATTATTGTTTCCACCGTTGTGGTTACCATTCCCCTGATTGTTGTTGTTGTTGCGATTCTGGTTCAACTGGGGGCAATCCCGCTTGAAGTGACCTTCAGCACCACACTGAAAACATCCCCTGTTGCCTCGCTGTTGCTGCTGCTGTTGGTTTTGAGGAGCTGGTGGTTGTTGTTGGTTCTGATTTGCAGGTCGTGAGCTCCTGCAATCTTTAGCTTCGTGCCCTATCTTGAG
This sequence comes from Helianthus annuus, assembly GCF_002127325.2. NCBI lineage: Eukaryota > Viridiplantae > Streptophyta > Magnoliopsida > Asterales > Asteraceae > Helianthus > Helianthus annuus. The sequence goes on along the minus strand of NC_035437.2, from coordinate 128,528,780 downwards.
ACATCTCTGACAGCGGCCCTTGCGGCACTGACCACTGTGGTGTCTGTTGCACCTGTTACACAGTGGGTGAATTCCCCGATATCCACCCTGCCCCTGACCACCAGAAGATTGCTGACCCAGGCTCTAGTAATTGTCAGTCTTTCGCTGCTGAACCTGAGACTAAACTGAAGCTGAACCCTTGCTGGAATCCCCATCCCATTTCCGCTTGTTGTCACTAGGAGTAGCAGGAGTAGCAGAAGTGGTAGCGGTAGTAGTTGCACTGATACGTTTAGGCAGCCTATTCTGTTCCACTGCCTGATCCGTGAGGCGATGAGCAAGACGTTGAATGTCCTGGATGTTGTCGAGGTTAGCCGATGTCATATGACTCTGAATTTCTGATGCTAAACCCTTGAGATAGAACTCAATGCACTTGATTGAAGGGTCTACCATGGTTGGACACAAGATGGCCAGCTCGTTTGACCGTTTCGTATAAGCTTTGATTTCCGATCCTGTCATTTTCAGATGATAGAGCTCCACCTCCAACTTGTGGATGTCATCACGTGTGCAGTATTCTCGCTTGAACAGTTCCTTGAAATCGTTCCAAGGGGTGGCGTTAGCAGCTGCCAGCCGTAGAATCTGAACTTACGCATTCCACCAAGTCAGCGCAATTCCTTCTAAAGTACCAGTGGCGTATTTCACCCTGCGAGCCTCAGGGCATTCACACATTTCAAACACCGACTCGAGCTTCTCAAACCAATGGAGGAGTCCCACTGCTCCCTCAGTGCCACTGAATGTGCTTGGACGACAGTCCATGAAGTTCTTGAAAGTGCAAACAGGTTGCTGTGCGTGTTGACCTCCTGCCTGTGCGGCTGCAAGTGCCACAGCAACTTGTTCGTTAATGAGAGCCGTCAACTAGGCTTGGGTCATGTTAATACGTCCAGACATGATCTTGATAGCAAAGGTAACATAAGTGAGAGAGGTTCGCGAAAAGTGCGATGACAGAAGAGAGTAAGCACACAAGTGTTCTCAAGCAATAGTGGTTATGTGTATCTAAGCATACTATGAGCAAAGTCCTATGTAACCAGCAAGTAGGTAATAAATCATAAACCATATTACCTAGGATGATGAGTCTTGCACGTGGAGCGAAGCATCGTTGTGGATCGTTGAGAGCACTGTTCTGGTTATAGTCTGGTTTTAATAAAAATGTTTTCCCCTTATTAAAACCAAGTTCTCTATAACCAATGGCTCTGATACCAATCTGTCACACCCCCAAAATCCACATGCGGAGTACCACCGCTTGGAGGCGTGACATGACCAGGATCAAGCCACCAATCATATTGAACGTATATGTAAATAGTAAATGTCATTCTTCAATACGAAAGGTGTTTTCAAAACCAAACATAAACAAGTGTGTAGCGGAAGCATTAATGTAAAAACCCAACATAAGTATTAAGTTGATATTTCAAAAAGTGTTTATCATAATATCCACAATCCGTGCCCACAACGACTGCACCTCCCGTGCAAGCTCGATGAATACCTAAGGTCCTGCAAGGCATGTAACAGAGAGTCAACAACTAGTTGAGCGAGTTCATAGTTGGTTGTTCAGTTATAGTAATCATATTGTAAAATCATATGCTCCTTTAGTAAGCCATTTATCGTATGTATTTGTATCGCAGCCCTCTAGGCATGTGTGCGAAGATTAGTGGGAGTTTTCCCAAGTATTCTAGACTAGGTATATTTGTATCGCAGCCCACCCGACATGTGTGCGAAGTTTAGTGTATGGTTCGCAGTCATTCTAGGCATGTGTGCAAAGATTAGTTCTATTATCGCAGCCATTCCCGGCGTGTGTGCGAAGGGAAGTATATGTATCACTAGTCTAGCAGTATCTATCAATAATCCTCCCTCTCCCGAGGCCCATAGTACGTAATCCCGATAACAACTTAAGTATAGGAAATCTTCCAAACCCATTCCCGAACCTGGGAATCCCATGCCTTGGTAAGAGTGTGAACTCACCTTGGTTTGCTCGGCGGATACACAGAAAAGTCAATCAAGCTATATGGTGGTCAACCACGTCCTACCATGGTTACCATACAAGTTAGGTTCATATTCAAGTAGTGCACGTATATTCTACACGTATTGTACACAAGTAACTGTGACAACCCTCACTAAATCAGGTATCCGTATGACTTAATTAATAATTAATTACTGCTTAATTACTGTGCTTACTTGAAATTGTGGATAAACTGCTACCTGAGTACTGATACATGTACATACTTGCATCATACTTTATTTGCTGTCACTCCATTATTTACATACTGAACTCTAGTGACAACCTTGATGCACAAAAGCACAGTAGCACGATGAACGGATAACCTATTAAACATGCTGATATAGCCAGCATCAGGCAGACACTGCCTCTAAGGCCTGTATGAGCCTGAGATAGTTTACTACACTAGTAGTGAGTGTAGGGATACGAGGGTTGTAGAACTGCGTCACTAGGTATAAGTTACAGTGACCGGATGTGCCTAAAACGTACTCTAAGTACAAAATTCAGCACTTTAATTAAAAATTCAGCATCTAGTTAACTAATAAAGTGCCAAAACATGAGAAAAATATTACTAGACACTTTCCAAAGTGTCGGGAATAAGTTGTGTCACTAAAAATAGTAATAACGACACTTTAAAGCATTGTTAAGCACTTTAACGGATCACTATCCAACCGAACAACCGGACTTTACCCGGAACATAAAAATATTGCCAACAACATTGTTTCTCTTTTTCTGAACCAGTTAGGGTCCCTGAATACCCTAACACCCGCTATAATGCATAACACGTTAGTAACCGAGTTAACCTTCTAATCACTTAACTAAATGGCTAACTGTTAGTTGAATTCTAACCGGGATACCCCCCCCCCCCCCCAACCGAATACGGTCACATTGTGACCCTCCCCTTGTACTTTGATGATTAAAATAATCATCCATGTCCCATATCAATGAGACATATAATCCTATGGTTAATGATCATGAAGTTTGCCTATAAGTTCCAAGCTTAAACCAACATAACTATCACAACACTTATCCACAAAACTCTCTCTCCCTCTCCTTGCTTCCTTTCGGCCGAACACCCCCACAACCATCCATTTTCGATTTTGATCTTGCAAGTTTCAAAGGCATACAAGTGTTAAGGATCTCACACAAGGAAGCTTGGTGCATTCGGAACGTGAAGAACCTCACCTCATTGCTTTTATCCACTCAATCTTCGACTAGTTTCTTCCCTAGCCTCGAGCTAGTAGTAAGTTGCTATAAACGCCTTCTCGATCTACTTTAAAGTGGTTAAAATGAAATATGACGGTTAAAACTCATGAACTTACAAGATGTTATGTTAAAAGTTTACTAAAATGATGAATGTGTTGGTTAAAAGCACAAGGGTTGTGTAAATCTTGTAAGACTTGTTTGGTGTAATTATTTAGTGCCGATCTATATTGTGGTAGCACGGGTCATCATCTAACCCGGATTAGTCATGTTCATGGATCATGACATAGAGTATGTTTTAGTGTAAAAAGGGGTTAAATGATGAACACTACCACTTACGAAGCATGAACTTGTGTAAAAATGATTTTACTTATGAAATAGTGTTCAAAACTAGTAGATCTACGGATCTACAAGTGGTATTTTCAAAGAACCAAGTGTCAAGTGAAATCATATTTTCTAAACCGGATCTTTACTAAACAAAAGTGATTTTTAAACACACAAGTGTGTAAACACTTGTGTAACACTAAGTTTCGACAAAGAACTATTTTTGTCAAATTTTACAAGAAGATGTGAAAATATATTTTCTTTAAAAACAAGATTTTCAAGAAACCAAGTAGATTATTGCAAAGATCCACTGAAAGTAATGGAAATTACTACATATTATGGACAAACCACAAGTTCATGTAATTTTTGCGATTTACATATATATTGACTAGTTTGATGGTTTGGGAATTGTTATTGTGAATGAGAAAATTGTTGATTTGAATTATAAAAGAAAATGATACGCTTGAAAGCGTGGCCACCTCCAGTTACAGGGGAAACTCTGGCGAAATTTTTCCAAAAACCTAACACTTGGAAATATTTTCATCACAAGTGTTATAAATGTATTTTTGACTTGTTTTCAAAGTGTAAATTTCGCCACGACTTTATTTACAAAATATCGGAGGTGGGATTTTCACAAAATAAAACGGGGTAAATATATATGTGATATATATATATTTTTTTTTCATAGTGTCACTTGTATAAATGATTATGATTATTTTGTGAACTATACAAATATTATTTTTAGGGTAAGAATGATATTACCAAATGTTAACGATTCCAAAATAATACGAACGCCTTCACAATAATTATTTAAGTTACACCGGTAATTATTAATTTATTATTACCACTCGATCTTTAAAACGTAACTTACGCATTTTAAGAAATATTTATGAACGCGTATTTTGTCAAGGTATAATTTTGGGAAAATCATATGTACTAAAATATAATATTTTTGGGAAAAATATTTATATTTTGGAGTTAGAAATAAAATATATTTTAAGTGAGACTTAATGATATATTTCAAATTTTACGAACGCACATGTATTAAATCCCCCATCCTTGGGAAGGAGTGATGTGTGTAAAATGCAACATATAAATCACATCAATTAAGGCATAAAACTAACCCTTTTTAAGTACTAATGTTGGAAAAAGAGTGTTTTTGTCTTCTTTTTGTATTTTCAGGATGAAATGAGCTCAAAATCACAAAAGAAGCAAAAAGACAACTAATTCTAGCATAAATACAAGAAAAGGAACAAAAGTAGACTGCCCGGACCCTCAACGGCACCTCCCAAGGCAAAGAAGAGAAAACAGAGACTGAACACGCCCCGTGTCCAGCGAACACGGGGGCGTGCCCAGGAAGCAGCAGAAAAGACAAACCAGTAGAAGCTTCCATTGCCCACCACGGGGCCGTGTCCAGCGAACACGGGGGCGTGGTGAAAGTACAGCAGGCGCATTAATTGTAATTGCGAATTACAATTAATGAAGAGAGAGAATGTCAGACGGGCACGGGGCGTGTCCAGCGGACACGGGGCCGTGCCCAGCCTTCTGTTCAGCCTATAAATAGGGGTGCTTGGCTTCATTCCATCTCATCCCTTGGCACACCACCTCTCTCACACTTCATCCACCACCCACCACCACCATAACACCATCATCCACCACCATCATCCATTGTCCATCATAGAGTGTGTGAGTCGTCTCGGGATCCAAGATTGATCGTAAGAGTTCTTGACAATCAAGGCCATGTTTGCCTAAGTCTCTTACATCACTTGGTGAAGACAAGTGTTTAGTATAATACTTTTTATTTTTAATCTTTTGCATTTTTTATTTGGTTTTGTATTAATGACTTTAATAACTAGTTACTTATGTTGAAGGTGATCTTTCCTTATCGTTTGTCCGTGGTGTCTTGGCGTTATTTTACTGTCTATATAAAATAAAAGATTTTCACCATTCATATCTCCACGGTCTATATGGAGGTATGTTGGCTACCTGGTCGGGGGTTAAGGGAACGGTTTGGTAAGGGTCTTGCCCTTGTTCAGCGTTTAGAGGTCCTGCTTGGGACCTGGGTCAAATTTAGTAGGATCTCCTTCAATACCCATAGGTATTGGATGGCGGGGATCCAAACTCTTTGACCCCCTCATAAGTTAACTACTATTAATACTATAACCCGGCTATTTAGGACTGTATCCCTGCTGACTCAGACTACTTAGCCGAGGGTAACGTCACCGCCGAAAGCGGGGCCTACCACAATTTGCATTAATAACTTAATTCATTATCTTCCAATAATCCGACCCTTTAGGATTGTATCCTTGCTGACTCAAACTACTGGGTTGAGGGTAACGTCGCCTTCAAAAGAGGGGCCTACTACAATAACTAAGATAATCTCTTAAACAAGTGCAAAAGTGCGAAAATAATCAAAGGTTATACTAATACACGTGTCGGATCCAAGTGATTCATCTTGTCTATCTATTTTTATTTTATTTTATTTTTCAGCATTTAGTTAGTTTTTATTTTTCTTAGTTTAAAACATTTTTCTCACTTTTTGATTTGCTTAGACGTTGAGGATAAACCGGTATTAAAAGCTCTTGTGTCCTTGGACGACCTCGGTATCTTACCAACACTATACTACGTCCACGATGGGTGCACTTGCCCATATGTGTGTTTAGTGTTAGTAAATATCGTGTCTTATAAATTTAAAACTTGGCTAAAAGTGTAAAAAGGGGCTTAAATATATATCAAAATTATATACACACCAACACACATCAAGTTTTTGGCGCCGCTGCCGGGGACACAAGGATTTTAAGAAAGTTAGGAATCAACGGCCTAATCATATTTTTATTTTTTTTTTTTAATTTTTTAGGATTTTTTCTTAGATTTTCAGCTTCTGCAGAGCTCAGCACGGGGCCGTGCCTGGTCGGACACGGGCCGTGCCCAGCATCGTTACTGGTAGTTTTTGTTTTCCAAGTTACAGAAGGCTGACCACGGGGCCGTGCCGGTGCAACACGGGGCCGTGTCCAACTTCCAGTAACTGGGATCTGGAAAACAATCACTGAAATTCCGACCACGGGCCGTGTTCACTCAACACGGGGCCGTGGTGAACCTTCTGACCAACATTCTTTTCTGTTTTTATTGCAGGACTTGGAACCCGACGCCAACCTCACGTAGTGTATGAGCTCCAGTTCCAATAAAGACATAAAAGAACCACTAGAAGAACCCGAACGCTTTCTCAGAAAAAGGTTAAAAGCCAAAAACCAAGAGAAGGTTTCGGGTGATCCACCTCCAATGGCGGACCAACGTACCCTTATGGATTATCTACGACCCACGTAGGTAATCTAGGCGCCGCTATCAATGCTCCGAATGTCGAAGCCAATAACTTCGAACTTCGGCCACATTTGATACAAATGCTCCAAAACTCCGCAACCTTCCATGGGCTTGCGGACGAGGATCCCCATCTACATATAACAAATTTCTTGGAAATATGTGATACCTTTCGGATCAATGGAGCATCAAACGACGCCATCCGCCTCCGTATGTTTCCCTTCTCACTAAAAGACCGAGCGAAAGCTTGGCTCAACACCCTCCCAGCTGGATCGGTAAACACCTGGGATGAACTAGCCCAAAAATTTCTATATAAGTATTTCCCTCCTTCTAAAACTGCTAAGTTAATGGCTGAAATTAATACATATTCACAAGAGGACGGGGAATCCTTATATGAAACTTGGGAAAGGTTCAAGGAGCTATTACGCAAGTGTCCCCATCACGGCCTCGCAATATGGCAACAAGTATCCACTTTCTATAATGGATTGTTGCCACACACTAGGCAGACACTTGATTCTAGCTCCGGGGGACTTTTAGGTAATCGACGCCCACACGAAATATATAATCAAATTGAGGAAATTGCTCAAACCAATTTTCAATAGCACACCCCCCGGGGAAATAAGTCTATCGCCCCGGGCGCCCATAAGGTCGATGAAAGCATTTCTTTACAAGCCCAAATCGAGGCCCTTTCTTCAAAGATAAAAAACTGGAAATGACAAAAACAGTCTCGGTTATGGCTTGTGAAGGGTGTGGTGGGTCACATGAAAATTGGAGTTGCATGAAAGAAACAGACGATCAACAAGAAATGGTAAACTACATTGATAATAGACCTAGGCCGTCGGGTCCCCCAACGGGAACTTACAACCAAGGATGGCGAAACCACCCAAACCTTGGTTGGAGGGAACCCGGCAATAGTAGTAACCAACAAACCCAACGAACAAACTTTCAGCAACCAAGAAATGAGTCACAAAATTTCACTCAACAACAAGGTGGACGAGAAAGGCTCGAAGATACTATATCTCGCCTCGTCTCTGACACTGATAAGAAAAACTCGGAAAGATTTCTACAATTAGAATCTAATTTTAGAAATCAACAAGCTAGCATTCAAAACATAGAAAAACAATTAAATCAAATAGCTCAAAATTTTTCCGAGAGACCGCAAGGCGCATTACCTAGCAATACCGAAACAAACCCAAAGGCGCAAGTTCACCTCATCACGCTACGAAACCGCACCGTAGGGCCTGCAGAAGTGCCATCGCCAACGGAAGAAACAGTACCGACACCTCTGCAGGAGAAGAACTCTCCTCCATCACCAGAGCCGACCAAGGCTCCTCGAGTTCCGTACCCTGGTAGGTTAATTCGTCAAAAGACAAATGAGCAATTCGCAAAATTCGAAAGTCTGTTAAAACAATTGCACGTCAATATTCCTTTTATCGAAGTCCTAACCCAAATGCCCAAATACTCTAAATTCATGAGGGACTTCCTTACGCATAAGAGGAAAATTGAAAATTGGCAATTAGTTAATTTAGGCGAAGAATGCTCTGCCCTCGTGCTCAATAAACTTCCCCAAAAGAAAATCGATCCCGGAAGCTTCACAATTCCATGCTCAATAGGGGAATCGCCCGTTCGCAATGCCTTAGCCGACCTAGGAGCTAGCATTAACCTCATGCCCTCGTCAATGTTCAAAAGGCTCGGCTTGGGAACCACGAGCCCTACAAAAATGAGCATACAACTCGCTGATCGATCCGTCAAATTCCCACAAGGTGTCATCGAGAATGTCTTGGTAAAGGTAAGCAGATTCGTTTATCCAGCTGACTTTATCATACTCGATATGGAGGAAGACACCGAGGTCCCCCTTATACTAGGGAGACCCTTCCTTGCCACAGCCCAAGCAGTGGTAGATATGAATGACGGGACACTCACCTTGAGGTATGGGGATGATGAAGTGAAATTCGGAGTTGGGAAGAGAATAGAAGATGACGACCCGGTCAATTACATGAAGGTTATTGATTCAAGCTTGGATGCTGCTCTCCGACGGTGTAACATGGGACGCCAAGCATCCCACTCAGAAAATATATAACCTCGAATCGGGTCTAGCCAAGGACCCTTATAAACGTGGCGCACCACGGAGGCATTCCGCGGAACTATCCTTAGTTTAGTTTAATCTTTTAGTCTTATTTTGCAGAATAAAACACACTCATGGTGGTAATGGATGAAAAAGGGAACGAGAAAAATGGAACCATGCACAAAGAACAGAGCAACCCGACACAAATCTCCATCACAGAAGGCTCAACACGGGCCGTGCCCAACCAACACGCCCCCGTGCTGAGCCCCCTGCAGGAAAACACCCAGTTCAGGTAACTGGACACGGGCCGTGTTCAGCAGACACGCCCCCGTGTCCAGACTTCTGTTTCAATTCTCTAATTTTTGTTACTGGCACTTGACCACGGGGCCGTGCCCGGTCACCACGGGGCCGTGTCCAGGATGCCAGTAACAAAAATCTTTGCTTTTTAAACCACTTTTACACATTCTAAATCAACCAAAAACCTTATTTTTGGACACATTGAGGACAATGTGTAATTTAAGTGTGGGGGGATGCTAAAACCTTGAATTTTGCAAATCCTAAACACAAGCCTTACACAAAACTCTATTGGAACCGCTAAACACCCCAAATTTTTTTCAAAAACTTTTTCATTTCTTTTTATTTTTATTTACTTGTCTTAGTTTAAGTTGGGAATAACAAGTTCTAAAAAGGTTATATTTTTACAAGTTTACAACCGATAGCGTCATGATAACAAAGAACCAACATAAGAAAATTATGAAACGGCATAACAAGTCTAGTTAAAAATTCGATTATATATACTTGATCACATTAAAAACCCATTCCCACAAAAGTGAGTTTTGAGCCTTTATTGAGCATAAAAATATACATATTTAGACTAAATGCTCATTTTTCGTTTCTTGTGTGAATAGCCGCTTGGTTCTTACAACTCTAGAACTTGCCACGACGATACATTCCCGATCCTTACCAACTTAAACCCAAGTAAGTAAGTGATGGAGGCATTAGGACTAACCATATTTTTCTTTCTAAACCATTATTTTTCTTTTTTTTTTATCACCTACCCAAAATCCCCCTAGATAGCCCCTTTGAGCCTAAACCTTTCATTTCATTACCCCAAAACCCTTTTTACCCACCAAAAACCATTTTTATTTTTCACCCTTCATTTTAGTAACAAGCTCGGTTCTTCGTAAACTCGCCTTTTTATGTGATGAAAAAAAAAACAACAACAACAATGATGAAGTCAAAAACAAACAAAAGCTATATAAAAGCTTGTTTGGAGAAATACTTCAAAATAAAAAGTCGCTAAAAACAAGGTATGTCACGAAAACCGACGCTTTTTACGATTTTCGCCCTTTTACTAACCACTAACCCAACCACCCACCTTTAACCCAAGCCTAACCCTTCACCCCAAAAGTCCTCTTGATATTTACAAAGGTAAAAAGTTAAAAAGGAGTAGGATTGATTGCTTGGCAAGCCTATGGAAGGCGTAAGTTCCATGCCGCTCTCGAGTGATTCACTAAAAATATACACCTTCGGCCGAGTGTTGAGTGATCCCCCGTGAGGTATGTGAACTTGTATATAAATGGAATTTTAATAAGGCATGCTATGCCCAAATAAGTAATTTATCTTATGAAACGTTCAAAATAAATCATAACGAATAGGATTGTAAATAAATAAAAATAAAACTTACAAAGACCTTGGATTCCCGACACTCTAGGACAAGCTAAAAACCTTCTCTTCTACCTATTCCATTTGGGAGTGTGAGCCACATTTAAAGAGTTTTGCTTGAGGACAAGCAAAAGTTCAAGTGTGGGGGTATTTGATGTGTGTAAAATGCAACATATAAATCACATCAATTAAGGCATAAAACTAACCCTTTTTAAGTACTAATGTTGGAAAAAGAGTGTTTTTGTCTTCCTTTTGTATTTTCAGGATGAAATGAGCTCAAAATCACAAAATAAGCAAAAAGACAACTAATTCTAGCATAAATACAAGAAAAGGAACAAAAGTAGACTGCCCGGACCCTCAACGGCACCTCCCAAGGCAAAGAAGAGAAAACAGAGACTGAACACGCCCCGTGTCCAGCGAACACGGGGGCGTGCCCAGGAAGCAGCAGAAAAGACAAACCAGTAGAAGCTTCCATTGCCCACCACGGGGCCGTGTCCAGCGAACACGGGGGCGTGGTGAAAGTACAGCAGGCGCATTAATTGTAATTGCGAATTACAATTAATGAAGAGAGAGAATGTCAGACGGGCACGGGGGCGTGTCCAGCGGACACGGGGCCGTGCCCAGCCTTCTGTTCAGCCTATAAATAGGGGTGCTTGGCTTCATTCCATCTCATCCCTTGGCACACCACCTCTCTCACACTTCATCCACCACCCACCACCACCATAACACCATCATCCACCACCATCATCCATTGTCCATCATAGAGTGTGTGAGTCGTCTCGGGATCCAAGATTGATCGTAAGAGTTCTTGACAATCAAGGCCATGTTTGCCTAAGTCTCTTACATCACTTGGTGAAGACAAGTGTTTAGTATAATACTTTTTATTTTTAATCTTTTGCACTTTTTATTTGGTTTTGTATTAATGACTTTAATAACTAGTTACTTATGTTGAAGGTGATCTTTCCTTATCGTTTGTCCGTGGTGTCTTGGCGTTATTTTACTGTCTATATAAAATAAAAGATTTTCACCATTCATATCTCCACGGTCTATATGGAGGTATGTTGGCTACCTGGTCGGGGGTTAAGGGAACGGTTTGGTAAGGGTCTTGCCCTTGTTCAGCGTTTAGAGGTCCTGCTTGGGACCTGGGTCAAATTTAGTAGGATCTCCTTCAATACCCATAGGTATTGGATGGCGGGGATTCAAACTCTTTGACCCCCTCATAAGTTAACTACTATTAATACTATAACCCGGCTATTTAGGACTGCATCCCTGCTGACTCAGACTACTTAGCCGAGGGTAACGTCACCGCCGAAAGCGGGGCCTACCACAATTTGCATTAATAACTTAATTCATTATCTTCCAATAATCCGACCCTTTAGGATTGTATCCTTACTGACTCAAACTACTGGGTTGAGGGTAACGTCGCCTTCAAAAGAGGGGCCTACTACAATAACTAAGATAATCTCTTAAACAAGTGCAAAAGTGCGAAAATAATCAAAGGTTATACTAATACACGTGTCGGATCCAAGTGATTCATCTTGTCTATCTGTTTTTATTTTATTTTATTTTCAGCATTTAGTTAGTTTTTATTTTTCTCAGTTTAAAACATTTTTCTCACTTTTTGATTTGGTTAGACGTTGAGGATAAACCGGTATTAAAAGCTCTTGTGTCCTTGGACGACCTCGGTATCTTACCAACACTATACTACGTCCACGATGGGTGCACTTGCCCATATGTGTGTTTAGTGTTAGTAAATATCGTGTCTTATAAATTTAAAACTTGGCTAAAAGTGTAAAAAGGGGCTTAAATATATATCAAAATTATATACACACCAACACACATCAAGGAGTCTATTTACCAAATAATTACAAAGTGTAATTACGAAATAGTTGTCTAACTATTTCCCAAAAACTTAAACCTTAAAGCACGACCGTCCGTCTAATAGATTTAGTACGTGTAGGTCGTCGCTCAGCGGTTTGATCAGGAGATCTTCTTAATAGAGACGCACCACAGTGAGTTCATGTCCACCTTTTCTCTTAACTGTTTTCAGTTTTCTAAACTGCGGGGGTGAAATAAATGTTACTATATTTATGAGTACTTTATACATGGTATGGTTAGCGTAAGGAGGTTTACTACTTAGATCATGTGAGTGGGTAGGCGGAAACTTGAGGCCATTAATCCTCAGGGTAGGACCGAGGGACAGGAGCGGTAGATCTATCTGGGTGTAGCGAGCCCAGCCCCAGGCCCAGCATAACGGACCTCGGGGTGACTTTGTGCCCGACGCATAAATCCGCTAGGTTTGAGTCTTCCTACTTGCACATCACACATATCAATGGCCTTGCAAACCATTGGTGATCTCTTTTTCCTTATTTGCTACATACCAGGATTTTATACATACAAAGGTTTTATTACTCACTTACACATGAACTCGCTCAACATTTTTGTTGATTTTTTCAACTTACATGTATTTCAGGGAACTAAAGATCTGGCGCGGTATGTTGCGTTTTCCCGCTGCATAAGAGTCCGAGGTCATCCGGGTTTAGGGGATGTGACTTTTTCCTGGACGAGTCACAGTCCTTAAACTGTGTTTGTTTCATGACGATGTTTGTGTTTTCTGAACAACGATATATGATATCAGGTTGTAGTTTCAGTTGTTTGAGTCAACGTCCTAAGACAATGTTGTTGTATTTGGTTTTTAAAACTTAATTTAATGGATGATCTTGCATGGTTTTTATTTCATATAGCTTGTTATGGTTAAGCTATGGTATTAAGAAGTCACACCAAAATTAACCACGCTTCCGCAAAGCCAGGGTGTGACAGTAACGACCATAGCATACACGTATAATCATGGCAGTTCAACAGCAGTGCTAGTTCAACAGTACAGTCACGTAAACAAAGCCCAAGTACGCGGCCCAAATGGTTGGGCTCGTAACAGTGTGCAAGTCCAACAGTGTGCATGTGTTCGTGGTCTCGAGTCGAGACTAGAGATCTCGAGTCGAGACAGTGCGGTCTCGACTTGTAGGCCTGGAGTTCTCAAGTCGCAACAAAGGAGGTCTCGGGTCACACTTTCATCACTCGAGACTAGGCGGTCTCGAGTCGCAATCGGGACCCGCAACCATGGTCTCGAGTTGTGCTGTTTGTGTCGGTGTTGTGGTCTCGAGTCGAGACAGTGGGGTCTCGACTCGCAATCCCTTATCGAGACTATGAAGTGTAACCGATTTCCTGATTTCCTTAATTTGCAGCTCAATCAATTCCGTAATATCAGCAAACAACTTTTGGCAGTTTCATATCGGATCAAATCATCAATCATTCTAAAATCATGCATAATCATTCAACCTTAACTATCATCTAGTCAAGAACAACAACAATTTACCAATCATCATATGAACATGAAATCGGATCATCTGATTAACCAATTCCAAGGACTAACATGCAACCAATTTCTTATAAATCACGAATCAAACTAATCGAAGTTTTAAACTCGAGAATCACAATTCCAGTAACATCAATCATCATGTATAACATATGAACTATTGAATCATGCGATTATAAATCAATAACAAAATAGTTTCTTTGCATGTGACCACATCATGTTAAACTCATATTTCCGGATTCATGATTAAACACATTATAATACACATCAATCGATCAACAGCCAAATAAGGACAAGACGCTAACCAGAAGTGTGATACGATTTGCTTGATTGAGATGGACTTCGAGTGGGGCTGCCATCCGGTTCCAAGGGAAAACGAGAGAGAGAGAGAGAGAGGTGATTAGGGTTGTGTGTGATTTCTTATGTTTGTAAGTTATGAGAACAAGTCCCATAATGGGTATGTTTTACGCACACAAGGGGAGTGGGCCGAACCCCTTAATGGGTTGCCCTCATGGTCTCGAGTACAAGGATGTGTGGGCCGAATGAGTTTGTGTAATCGGATTAAGGTTCAAACATTCACAAAAACATAGCATTCACTTAATCAACAAAATTCACGTAATCACATAGAGTTCATACAGGTTAACACGTAGTACAAGAGATGTTTCTGAAATACGAGTTGTCACAACCCACTTTATAAAATTCGAACCCGCAAAATACGAGCATCGATGGATGGCTTTGGGCCTGTGCGAGAGGTGCCACCGCACAGGGCACAAAGTATCTAAGGGCCCAATACTGTTTAAAAAAAGTAATATATATTATATATTATAATTTTGCAACATGTTTGTGCATGATGGATTTGTACTTTATGCTTTAGGTATGTTTTTGGTTTTCTTTGTTGTATTGTTTGTTTTGTTGGTTGTAAAAAACATATTTTTTTCTAAATTATATATTATAATTTTGCAACATGTTTGTGCATGGTGGATTTGTACTTTATGCTTTATGTATGTTTTTGGTTTTCTTTGTTGTATTCTTTGTTTTGTTGGTTGTACATTATACATTATATATTATATAATTATATATTATATAATTATATATTATATTATATAATAGTATAATTTGCAACATTTTGTTGCATTAAAGCTTCTACATCAAGCTTTGTAGATGTATTATGCATCTTAGTGTTGTACCAAATGTGGGTTTACAACTTTGAGTCACACGAGAGTACAAGGGATTATCGCGTAGGGTACCCCATGATAATGTGTGAGTCTGTAGCAAGCATAAGACCATATGTAGTGGGACTTGAACTTCAAGCCCTTCTCTTGGACGTTATCCGATATGTGGCTCCTATAATAGATATAATTTGTAACACTTGTATGCATTGAGCTATTGTACATCATGCTTAATTGCTTTTTTATGCTTAATGGTATTGTACAATGGTGTACAAACACTTCACGCTTTATATTTCCATTACCCAATTACCCATTACCCAATACTATAATTTGTAACATTTTTAGGCATAAAGGTGTGGTACTTTATGCTTTGGGAGTTTTTAAAAGAAATTGATTTGTTTTACTTTTAACCAAAACTATTTGATTCTTTACTTTTAACCCAAAACTATTTGTTTTTTTTACTTTTAACCCCAAAACTTTTCATCTTTACTTTTAACCCAAAACTATTTGATTTTTTTTTTTTACTTTTAAGCCCAAAACTTTTCATCTTTTACAATTTAACCTCACAACTTTTTTACTTTCAACTTTAGTCTTCTATACTTTTTATTTTTCGCAAAATTTACGTTTACGTTCCGTTCTAAATTTTGTGAGTTAACATGGCGCAGTGTGCGTGTGTGGTTAAACTTTTTTACGTTGTCTATTTTTTTTCCGTTTGACAGGTTCATCGTAATGCGCGGGTCCTAGATCGACTTAATTATTCTTTTATATATATTACGTTTCGGTTTATTTTCTTCGCATTAACACGCCGCAACTTCAGTATTGGTGGTCGTTGGCAGTAGTGTGACATTGGTGTTCGCCCCCGCCGCAACGCGGGGGTGCTTAATCCTAGTTTCTTATAAAAACTTATTCTAGAATAAAATGCACAAATTCATCTTTGGCTCAATGGTTGCACCAATTGATTTGATAGACGACCATGCCATGCCTTGTTCGAATCCCCTGTCATCTATAATTTATGTATTATCTGGGCTTCTCCATCTTTAGTTTTTGTTTTTTATCAATAGGGGAGGGAAATGCCTCATATGCTCACACCAATAACAACTTTGCAAGGTTACTATTAAACACACTATAAAGAAGCAAGTTATTTGTGCATATATGTATTGTAAGTTAGGCTTTGGGAGTTTTTCAAAAAAAAAAATAGAAAATTTTCTTTTTAACCCTAAAGTTTTAATGTTTGACAATTTAAGTTTAAACTTCTAATTTTTGTTTTCTTTTGACCCTAAAGTTTTAATCTTTGACAATTTACTCTAAAGTTTTAATATTTGACAATTTAAGTTTAAAATTTTTAATCTTTGTTTCCTTTTTAACACTAAAGTTTTAATTTTTGACAATTTAACTTTAAAGTTTTAATTTTTGGTAAGTTAACCCCTTTGATTAATTTGATTTTTTACTTCTAATTCAAAAGTTTCCATCTTTTGCGATTTAACCACTTTGATTTTTTTTACTTATGTGTTGTAATCTTGACTTTGGAGGTTTTTCAAAGAAAAAAATGATTATACATATGGTTGTTTTAACCTTGGCTTTGGAGGTTTTTAAAAAAAAAATGTTTTTTTTTTACTTTTCACCAAAAGTATTTCATAAATTACTTTTAACCCAAAACTATTTGTTTTTTTTTTACTTTTAACACAAAACTTTTTATCTTTTACAATCTATCCTCACAACTTTTTTTACTTTCAACTTTGGTTCTTTATAGTTTTTATTTTCCGCAAATTTTTCGCTATATGCTTCGTTCTAAATTTTGTGACTTAACACATCGCAACGTGCGTCTTTGGTTTAGCGTTTTTACGTTTCGTTCTAAATTTTGCGAGTTAACAAGACGCAACGTGCGTGTGTGGGTGAACATTTTTACATCATCTACGTTTTTCCCGTTTGACGGGTTCAACATAACGTGCTTATCCTAAATCGATTTAGTTATAACTAAAGAATCCCCGCCGCATTGCGGCGGGTCGTAATTCTAGTTAGTTATAAATTTATAAGTTCTTTTATTTTTCTTCTCATTTAACCATTTACATAACAAACTTTACATGTTTTCTTGTTTAAATTTGTAGGTTTTTTATTTCTCATTTAATCATTTACAATATAAACTTAAAAGAACTCAATATCTAGTTATATTTATTTTATTTGTATGAAAAGGTTCGTGTTACCAAACTAATTTGGATATGTTTACACATATTATTGTTATTTTTGTACACTACTTTTGTTTTGTTTATTTTATAATAATTATCATCGTATTGTGGTTTTTTGATGTCTGATTGATGAATTTATATTATAAGGAGGGGGGCCAATCTTTTTGTGTCGCACAAGGCCCAAAAGTTTTCTATCATTTTCAGAGACGGCCCTAAGCATCGGCATTCACATTTTTACTCGACATACACTTTTAACAAACATAAGTAAACATTAATGATAAAAAGCTTTAATTCCTAAGTGGCCAAAATAGTTGGTTAAAAGCACAAGGGTTGTGTAATTCTTGTAAGACTTGTTTGGTGTAATTATTTAGTGCCGATCTATATTGTGGTAGCACGGGTCATCATCTAACCCGGATTAGTCATGTTCATGGATCATGACATAGAGTATGTTTTAGTGTAAAAAGGGGTTAAATGATGAACACTACCACTTACGAAGCATGAACTTGTGTTAAAATGATTTTACTTATGAAATAGTGTTCAAAACTAGTAGATCTACGGATCTACAAGTGGTATTTTCAAAGAACCAAGTGTCAAGTGAAATCATATTTTCTAAACCGGATCTTTACTAAACAAAAGTGATTTTTAAACACACAAGTGTGTAAACACTTGTGTAACACTAAGTTTCGACAAAGAACTATTTTTGTCAAATTTTACAAGAAGATGTGAAAATATATTTTCAAGAAAATAAGTAGATTATTGCAAAGATCCACTGAAAGTAATGGAAATTACTACATATTATGGACAAACCACAAGTTCATGTAATTTTTGAGATTTACATATATATTGACTAGTTTGATGGTTTGGGAATTGTTATTGTGAATGAGAAAATTGTTGATTTGAATTATAAAAGAAAATGATACGCTTGAAAGCGTGGCCACCTCCAGTTACAGGGGAACCTCTGGCGAAATTTTTCCAAAAACCTAACACTTGGAAATATTTTCATCACAAGTGTTATAAATGTATTTTTGACTTGTTTTCAAAGTGTAAATTTCGCCACGACTTTATTTACAAAATATCGGAGGTGGGATTTTCACAAAATAAAACGGGGTAAATATATATGTGATATATATATATATTTTTTTCATAGTGTCACTTGTATAAATGATTATGATTATTTTGTGAACTATACAAATATTATTTTTAGGGTAAGAATAATATTACCAAATGTTAACGATTCCAAAATAATACGAACGCCTTCACAATAATTATTTAAGTTACACCGGTAATTATTATTACCACTCGATCTTTAAAACGTAACTTACGAATTTTAAGAAATATTTATGAACGCGTATTTTGTCAAGGTATTATTTTGGGAAAATCATATGTATTAAAATATAATATTTTTGGGAAAAATATTTATATTTTGGAGTTAGAAATAAAATATATTTTAAGTGAGACTTAATGATATATTTCAAATTTTACGAACGCACATGTATTAAATCCCCCATCCTTGGGAAGGAGTCTATTTACCAAATAATTACAAAGTGTAATTACGAAATAGTTGTCTAACTATTTCCCAAAAACTTAAACCTTAAAGCACGGCCGTCCGTCTAATAGATTTAGTACGTGTAGGTCGTCGCTCAGCGGTTTGATCAGGAGATCTTCTTATTAGAGACGCACCACAGTGAGTTCATGTCCCCCTTTTCTCTTAACTGTTTTCAGTTTTCTAAACTGCGGGGGTGAAATACATGTTACTATATTTATGAGTACTTTATACATAGTATGGTTAGCGTAAGGAGGTTTACTACTTAGATCATGTGAGTGGGTAGGCGGAAACTTGAGGCCATTAATCCTCAGGGTAGGACCGAGGGACAGGAGCGGTAGATCTATCTGGGTGTAGCGAGCCCAGCCCCAGGCCCAGCATAACGGACCTCGGGGTGACTTTGTGCCCGACGCATAAATCCGCTAGGTTTGAGTCTTCCTACTTGCACATCACACATATCAATGGCCTTGCAAACCATTGGTGATCTCTTTTTCCTTATTTGCTACATACCAGGATTTTATACATACAAAGGTTTTATTACTCACTTACACATGAACTCGCTCAACATTTTTGTTGATTTTTTCAACTTACATGTATTTCAGGGAACTAAAGATCTGGCGCGGTATGTTGCGTTTTCCCGCTGCATAAGAGTCCGAGGTCATCCGGGTTTAGGGGATGTGACTTTTTCCTGGACGAGTCACAGTCCTTAAACTGTGTTTGTTTCATGACGATGTTTGTGTTTTCTGAACAATGATATATGATATCAGGTTGTAGTTTCAGTTGTTTGAGTCAACATCCTAAGACAATGTTGTTGTATTTGGTTTTTAAAACTTAATTTAATGGATGATCTTGCATGGTTTTTATTTCATAAAGCTTGTTATGGTTAAGCTATGGTATTAAGAAGTCACACCAAAATTAACCACGCTTCCGCAAAGCCAGGGTGTGACAGCTTAGTATCAGAGCTCCGATCATAGCGAACTAGGATTCCTTCTCGAGTCTAGACTATGATCACTAGGGCTCTCACGAAAACATTTTTACACTGCATACCACTTAAGTCCAGATCCGAAACGTTTTTACAAACAAAGTTGAGCACATTTTATTTGTTTGTTGTAGGCTCAGTCTGGGAGGCTGAGGCTCAGTCTGAGAGGCTGAGGCTCGGTCTGAAAGGCTGAGGAAGTAGGCTAGTGGGACTAGGAAGAACAATCCGAAAGGCTGGTGGTTTGAGAGACTAGGAGATTCAGTCTGGAAGACTGGGAGGCTAGTGGGACTAGGAGAACTATATGATTGCTTATTGGTGATTAATATGTTTATTTGACTATATGATTGATTATTTGTGCATATGTGTGTTTGTATTACAAAACGTCATGCCTTCATCAGATACTGGAGAATCGGACACTACAGATTCCATGGCCATAGTATCAGGCGACATAGTTTCATCAAAGCACGAGGTGTACGTTTCCGATACTACCAGCACAGACGATGACGACTTTCATCCCTTTGCGCTGCCCGATGTCGTAGCAGAGCCTGCTAATGGCCACCTTGTTGGGGATTGCCACTCGTGGTGATCCCTGTTCCTGTGCCCCTTGCCACTTATCCCATTGTTGATATGCCCCCCGACGTTGTCTCCAACGACGATGTCGAACTATTAGAGGAAGACCCACTTGAGGGCGAGGCCCTATTGCTGCTGGTAATAGCCTACTGCTTGCGGACGCTCCTGCAGAGGAAGTTCATGCCCATTCCCCTGTCCCAGACTCATTTGAGTTTCTGACGTCTGCATCTTCGCATATACAGGGAGTGCAGCACCACTCACACGACGCCGACCCTGATATGGCGTCATCAGTTGCACCAGTTCCCGCGCACAGCTTTGAGTTTGATCACGATATTGAGGATGATCCTGTTTTTCCACCTGGTTTTGATCCAGACCATGACATTGAGTTCATACACTTAGACCAGCCCTTGGAGGATCCTGTAACCCCTGTGTTTGTTGATCCAGCTGATTTTGAGATGGAGTTTGTTGATCCGAAGCCAGCCGTGGCCCCTGAGCCAGGCGTTGCTCTTGACCCCGCATTGGAGCATGACCCTGTTCATGCCGATGCACCTGCTGTTGCTCCTTAATTGATCATCTGCTTGGACGGGGAAAATTTGGGGTAACTGTGCAAGACAATTTATTATTACGGGGGCCCACGTAATAACGACTTGTAGTGCACAGAAATCCTGGTGGACCCTGCGGGTCAAGCTAATGAAAACCAATGTAGCAGGAAATAACTAAAACATGAATGACCAAGGCGATGTAGCCTCGAGTTCATTCTATTTCAAGCAACGAGCCAAATTAGCAAGCCTATGTGAAGGCTCAGAATTTATTTCCTCACTCATACATTGAGTATATTTACGCGTGAAATTGGGTGATTACATGATGGCTTATGGTGCTATGTATCTCATAGACAATTGAAATGTTGTCTAACCCGCTTCATGCCACTTCGGCAGAAGAAAATGCCACCCAGGCGTGACACAAACACCAGTACGTTGCCAAGGATAGAAGCCGAGCTGCGAAAACGCATCTCACAGGCAATCGCACGACATGAAGCCATTCGCTTTAAGCACAGCGATGGCACTACTAGAAATAACCCCCCAACTGACTGCACCTATAAGCAGTTCCTGAACTGCAAGCCTTTGAACTTCGACGGAACAGGAGGCGCCGTTGCATTTGTTCGTTGGTCCGAAAAAGATTGACTCCATTCTAAGAATGACTAACTGTTCGCCCAAACAGAGTGTTACCTTTACCTCGGGGTCATTTCTAGATGGCACACTCTCATGGTGGGATCTTCAGATTCAGACCCTTGGTACAGATGCTGCTTATGCACTGAGCTGGGACGAGCTCAAAGAAATGATTGAGAAGAAATACTGTTCTAGGGCTGGTATTCAGAAGCTTGAGGTGGAGTTCTGGAATTTGATAATGGACGAACCAGAGATTCCTGAACATGTCCAGCAATCGCACGACTTGTCTAGGGTCGTCCCCTACTAAGTCATTGATGTTGTATGATACAGTTGTGTACGTGTGAGCTTTACATTGTGGTCTCGATTTGTGGCAATGCAATCGCAGTATTCTCATCACTTGTGATGTTTGATCTATTGTTTATGTTCTATGACATGAGATGTTATGTGGCTGATTTATTTATAGCATGAGATGTTATGTGCTGATATTGTTGAATACATACGTACATTTTACCTGCTATGACCTAACCTACGTGAAACATCTTTTAGAAGATGCCACCAAGACGCGAAATGCGCATGCCCACCTCAGAGGCGGAACTTCAAGAGATAATTGCTGCAGCTATATCACAGCACGAGGCCCTACGCTCCAAACCTAACAGAGGCACCTCAGAAAATAACGGTTGTCCCTACTGGCACTTCCTCAACTACAAGCCTCCGAAGTTCGACGGCACTGGGGGTGCCATAGCTTTTGTGAAATGGAATGAAAGTATGGAATCCATCTTTCGAATGAGTGGTTGTACACCAGAACAACAAGTCCCATACGTTTCTGAGTTGTTTCAAGATGGAGCTTGATTATGGTGGAATCTTCAGGTTCGAGTAATGGGCCTAACTACAGCATACGCATTGACTTGGGATGAGCTGAAAGGAATAATGCGTAAGAAGTATTGCACCCAAACAGAAACCCAGAGGTTGGAAGGTGAATTCCAGAGCCTGATAATGGAAGGTCCGAAAATGTTGGAATACATGCAAAGACTTCATGATTTGGCACGAGTCGTTCCGTACTTGGTGGAACCAGAATTGAGGAAATTAGGACATTTCATTTGGGAACTGGCACCTCAAGTCCTGATGACAGCATCTGCGCCACCAACAACTATGGCTGCAAGTAAGATGGGCTTGGCACTCGTTACGGAAGCCATTAGACTAGAAAAACTTGCAAACCCTGACAAGGAGACTCAGGTAGAGTTGTCCGGAAAGAACAAAAGGAAGCTCACCGAAGATACCCGAACAAATAATGATGAACAAAGATCTATTCGAGGTTGTTTTGACTGCGGAGATAAAGGGCATTTCAAGAAAGATTGCCCTAACAACAAACAGGCCAATGATAAGATTTACTTAGAAACTAAACCAAGACGTGCTGGGTGCAAGTATCACCATGAATGTGGATGTCGGAAGCCTAGGTGCGGGAGGAAAGGACACAACAAGGATGGTTGTGGGATGAAGAGTCCCAGACAAGGAGAAAACAGTAACAACGCTCAAGGTGGAAATGGGAAAGGAAATGGCCGAGTGCCAAGATGCTTCCATTGTGGGGACGTTGGACATCTTAAGAGGGAATGCCCGAAGTTGAAACAAGACCGTGAAAGGACATCCAACATCGGAGTTTGTGAAGCATGCCAGGATCCAGGCGTGATTACTGGTATGTTCTCTAACAACCAAAACTTTTGCATCTATTTTGTTTGATACTGGTGCCGATTATAGCTTCGTGTCATTAGAATTTAAGAATATTCTTGGTTTGACGCCTAGTATGTTAGACGTCCCGTATACGATCGAATTAACAAATGGGAAACTAGTTGAGACCAGTGAAGTTGTCCAAGGATGTGTGATGGAATTATAGCTTCGAGTTGGGAAGCTTTGATGTGGTAGTGGGAACGGATTGGCTATCGAGTAACAAGGCCGAGATTGTTTATCACGAAAAGGTCGTTCGTATCCCAATCGAAGATGGAGAAACAGTTGTGGTTCATGGGGAGAAGCGTGATACGCCTTTAAGAATTATCAGTTGCCTGAAAGCTCGTAAGTGTCTACAAAAGGGATGTGCTGCCTTCCTGGCACACATCGTGGGTAAAAAAAAAGCTGCTGAGCCGAAAATCGAAGACATCCCTGTCGTGAGGGAATATCCAGAAGTCTTCCCAGAGGACTTGCCTGGATTGCCACCTCAGAGGCAAGTGGAGTTTCACATCGATTTAGCCCCAGGCGCCGCACCTGTGGCTAAGGCACCCTATAGACTTGCCCCGTCTGAAATGCAGGAACTGTCGACACAACTTCAAGAGTTGTTAGACAAGGGATTTATCCGACCAAGCTTCTCGCCTTGGGGAGCTCCGGTCCTGTTTGTTAAGAAGAAGGACGGTAGTTTCCGTATGTGTATTGACTACCGGGAGTTGAATAAGCTGACGATCAAGAATAGATACCCTCTGCCAAGAATCGATGATCTATTTGACCAACTCCAAGGTTCAAGCTTTTATTCAAAGATCGATCTTCGATTTGGATACCATCAGCTAAGGATACAGGAGGAAAGTATCCCGAAGACAGCCTTCAGAACTCGCTATGGACACTACGAGATCCTAGTTATGCCGTTTGGGTTGACAAACGCACCTACAGTCTTTATGGATTTGATGAATAGAGTTTGCAAGCCATACTTGGATAAGTTTGTGATTGTGTTCATTGACGACATTTTGATTTATTCAAAGACAAAGGCTGAGCATGAACAACATCTAAGAGGTATTTTGGAGTTGCTGAAAAAGGAGCAGCTGTACGCCAAATTCTCTAAGTGCGAGTTTTGGCTACGTGAAGTCCAATTTCTTGGACATGTGGTAAATGGAGATGGAATTCATGTGGATCCAACCAAGATCGAGGCGATCAAGAATTGGGAGACGCCAAAGACGCCAACCGAGATTCGGCAATTCTTGGGTTTGGCGGGCTACTATCGAAGGTTCATTGAGGATTTTTCGAAAATCGCTCAACCATTGACGCTCCTCACACAGAAAGATAAGAAGTTTGATTGGGGAATCAAACAGGAAGAATCGTTTCAGCTGTTGAAGGATAAGCTTTGTAATGCGCCAATCTTAGCACTACCGGAAGGTACGGATGATTTTGTGGTATATTGTGATGCCTCGCGTCAAGGATTGGGTTGCGTGTTGATGCAACACCAAAAGGTTATTGCTTACGCGTCACGCCAACTGAAAGTGCACGAAAAGAACTTTACCACACATGATTTGGAACTTGGCGCAGTGGTATTTGCATTAAAGATCTGGAGACACTACCTTTATGGTACGAAATGTACAATCTTTACAGATCACAAAAGCCTACAACACATATTCAATCAGAAGGAGTTGAATATGAGACAAAGACGTTGGGTTGAGTTGTTGAATGATTACGACTGCGAGATAAAGTACCACCCAGGGAAGGCGAATGTGGTCGCCGATGCCCTAAGTCGAAAAGAAAGGATCAAGCCCATAAGGGTAAGGGCTCTAGAGATGATTATCCAAACCGATCTTTCCTTGCGCATTCGTGCCGCGTAGAAAGAAGCTCTCAAGGAAAGAAACCTTGAAGAGGAATATCTCCGTGGGATGGAGAAGCAATTGGTGCCAAACGAGGAAGGAACGTTATGTTTTGAGAAAAGGATTTGGGTTCCTCTGTTTGGTGGTTTGAGGAAAGTTATTTTTGATGAGGCACACAAATCGCGGTACTCTATCCATCCAGGAGCGGATAAGATGTACCAGGATCTTAAAGATTATTATTGGTGGCCTAGGATGAAAGGCGATGTTGCTGTTTATGTGAGCAAGTGTTTAACGTGTGCTAAGGTTAAGGCTGAATACCAGAAGCCTTCAGGACTTCTGCAACAACCAGAAATTCCCAAGTGGAAATGGGAACAAATCTCCATGGATTTCATTACAAAGTTGCCAAGAACGCCAAGAGGCCATGACACTATTTGGGTAATAGTGGACCGATTAACGAAGTCAACGCACTTCTTACCTATCAGAGAGAAGGATAATACGAGCAAGTTGGCTGAAATTTACATGAGAGAAATCGTTACGCGCCATGGAGTACCTCTCTCAATCATCTCTGATAGAGACGGAAGGTTCGTATCAAGGATTTGGCAATCCTTCCAAGAAGCTTTTGGCTCACAATTGAATTTGAGCACTGCTTTTCACCCACAGACCGACGGACAAAGCGAGCGAACTATTCAGACTTTGGAAGATATGCTGAGAGCATGTGTTATGGATTTGGGAGGTAGCTGGGATAAGCATTTGCCATTGGTCGAATTTTCGTACAACAACAGCTACCACACCAGTATTGGTGCCGCGCCATTTGAAGCTCTATATGGCCGCAAGTGCAGATCACCGCTTTGTTGGTCTGATGCAGGTGACAGACAATTGGTTGGTCCTGATATGGTCCAGGAAACCACAGACAAGATTGCACAGATCCGAGATCGCATCAAGGCGGCTCGTGATCGTCAGAAATGTTACGCGGACCGAAGAAGGAAACCTCTAGAGTTTGAGGTAGGTGATATGGTTTTGTTGAATGTATCACCCTGGAAGGGTGTGGCACGCTTCAGGAAGCGTGGAAAGTTGAATCCGCGGTATATTGGTCCGTTCAGAATTTTGGAAAGAATCGGGTTAGTAGCATACAAGTTGGATCTACCTGCTGAACTGAATGGTGTTCACGATACATTTCATGTATCAAATTTGAAGAAAAGTCCAACGCAAGATACCGTTGTCATTCCCACCGACGAGATTCATGTTGACGACACGCTCCATTTTGTCGAAGAACCTATTGAGGTTACGGATTGGAAAGTGAACAAAACCCGCCGGAGCAGTGTCAAGCTCGTCAAGGTTCGTTGGAATGCCAGACATGGTCCTGAATACACCTGGGAGCGTGAGGACCAGATGAAAGAGAAATACCCCCACTTATTTCCCAAGAACCCTGCAACTAGAAGCAGAACTTAAAATTTCGGGACGAAATTTTTCTAACGGGGGGAGAATGTGACAACCCTCACTAAATCAGGTATTCGTACGACTTAATTAATAATTAATTACTGCTTAATTACTGTGCTTGCTTGAAATTGTGGATAAACTGCTACCTGAGTACTGATACATGTACATACTTGCATCGTACTTATTTGTTGTCACTCCATTATTTACATACTGAACTCTAGTGACAACCTTGATGCACAAAAGCACAGTAGCACGATGAACGGATAACCTATTAAACATGCTGATATAGCCAGCATCAGGCAGACACTGCCTCTAAGGCCTGTATGAGCCCGAGATAGTTTACTACACTAGTAGTGAGTGTAGGGATACGAGGGTTGTAGAACTGCGTCACTAGGTATAAGTTACAGTGACCGAATGTGCCTAAAACGTACTCTAAGTACAAAATTCAGCACTTTAATTAAAAATTCAGCATCTAGTTAACTAATAAAGTGCCAAAACATGAGAAAAATATTACTAGACACTTTCCAAAGTGTCGGGAATAAGTTGTGTCACTAAAAATAGTAATAACGACACTTTAAAGCTTTGTTAAGCACTTTAACGGATCACTATCCAACCGAACAACCGGACTTTACCCGGAACATAAAAATATTGCCAACAACATTGTTTCTCTTTTTCTGAACCAGTTAGGGTCCCTGAATACCCTAACACCCGCTATAATGCATAACACGTTAGTAACCGAGTTAACCTTCTAATCACTTAACTAAATGGCTAACTGTTAGTTGAATTCTAACCGGGATACCCCCCCCCCCACCAACCGAATACGGTCATATTGTGACCCTCCCCTTGTACTTTGATGATTAAAATAATCATCCATGTCCCATATCAATGAGACATATAATCCTATGGTTAATGACCATGAAGTTTGCCTATAAGTTCCAAGCTTAAACCAACATAACTATCACAACACTTATCCACAAAACTCTCTCTCCCTCTCCTTGCTTCCTTTCGGCCGAACACCCCCACAACCATCCATCCATTTTCGATTTTGATCTTGCAAGTTTCAAAGGCATACAAGTGTTAAGGATCTCACACAAGGAAGCTTGGTGCATTCAGAACGTGAAGAACCTCACCTCATTGCTTTTATCCACTCAATCTTCGACTAGTTTCTTCCCTAGCCTCGAGCTAGTAGTAAGTTGCTGTAAACGCCTTCTCGATCTACTTTAAAGTGGTTAAAATGAAATATGAAGGTTAAAACTCATGAACTTACAAGATGTTATGTTAAAAGTTTACTAAAATGATGAATGTGTTGGTTAAAAGCACAAGGGTTGTGTAATTCTTGTAAGACTTGTTTGGTGTAATTATTTAGTGCCGATCTATATTGTGGTAGCACGGGTCATCATCTAACCCGGATTAGTCATGTTCATGGATCATGACATAGAGTATGTTTTAGTGTAAAAAGGGGTTAAATGATGAACACTACCACTTACGAAGCATGAACTTGTGTTAAAATGATTTTACTTATGAAATAGTGTTCAAAACTAGTAGATCTACGGATCTACAAGTGGTATTTTCAAAGAACCAAGTGTCAAGTGAAATCATATTTTCTAAACCGGATCTTTACTAAACAAAAGTGATTTTTAAACACACAAGTGTGTAAACACTTGTGTAACACTAAGTTTCGACAAAGAACTATTTTTGTCAAATTTTACAAGAAGATGTGAAAATATATTTTCAAGAAACCAAGTAGATTATTGCAAAGATCCACTGAAAGTAATGGAAATTACTACATATTATGGACAAACCACAAGTTCATGTAATTTTTGCGATTTACATATATATTGACTAGTTTGATGGTTTGGGAATTGTTATTGTGAATGAGAAAATTGTTGATTTGAATTATAAAAGAAAATGATACGCTTGAAAGCGTGGCCACCTCCAGTTACAGGGAAACTCTGGCGAAATTTTTCCAAAAACCTAACACTTGGAAATATTTTCATCACAAGTGTTATAAATGTATTTTTGATTTGTTTTCAAAGTGTAAATTTCGCCACGACTTTATTTACAAAATATCGGAGGTGGGATTTTCACAAAATAAAACGGGGTAAATATATATGTGATATATATATATATTTTTTTTTCATAGTGTCACTTGTATAAATGATTATGATTATTTTGTGAACTATACAAATATTATTTTTAGGGTAAGAATAATATTACCAAATGTTAACGATTCCAAAATAATACGAACGCCTTCACAATAATTATTTAAGTTACACCGGTAATTATTATTACCACTCGATCTTTAAAACGTAACTTACGCATTTTAAGAAATATTTATGAACGCGTATTTTGTCAAGGTATTATTTTAGGAAAATCATATGTATTAAAATATAATATTTTTGGGAAAAGTATTTATATTTTGGAGTTAGAAATAAAATATATTTTAAGTGAGACTTAATGATATATTTCAAATTTTACGAACGCACATGTATTAAATCCCCCATCCTTGGGAAGGAGTCTATTTACCAAATAATTACAAAGTGTAATTACGAAATAGTTGTCTAACTATTTCCCAAAAACTTAAACCTTAAAGCACGACCGTCCGTCTAATAGATTTAGTACGTGTAGGTCGTCGCTCAGCGGTTTGATCAGGAGATCTTCTTATTAGAGACGCACCACAGTGAGTTCATGTCCCCCTTTTCTCTTAACTGTTTTCAGTTTTCTAAACTGCGGGGGTGAAATACATGTTACTATATTTATGAGTACTTTATACATGGTATGGTTAGCGTAAGGAGGTTTACTACTTAGATCATGTGAGTGGGTAGGCGGAAACTTGAGGCCATTAATCCTCAGGGTAGGACCGAGGGACAGGAGCGGTAGATCTATCTGGGTGTAGCGAGCCCAGCCCCAGGCCCAGCATAACGGACCTCGGGGTGACTTTGTGCCCGATGCATAAATCCGCTAGGTTTGAGTCTTCCTACTTGCACATCACACATATCAATGGCCTTGCAAACCATTGGTGATCTCTTTTTCCTTATTTGCTACATACCAGGATTTTATACATACAAAGGTTTTATTACTCACTTACACATGAACTCGCTCAACATTTTTGTTGATTTTTTCAACTTACATGTATTTCAGGGAACTAAAGATCTGGCGCGGTATGTTGCGTTTTCCCGCTGCATAAGAGTCCGAGGTCATCCGGGTTTAGGGGATGTGACTTTTTCCTGGACGAGTCACGGTCCTTAAACTGTGTTTGTTTCATGACGATGTTTGTGTTTTCTGAACAATGATATATGATATCAGGTTGTAGTTTCAGTTGTTTGAGTCAACGTCCTAAGACAATGTTGTTGTATTTGGTTTTTAAAACTTAATTTAATGGATGATCTTGCATGGTTTTTATTTCATATAGCTTGTTATGGTTAAGCTATGGTATTAAGAAGTCACACCAAAATTAACCACGCTTCCGCAAAGCCAGGGTGTGACAGTAACGACCATAGCATACACGTATAATCATGGCAGTTCAACAGCAGTGCTAGTTCAACAGTACAGTCACGTAAACAAAGCCCAAGTACGCGGCCCAAATGGTTGGGCTCGTAACAGTGTGCAAGTCCAACAGTGTGCATGTGTTCGTGGTCTCGAGTCGAGACTAGAGATCTCGAGTCGAGACAGTGCGGTCTCGACTTGTAGGCCTGGAGTTCTCAAGTCGCAACAAAGGAGGTCTCGGGTCACACTTTCATCACTCGAGACTAGGCGGTCTCGAGTCGCAATCGGGACCCGCAACCATGGTCTCGAGTTGTGCTGTTTGTGTCGGTGTTGTGGTCTCGAGTCGAGACAGTGGGGTCTCGACTCGCAATCCCTTATCGAGACTATGAAGTGTAACCGATTTCCTGATTTCCTTAATTTGCAGCTCAATCAATTCCGTAATATCAGCAAACAACTTTTGGCAGTTTCATATCGGATCAAATCATCAATCATTCTAAAATCATGCATAATCATTCAACCTTAACTATCATCTAGTCAAGAACAACAACAATTTACCAATCATCATATGAACATGAAATCGGATCATCTGATTAACCAATTCCAAGGACCATGGTTGCAAAAATCGCGACTAGTCGGCGATTAATCGCTGACTAGTCGCTAGTCGCTCATCAACTGAGTAATTTTCAGCTAATCAGTAAAAAAATCGCTAGTCGGCCTAGTCGGCCCTAATCGGCCCTAGTCGGGCCTAATCGCGACTAGTCGGTCGGGAAAAATCGGAAAAAATCGGGAAAAAACAAAAAAAATCGGAAAAAATCAGAAAAAATCGGAAAAAAACACATATTCCAGCCAAAACCTCCCATATTCCGGTCAAAACTTGTCAACTTAAAAAAATTACGTATAAAAATATATGTATATATGAATAAAAACTTAAAATTATATGTAAAAAGTCCGATCCGATTAATCCCGATTAATCCCGAGTAATCCCGAGTAGTCGCTAGTCCCTACCTCACCGACCCGCTAGCGACTAGCGAGTTCTCCAGCCTTGCCAAGGACTAACATGCAACCTGTTTCTTATAAATCACGAATCAAACTAATCGAAGTTTTAAACTCGAGAATCACAATTCCAGTAACATCAATCATCATGTATAACATATGAACTATTGAATCATGCGATTATAAATCAATAACAAAATAGTTTCTTTGCATGTGACCACATCATGTTAAACTCATATTTCCGGATTCATGATTAAACACATTATAATACACATCAATCGATCAACAGCCAAATAAGGACAAGACGCTAACCGGAAGTGTGATACGATTTGCTTGATTGAGATGGACTTCGAGTGGGGCTGCCGTCCGGTTCCAAGGGAAAACGAGAGAGAGAGAGAGGTGATTAGGGTTGTGTGTGATTTCTTATGTTTGTAAGTTATGAGAACAAGTCCCATAATGGGTATGTTTTACGCACACAAGGGGAGTGGGCCGAACCCCTTAATGGGTTGCCCTCATGGTCTCGAGTACAAGGATGTGTGGGCCGAATGAGTTTGTGTAATCGGATTAAGGTTCAAACATTCACAAAAACATAGCATTCACTTAATCAACAAAATTCACGTAATCACATAGAGTTCATACAGGTTAACACGTAGTACAAGAGATGTTTCTGAAATACGAGTTGTCACAACCCACTTTATAAAATTCGAACCCGCAAAATACGAGCATCGATGGCTGGCTTTGGGCCTGTGCGAGAGGTGCCACCGCACAGGGCACAAAGTATCTAAGGGCCCAATACTGTTTAAAAAAAGTAATATATATTATATATTATAATTTTGCAACATGTTTGTGCATGGTGGATTTGTACTTTATGCTTTAGGTATGTTTTTGGTTTTCTTTGTTGTATTGTTTGTTTTGTTGGTTGTAAAAAACATATTTTTTTGTAAATTATATATTATAATTTTGCAACATGTTTGTGCATGGTGGATTTGTACTTTATGCTTTATGTATGTTTTTGGTTTTCTTTGTTGTATTGTTTGTTTTGTTGGTTGTACATTATACATTATATATTATATAATTATATATTATATTATATAATAGTATAATTTGCAACATTTTGTTGCATTAAAGCTTCTACATCAAGCTTTGTAGATGTATTATGCATCTTAGTGTTGTACCAAATGTGGGTTTACAACTTTGAGTCACACGAGAGTACAAGGGATTATCGCGTAGGGTACCCCATGGTAATGTGTGAGTCTGTAGCAAGCATAAGACCATATGTAGTGGGACTTGAACTTCAAGCCCTTCTCTTGGACGTTATCCGATATGTGGCTTCTATAATAGATATAATTTGTAACACTTGTATGCATTGAGCTATTGTACATCATGCTTAATTGCTTTTTTATGCTTAATGGTATTGTACAATGGTGTACAAACACTTCACGCTTTATATTGCCATTACCCAATTACCCATTACCCAATACTATAATTTGTAATATTTTTAGGCATAAAGGTGTGGTACTTTATGCTTTGGGAGTTTTTAAAAGAAATTGATTTGTTTTACTTTTAACCAAAACTATTTGATTCTTTACTTTTAACCCAAAACTATTTGTTTTTTTTACTTTTAACCCCAAAACTTTTCATCTTTACTTTTAACCCAAAACTATTTGATTTTTTTTTTTTTACTTTTAAGCCCAAAACTTTTCATCTTTTACAATTTAACCTCACAACTTTTTTACTTTCAACTTTAGTCTTCTATACTTTTTATTTTTCGCAAAATTTACGTTTACGTTCCGTTCTAAATTTTGTGAGTTAACATGGCGCAGTGTGCGTGTGTGGTTAAAAGTTTTTACGTTGTCTATTTTTTTTCCGTTTGACAGGTTCATCGTAATGCGCGGGTCCTAGATCGACTTAATTATTCTTTTATATATATTACGTTTCGGTTTATTTTCTTCGCATTAACACGCCGCAACTTCAGTATTGGTGGTCGTTGGCAGTAGTGTGACATTGGTGTTCGCCCCCGCCGCAACGCGGGGGTGCTTAATCCTAGTTTCTTATAAAAACTTATTCTAGAATAAAATGCACAAATTCATCTTTGGCTCAATGGTTGCACCAATTGATTTGATAGACGACCATGCCTTGTTCGAATCCCTTGTCATCTATAATTTATGTATTATCTGGGCTTCTCCATCTTTAGTTTTAGTTTTTTATCAATAGGGGAGGGAAATGCCTAATATGCTCACACCAATAACAACTTTGCAAGGTTACTATTAGTTATAAATTTATAAGTTCTTTTATTTTTTCTTCTCATTTAACCATTTACATAACAAACTTTACATGTTTTCTTGTTTAAATTTGTAGGTTTTTAATTTCTCATTTAATCATTTACAATATAAACTTAAAAGAACTCAATATCTAGTTATATTTATTTTATTTGTATGAAAAGGTTCGTGTTACCAAACTAATTTGGATATGTTTACACATATTATTGTTATTTTTGTACACTACTTTTGTTTTGTTTATTTTATAATAATTATCATCGTATTGTGGTTTTTTGATGTCTGATTGATGAATTTATATTATAAGGAGGGGGGCCAATCTTTTTGTGTCGCACAAGGCCCGAAAGTTTTCTATCATTTTCGGAGACGGCCCTAAGCATCGCCATTCACATTTTTACTCGACATACACTTTTAACAAACATAAGTAAACATTAATGATAAAAAGCTTTAATTCCTAAGTGGCCAAAATAGTTGGTAAAGTCCTTTTCGAGTGGTTTATGCATTTTTCCTTTCACAAAACAAAACCCTCATTCCACAAACCAAATCCCTGATCGAATAGAATCGTAAAACCTCTCACAAAACCCTAATTTCACGCGCGTCTTTTTCCTGCTTGGTATGAAATTTCTTCCATTAACTCTGTATTTCATTAAAATTTTTATATTCGAAGCTTAATCCTAGGTAATATAGATATATCCCAATCTTCTTTCTCCTTATCTGATTCATATGATTTTAGTTATACAGTGTATTGTGTACAATTTTTGGTCATATTGATTTAGTTCACTTTTGCTTAAAGAAGGATGACTCACATACTTTTGAATAGCATATTAGCATTTGGTTAGTTTGGGTTAAATTGTAGTTCTTCTTGTTTAACATGGTCTTAAGATTATGTAGTTAAGTTTGTTTGATATTTGTAGTCGTTTTTGTAACCGATAAGGATTAGGTTTGAAATTTCAAGTTATTAAGGTTATTTTAAGTTAAGATTGGTTGAATATTGTTTATGATGCAACCCTGGAGCGGGTTAGACTCCAAAGAACAAAGATGAGAGAATAGACGCCAAAATTAGACTCATAATACATATAAAATGCAAACTCATAATCTAAACATGGGATCATGGGTCTCATGGAATGAGATAGTAATGCCTACGTGCGGAAACTAATGCAAAAGTGCAGAAATGAAAAACTAAATTATCTTCTAATCGCATGCACAAAATAAAGATGGCTTCCTTTGACTAGTCTTCATGGGCCGGGTGAAGCATATGAATCGTATCAGTTTATTCGTTTAGTATTTATACTAATGTGTGTTACTAGTGACTAGTTTTTTTTTTTTTTTTTGAACGGTATACTAACATACTCCTAAATACCACCACACCATGTCCTTTAGGGGCAACTAGTGACGAGTTAGGAGCCATTAATCATTATAATGTATAGTATGGTCCTCTAATATCTTATCACGTGTCTTTTCTTTTTTGGTAAATTGGAAGAAGCACGCGCGGAAGCTTCTTTCAAGCTCTCATCGATGGATGATGAATAGGGATCAACATACATATCTATACGTGAGTGTGTTCAATGTAGAACTAATTGCAAAAAGGAAGAAACATAGTGGCATCGATGAAAATTGACGTGCTATAATTGTTGCAAAATATACATTATTCGAAAACAATGAATGTATGGGGTTGTTTGTTTACCTCTTAATGAGGCTCTTAATGGTTCAGACCTCTTACTGGTTCAGTACTTAATGGTTCAGACTGTTTGTTTCACGAGTAGATGTCTGAATGGTTCAGGCATTTAACTCTGAATGGTTAAGATTTATACAGAGTCTGAATGGTTAAGACATCTAATCTGAATTGGTCAGACATTTGCCTCTTTACGGTTAAGCATTATACAGGCTGTTAATGGTTCAGACCTCTTACTGGTTCAACACTTAACCATTCAGCTATGTGTTGTTGGTTTCTGTTATTAGTTTAACATTAGTATGGGCAGATTTATGACGTCTTATTTGTTTATTTTTTTAGGAATTACCAAAATATAACATTTAAACGGTGAACTAATCAAATTTCATAGTTTCACCCAACTTTGACGAATGTACTATAATTTTCATGGAGTTCTCTTCTACTGTTCGGGATTCCTCACAAATTCCATTTTTTTTTTGTTTTTGTTTTTACCATTATTTTGCTTGCAAATATATGATTATTATCGATATGTTTATTAATTAATCTTTGGAAATAAAACTATAGGAGGTTTACCATTATTTTGCTTGCGGATATATGATTATTAACGATAATTTTTTTAATTAATCTTTGGAAGTAAAACTATAGGATGGTTAATGTTAAGTTAGCCAACCGGTCAATTTGTCATTTGCGTATTTAGGTCACTTAAAGTTGGCCAATGGGTTAGGATCATCCATGTCCGTTGTTTGTCTCGACCATCTACCATCTTCACCGTCACCATTAGCCACCTTAAAAAAGATATAGTGAGAGAACCTATTATTATATTTTTTTTTTTTCTAAACCAGCTTATTTTGGCCCAACTCTATTTTGGTCGTGACATATTTTGACCTGAACCAAATTGATATTTTTTTGAAACGACTTATTTTGCTTAGAACTTGTTTTGACTTGAACCTATTTTGAGCCATCTCCTGAGCTATATCTTCACCGTCATCGACCAAGGAATGGAGGCATGTATCGATTAATTGACTTCTTCCATCTAGATCGTTGGTTTGGTTGTTTGCAAAAAACAGTTTTCAGGATATAGCTCAGGATATCGAGCTATATCTATAATCAAACAATGAGCAAAAAGTAAAGGGTGACATGAGATGTACGAGGAAATCCCTTGATCAATCTAGATCACTGGCACAAAACCTCGGGAGCTGACAATCGCAGCTGTCTTGTTCTTCTTATTACTTCAAATGTCAGGATACAATGCAGGATATTGACCAAATCGTTACTAAGTGTTACAATGTTTTTCAGAAAGTGTGTGAATTGCGAGAGAAAGTAGGAGAGCTCGAGAGTAGTGAGTGTGATGTCCTATTTGATCTGGTTTATCCGTATATTTATAGCTACAAAATGAAAACAAAATCTCCTAAAATAAGGGGATGCCAGCGAATATTCCCATGTGAACGTTGAAGACCAAATAATGCGGCTTCAACGTTCTTCTTCAAACAACTTGGACCGAGTCTCCAGGGGAAGAGGTCTTCATGAACGTTCTGAACTTGTACTCGTACTCCTACACACAATCCATTAGTAATCCTCAGGATACAGTATCAGGATGTTACCAATATCCTGATTCAGCATCCTGGTTACGAACATATATTATGTAATCAAGATATAATTCAAGATACTATCCAGGATATGGGCTCAGAATTTCACCCATAACAACCGATATAAACCTTTATATCGTGTTTCAATCTTTTACAAGAGATTAAAAAATAAAATAAAATTTCAACTAAACACGATAGGATAGAGTAATCCAAACACGAGCACAATTTATTCATACTATTAGACCATAGTAATGGGCATTATAGGGGACATGAAGTGGCTTGATAATGCCCTCAACACCATCCTGTGCCCTTTATAAGGACATGAAGATGGATGAATTTCTTGTATAATGCCTAATAGGGAAAATAAAATTGGAAAGTAATGATGGAATGAGGGCGTTAGTGGGTGTTAACCATTATACATTTTTTAAGGAGACATTATGATATTGATGTGGCGGAAAATGCCCATTAGGGAACATTAACCATCACAGATGACCTTCCTCTTGTTTTCTTTTTTAATGACCCCTCTCTAAAATCTATCTGGAACCTACTTTACAAGATTCGGACCCGCAAAACACATGCATCGGCATTCACATTTTTAGTCGACATACATTTCTAACAAACATAATTAAACATTAATGATAAGAAGCTTTAAGACCATGCTTGGCTTAGGTTTTCAAAATAACTTATGACTTTTTGGAAAAGTTAATAAGTCACAATGGAATGACTTTCCCCTCACATAATAATTTTATGCCAAACACTATCTTTTCAAAAAGTCAATAAGGCCGGTAGGTGCGGCTTAATGCCACCCTACCACCTCATCCTCCATAGCGCCCCGGGGGCGCCATCGGCCACACCGCCGCAGTTAAAGGGGGCGCCATGGCCCTTCCGCCAGCACATTAACGAGCGAAATTGAGGGGCCCACCTATTTTAAACCAGTAAAATCTTTTTTTTAGTTTTGTTTAATAGGGGGCTTTATACCACGCCATGCAAGTTAAAGAAAGGGGCTTTAAAGCCCCCTGTATGACGTGGACATGACCTGACGCTAAGGTGGCGTGATAAAGCCCATAGAAAGGCTTTATGACACAACCTCCAGCCTAAGCTAATAAGTTACTAAAATAAGCAATCCGAATCACACAATAAACAACTATAAGTGGCCAAAATAGTTGGTAAATTCTTTTTTTGAGTGATTTATGCATTTTACCTTAGTAAATTACACTTTTCGTCCTTTATGTTTGTATCAGATTGCAATGGATGATCTTTAACTTTAATAATTATAGTTACAGTCCTTTTTTTTTTCTAAAACCCATTACACCCTACGTCCTTCAACACTAACCATATTAATTTTTTTAGGTTAAATCTATTCCTATGAGGGTAGTTTTGTAATTTTATTAAAAAAATAAAAACAAGAAAATATGTTTATAGTTTTATACACTCACACATTCACACACTCTCAACTCTCTCCCCTAAAAAAAAACCCTGTAACCTAATCACCTCATCACCACCAATCCTGTCGACGG
The DNA here is from genome assembly GCF_002127325.2 of Helianthus annuus. Lineage (NCBI taxonomy): Eukaryota > Viridiplantae > Streptophyta > Magnoliopsida > Asterales > Asteraceae > Helianthus > Helianthus annuus. The sequence continues at coordinate 128,490,687 of NC_035437.2, read as the reverse complement.
CCACCACCACTCATGCCGCCGGCCACGAGCACCATCACCAACTTCGCCACAACCACCACCATCCTTGTAACCAACACCGTCGGAATCGAAGCCATGCGGTTCACACCGTCGGAATTGAGTGACGAGTTGTAGGTCGGATGCTGAGTGAAATAAACCCTAAATTGAAGTAATTGAAGGTTTGATTTCTTCGATTACATTACATTTATCACTCACTTTGTTTGTTGTTTAATCTGGCTTTTGCAATTTGGAATATTAACAAGTTTTGCGAAGAAATGTTTGTAAAAGTTTTACAATTTTTCGTGTCCATATGCATTTAAACTATAAATAAGAGGTGAAAAACATAGAGTCTTTGTATTCAGGCTACAAGTGTGGTGCAATTTTCAGAATTTTAATACCGAATAATGTTTTGTTACTTTTAGATATGGTTGCATTTTAAGGTTTAATCTGACTTTAGGCAATTGATAGTAGATCGTATAGACTTGATATTGAATTTTAATTAAGGACACACTGCATTATTTGAGTTTCATTTCCTGAAAAGCTTTCAAAGATTGTTTGTAATAGGATTTTTGATTATGTAACGGAGAAGCAAAGAGACAGAGGATAGGTGGTCGCAAATGGCGGGAGTGGTGGTGGCCGGCGGCAGGAGTGGTGGTGAGGAGATTAGCTTTCAGGGGTTTAGAGAGAGAGAGAGAGAGAGAGTTAGAGTGTGAATCTGTGAGTGGTTGATTTATAAATATTACTATATTTTCTTGATTTTTCCTTTTTCTAAATATTTTTTTTAAGTAAATAGGTAAAAATATAAAACTACCCTTAAGTGAATAGACTTAACAAAAAAAATTTAACTTAATTAGTGCTAAAGGACGTAGGGTGTAATGAGTTCTAGAAAAAACTGTAAAGTTAAATATCATCTATTGCAATCCGATACAAACATAAATACTATTGCAATCCGATACAAACATAAATGACGAAAAGTGTAATTTACCCTTTTACCTTTCACAAAACCCTCGTTCCACAATGTCAAATTCCTGATCGAACAGAATCGTAAAACCTCTCACAAAACCCTAATTTCACGCCCGTCACTTTCCTGCTTGGTATGAAATTTCTTCCGTTAACTCTGTATTTCATTAATTTTTTTATATTCGAAGCTTAATCCATAGGTAATATAGATATATCCCAATCTTCTTTCTCTTTCTCCTTTTCCGATTCATATGATTTTAGTTATACAGCGTATTGTGTACACTTTTGGTCATATTGATTTGGGGCATATAAAGTAATTATCTACTTATTGGCAATGAGTATGGGGATATGTTAATCTGATTCCTTATTATAAAAAAAACATAGGCATTTAAGTAAGGAAAATTGTTCAAAAGGGTATTTTTACCTCACTTTTGCTTAATGAAGGATGACTCACATACTTTTGAATAGCATATTAGCATTTGGTTAGTTTGGGTTAAATTGTAGTTCTTCTTGTTTGACATGGTCTTAAGATTATGTAGTTAAGTTTGTTTGATATTTGTAGCCGTTTTTGTAACCGAAAAGGATTAGGTTTGAAATTTCAAGTTATTAAGGTTATTTTAAGTTAAGATTGGTTGAATATTGTTTATGATGCAACCCTGGAGCGGGTTAGACTCCAAAGAACAAAGATGAGAGAATAGACGCCAAAATTAGACTCATAATACATATAAAATGCAAACTCATAATCTAAACATGGGATCATGGGTCTCATGGAATGAGATAGTAATGCCTACGTGCGGAAACTAATGCAAAAGTGCAGAAATGGAAAACTAAATTATCTTATAATCGCATGCACAAAATAAAGATGGCTTCCTTTGACTAGTCTTCATTGGCCGGGTGAAGCATATGAATCGTATCAGTTTATTCGTTTAGTATTTATATTGATGTGTGTTACTAGTGACTAGTTTTTTTTTGAACGGTATACTAACCTACTCATAAATACTCTTACACCTGCACCCTGCAAGATTTGAACCCTCAACCTCTTGGATAGAGAAAAAGCACCTTACCACCACACCATGTCCCTTAGGGGCAACTAGTGACTAGTTAGGAGCCATTAATCATTATAATGTATAGTATGGTTCTCTAGTATCTTATCATGTATCTTTTCTTTTTTGCATCAGTCGGAATTAAGCGAGGTTTCAAAGAATTTATGTACATGCTTGGTTCTACTTGATTCACCACCTAGGCATGTATTACATGAGAAGTTTTAACAAAAAGTCAAGAATTTTTTTACGAGTAATAAAATTAAAATTAATGGGTTGCTTCAAAGGCTATCTGGATGAATAAAATGCAGGTTAAAGACTCGACAAGCATTTGGCATTTGCTCCTAGTATTGTTTAGCAAAGATGATGTTATATTCTTTAATATTTACCTGTTTAAGTTATCATATTTTTTTCTAAACCCAGTTGAATACTTACACATAATGACATACGTATACATACACAAAATCATCCATTGTTTGAATTTATTAACTATATATTTGCCTTTTTCTGCTATAGGTTGTGATCAATTTGTATTGCCAGCTACGCACACTACAGCTTACTTGTTTTGATGATGGAAGGTTTACAGAGGCAACTGCAACGTGACCGTGGTTTAACAGTTTCCACACTTCCAGACAAAGGTCGCTGCCTCTTCACCACTCGAGACTTCTCTCCAGGTGCGCTGGATCAAAATCACCTTTTCGCTTATTAGCTTTCTTTTTTAATAATATTTTGGCACAAGCAGGTTAACGTTCCCCCTTTACTCAGTTTTTATGGGATTGTGGGAATAGGTTGGAAACTGTAGTACCATATTATAATTTGTAGCCAGAACTTGTGCTAGTTTAGGTCTGCATTTATGTTTTTTTCCTGATGAAAACATGAAATATGCTACTGGTTATTGTGATTATTGATGCATATTGATCATTATCTTTCAATTATGGTCACAGGAGAAATTATATTAAGTGAAGAACCTTATGTCTCTGTACCAAATAAAAGTTCAGCGGAATCGAGATGTGATTGGTGTTTTACATCAAGTAATATAAAGAGGTGCTCATCTTGTCATGTTGTATGGTATTGTGGGAGCAGATGTCAGGTATGCTTCATGTTGCCGTCTTCCACCACACACACGCATATATTGTAGATACCGGCATATATATGAGTGTTTGTATGTATTATATACACACATATATGAGAAAACATGAAAGTAGCCATTTTTTCTGAGTGTGTTATACTTTTCTGCTCATATCAGAAAATTTAACACATATAGCCATGAGATACATGAATCTTTAGTCGCTTTTCTACTTTTTACTCGCATAATTTTTCATTCTATACATGGCTAATAACACATACACGAATCTATACGTGATACGGTGTCGCGCATAATATTAGCGACGTCATTAATGATGGAAGAAAGGCTGATACAATCGTAAAAGTACACATACTATTGAGATTTATGTATCTCATGGCTAAATGAGTGATTTGTTTCACATGGCTATATAGGTATAACACACTTAAGAAAATGATTGGAAGCAGCCTCTCTATTCCTACGGGATAGAGGTAAGGCTCTCTACATCTTACCCTTCTCAGACCCTACCTTAGCTGTGCTATTGGTGGGATTTACAGAGTATGATGATGATGATGACACTTAAGAAAATGATTATTTTTGTTATTTTCTGACTTCTCTATATATATTATGTGTTTGATACACATCTTAATCCAATATTATTTTCACTTGTGAATAATTTAGAAATCTGATTGGAAGCTGCACCGTCTCGAATGCCAGCTGCTTTCCCAGCTAGAGAAAAATAGAATACGATCACTTACACCTTCTATACGTTTGATGGTTAAACTTTACCTCAAGAAGAAGTTGCAGGATGAAAAGGTGAAAATCTCCTTTTGCTTTTTCCTGTTTCTTTATGATTTGACATCCTATAGTGATGCTATAGCTCTACACGAAGTTAGTTGCTAGATGCATTCTTACATGAAGAAAGTATCAACGCCTAAATATATAATCGGGTCATGCCCTGCATCTTAGAATTTCGAAAGACTTGTTTGATTGTTTCAGTGACTATAATCTAACACGGGCATTACTGCCAGGTGATCCCTACTACTGTGATGGACAACTACAGCCTGGTCAAGAATTTAGTATCCCGTATCCTTGTATCTGTGGTGTATAGTTGTGAAGAATTTGTTTTAATAAACTTAGTTTTTGTATCTTGCTTACTACATATATATGCACACCAAAAGTTATGTACGTACCAGGAAAATTGCTACTTTGTTTGGCATATAACTGCACTCTGGAACAAAAGTTATATATATTCCCTAGTTTATGCTTTGGTTGTTATATTTAACTAATTGTATAAAGATATCTCAGAGGTTGGCGAGAACCAGTTGGTGTTATATGCACAAATGGCAAGTCTTGTCAATATAATACTCCAGTGGCCGAATCTAAATATTAAAGAGATTGCAGAAAATTTTTCCAAGGTATAATGTTATAAAGCTAGTTTTTCACTATTTAACCATTCAGTTCATATTAGTTTCTAAATTTTTAAATTTACATATGTTATGTTTAAATGTGGTCCTGTTCGACATACAGCTTGCATGCAATGCGCACACAGTCTGTGACAGTGAGCTTATACCATTAGGAACCGGACTGTATCCCGTCGTTTCCATTATAAATCACAGGTGACTTTTGATGCGACTCTCTTACGAGTTGTGCATGCTGCGTTTACTTTTAGTTACCTGGACTTATGAATGGATTTGATCTTATTATAGTTGCTATCCAAATTCCGTTCTGGTGTTTGAGGGACGGATGGCAACAGTACGTGCGATGCAACACATACCCAAAGGTAGCGAGGTACGCTTTCTAAATTCCCTCTAGTTTTATTATTCGTGTAATGTTGCAAACAGAAGTTTTATGACTTTTGTATATTGTGGTCACAGCTTTGTTAGTCCCATATTAGAACTTAGAAGCCTTATTTTTTAAAGTGTCCCGTTTTTCTTAAGTTGAGTGTTAATTTATAATTGAACTTTTTTATTTATACACATCATTTTTATGCTGTAGGTATTGATAAGCTACATAGAGACAGCAGGGAGTACATTGACTCGACAAAAGGCTTTAAAAGAACAGTACTTCTTCACTTGCAGTTGTCCTCGCTGCATAAAACTTGTACATCCAAATTCTATCTTTATAAAATTTAACCCCTAATTTCTTGTATCTTTATTAATGTTTATGTAATGTTGAACTTAAGGGTCAGAAAGATGATATTGAAGAAAGTGCAGTTATTGAAGGTTATAGATGCAAGAATCACACATGTGATGGTTTTTTGCTTCGTGATCCTGGTATCACCTCACTTCTTTCACATTTAAGTCTTGAGTTTTGATTATTATTTTTTTTATATTACTTTTTTTATCTATTTGTTTTGCAGAGAGCAAAGGACTTATATGCCAACGATGTGGGCTTGTAAGGGGCATAGAAGAAATACTAAAGATTGCTGGTGAAGAAAAAGCTATGTCAGAGAAGGCATCTGCTGCTCTTTCCTCTGGGCGTATCCTCTAATCTTATTATCCAAGTTATTATTTTTGAAAAGAATTAGTTATGTTTTTCGTCTCTGTGGTTTGTCAAAAATCACCATTTCAGTCCATTAGTTTAAAAATTGGCAAAACAGTACCTGTGGTTTCACTTCCGTAACTATTACAGTCACTAACGCCATCCAGTTATTCTGTTAGTTTATTTGAAATGACCATAATGCCCCTGTTATTAAAATTAAATTAAAATAAAAAAAGAGTTTGTTACGTTTTCCGTCCTTGTGGTTTGGTAAATATAACCATTACAGTCAATTAGTTCTAAAAATTGCCAAAACGTTAGTGAGGGTGGACTGTAATAGTTACGAAATTGAAACCACAGGGACTGTTTTGGCAATTTTTAAACTAATGGACTGAAATAGTGATTTTTGACAAACCACAGGGATGAAAAACGTAATTAACTCTTTTGAAAATGTTTAAAAATATTTTTTTTGCGGAAAACTTTATATTGGAAACACTTAATTAGATTTCAGATACTAGTGAAGCCCTTGACATGTACTTGATGGTTGAGAAGCTGCAAGTGAAGCTTTGTCATTCTGGTTCTATCAAATTGATGCGAACTAGGGAAATTCTCTTAAAAGTATACTTACAACAGTGATGATTTTTGTATCCTCTTTTATTGAAAATATGTATTAGTTTTCATGCATTAAAGTACACTTCGGTGATTATATCTTGCTTTTTCAGATACTAATGGAGATGCAAGATTGGAAGAAAGCACTGACATATTGTAGACTGACAATCCCAGTTTATGAAAGTATGTAGGTTAATCAACCGCGTGTATTTTTTTTTTTTTTTTTTTTTTTTCTGATTTTAGGTTTTGAAATTTCAGTAACACACAAGTATTTTATTTGCTTGCAGGAGTGTACCCTAATATCCATCCTCTCCGTGGGCTGCAATATTATACTTGTGGGAAGCTTAACTGGTTCGTTCATCCTTATTTTTAATACGAACATGTTTTCTTTTACATTATTAAATTAGATTACCATGACATTGTCTCTAATTTGGTACCATCCAACTTCAATGTGTTTGCTCCCATGAGAGATTTGATTCTTCGCTATATGGATTACTGAGTGACTATCACAGTAAAGTTTCAAGTTGTCAATAATTTTCCAACCCTCTTAAGTTGTGTTTTTTAACCTATGTCATCTTGCATGACGCGACCACCATCGCTCGATGTTCTGACTCGGCACTTACTCGAGAGATATTATGTTGTTTCTTGCTTCCCAAGACACTAGATTACCATTAATATATACACTACCTAACAAAGTACCCAATCTGCATTAGAGAAGCCATATTCTACCGTCTCCTTTAGCCAATTCACCTCCTTGACAATAACCCTTATCTGTATATAGGATATATCAGCAATTAAAAACACTATTTGAACACCTGTCATACATGCATTGAAGACTTGGTGATGTAATCGAGGGAAAATGTCGGATCTAGGTGTAAGATCTGTGTTTTTGACATTTGGGGCTTGTTGTATATCCTACTCGGAGATCCTTTTTCTGAAGTGAGGGCGGCAGTGGCAACATGAGGATAATAGAAGGGAGTGGGAGGGCGTTACGGTGTCGGTTGTGACGGTGTTGCGGTGGTTATAGCCATGGTGAGCAGAGAGTGGTAGGAGAGAGTCATTATATGCCCCGCTTGCGGTGTGCACATATAATGTATATACTAACTTTAGCGTTATTTTACTAATCTCGTGAAAATAACGTTAAAAGCGGCGGATGGTTAATCATGCATCATGTGGTGACGTTGATAGCTGAAAGACACTGGGGTACATGCACCATTCAGTCTCTATCCCGATTGTTTGAGTGTTATGTGTCTTAGGTCCAAGGCTTGATACAAAACTACAATCGAGCCGGGGGTCTCACTGGAAGCAGCCTCTCTATTCCTACGGGGTAGAGGTAAGGCTGTCTACATCTACCCTCCTCAGACCCTACCTTAGCTTTGCTATTGGTGGGATTTACTGAGTATGATGATGATGATGATGATGATGATGAGAAATTAATAATAAAGTTAGAGGACAAAAGTGTAAAATGCTTTTTTGAAAAGTGTTAAAGCTGGCTGTTGAGTTTAACTGTTAGGGACCCTAAGTGAAAGTGAGGACTGGATTGTTAGTTGCTCTGATGACGGGATGATATCCGTAATTTTGACCAATCCACATGGATGATATACATATGTATGTACTTTACTCCAAATTTAAGTATCAAAAAAGGATTTCTGTAAAAAAAAAAAACAGTAAAATGACCTGCTATAATCAGATTGGTTTCTAAAACTAGGAAATGAAACATGATATATTGTTATTTATAAAATTTTGCAGGTTACTTGGACACACAGAAGAAGCCATTAAATCACTTACACAAGCAGTTGATGTATTGCGCATCACTCATGGAACCACTACTCCTTTCATGAAGGAACTTCTTGGTAAATTGGAAGAAGCACGCGCGGAAGCTTCTTTCAAGCTCTCATCGATGGATGATGAATAGGGATCAATCTATACGGGAGTGTGTTCGATGTAGAACCAATTGCAAAAAGTAAGAAACATAGTGTCATCGATGAAAATTGTTGCAAAATATACATGATTCGAAAACAATGAATGTATGTGTTGTTGGTTTCTGTTATTAGTTTAACATTAGTATGGGCAGATTTATGATGTCTTATTTGTTTATTTTTTTAGGAATTACCAAAATATAACATTTAAACGGTGAACTAATCAAATTTCATAGTTCCTCACAAACTCCATTTTTTTTTGTTTTGTTTTTTGTTTTTACCATTATTTTGCTTGCAAATATATGATTATTAACGATATGTTTGTTAATTAATCTGTGGAAATAAAACTATAGGAGGTTTACCATTATTTTGCTTGCGGATATATGATTATTAACGATACGTTTGTTAATTAATCTTTGGAAGTAAAACTATAGGAGGATTAATGTTAAGTTAGCCAATGGGTAGGGCTGTAAACGAACCGAACGAACATGAACAAGGCCTTGTTCGTGTTCGTTCGTTATGGAAATAAATGTGTTCACGAACGGTTCATGAACACTTACCGAACGAGATTTTATGTTCGTGTTCGTTCATTAAGGAAATGAGCGTGTTCGCGAACGGTTCACGAACACAAATAAATTTGGCGAATGCGACGAAGGATAAAGATAGATGGCCCAGAGAGTAGCACTCGAACTTGAATCCCTTATTGTGGAACGGAGGTCGATCGTATTCACCGATGTAAATAATGAGAAATGAAAGAGAAATGATGCAAAAACAAGGTGAAAGTGGGTTTCCTAATTTAATTGTTAGGGTAATAAAATAAATAAAAGTTTAATAGTAAATAAAGTACAAATAAAATATAAGAAAGTACAATGATCTTCAATTAAAACAAGAACATACGAACATAAACGAACGCAAATCAACGAATGTTCACGAACACCTTACCGAACGTTCACGAACACAATCGAACGAACGAGACCTTTGTTCATGTTCGTTCATTTAACTAATCGAACGAAATTTCTTGTTCATGTTCATTCGTTTATTAAACGAACAAACATAAACGAACTTCCCGCCGAACGGTTCACGAACTGTTCGCTGAACGTTCGGTTCGTTTACAGCCCTACCAATGGGTCAATTTTTCATTTGCGTATTTAGGTCACTTAAAGTTAGCCAATGGGTTAGTACCATCCATGTCCGTTCTTTGTCTCCACCATCTACCATTTTCACCGTCACCATTAGCCACCTTAAAAGGGATATAGTGAGCGAACCTATTATTGTACTTTTTTTCTAAACCAACTCATTTTGGCCCAACTCTATTTTGGTCATAACATATTTTGACCCGACCCAAATTGATATTTTTTTTTTGAAACGACTCATTTTGCTTAGAACTTGTTCTGACTTGAACCCATTTTGAGCCTTCTCTTGAACATGCCCGACCCACCCAATTTACCAGTTGTAACTGTGTCAAACTTAGGGGCTTAATAGGAATGTAACATTTAATCATCTTAACCAACAAACATAAGGGTTGATATGAATGTAATGTGCAACTACCATAATTAACTAACAAAATGGTAGTTAAGTAGGTTGTTGTCATAGCGTAATCGTATACTCAAGTCATCGACCAAGGAATGGAGACATGTATCGATTAATTGACTTCTTCCATCTTCATGACTTCATCATTCACACTTCTTCCATAACATTGGTATCATAGCATGATTCTTGCAAATTTCTATCACTCAAACATGGCGACTAATGTGTCTACTAGAAAGGAAATAGAGAATATTTTCGCGGAGTATGAAAAGGCTTTGTTCCGCTTAGAGGCAAATGACCAATCAATAGCCGAGTTAAAGGCAGCTCAGATCGATCCACATTGGAGTCAAAAGAAATTGTTGATTGATTATGGCTAGTTTAGGTTAAGCAAATAGTTAATGTTTATAAGTTATACCCCGATCCCATTCACAATAATGTTTATATGTTTTAGAAGTACAATTTACTAGGAAAAAAATATGTTTCTACTATTTGTAAAAACATCCATTGGTTATGAAACCCAAGAGCAATGATGAAAACGTCAAATAAATAAAGAACGTTAGTTGGATAATAACAATAAAATACAAAAAAATGATGAAGAAAAAGTAATGTTTAATTAAGCAAAAACCATCAAAGTAATATTTGTTAGGGGAGTTTAACAAAATGTCATATTTTCTTGCCTCTTTAACAAAAATGCATAATGTTATTCAATTCATTATTAAAAGTTTAAAAATAATTTTATTTGTAGAACTATGTTTTATTTAATGAAATTAATTTAAAACACAAACTTTTTTGTCATTATTAAAAGTTTAAAAATAATTTTATTTGTAGAACTATGTTTTATTTAATGAAATTAATTTAAAACACAAACTTTTTTGTTAATTCAATTCATCCCTTAGTATATGCCATGTTGATGATTCTCGCTATGAAAAGCCTAATAAAAACACACACATCATATTTGCAAAGAAATGGAATTTGATTTTTAATTTAGCGTGTTATTGAGTAATATATGTTTCATATTTTTAGAATATATTTTAAATATTTTTTGTACATACAATGAGTAGTTGTTTTTCTAGGACAATGTATTGGGTTTTGAGTTTAGTCATACCACATTGCAAAAACCTACATGAGATAACTATACGTAGTTTTATAATTTCAGTCGGATTAAACAAACCTTTGTTAAACTCTTGAATAATATTACAAGACTTACATTTACATGTAATGAATTCACTGGTATAGAATAGTACAAGTATGTTAACAAATTTACCTTACAATCACTCATCGATTTTCAACCAAGAATCTAGGTTTCCTGAAATCTTCCCTCTAAGTGAGTTCCGTTACAACGTCTCAGTAAAAAGGGTAGTGATCACATTTTCCCTTCTCACTAGGGGACGTTAGTTGGGCGAGGGAAGCCCTGTAACGCCAGCTGCTCCACTCTGGGTGATAGTTGGGCATGCCGTTGCCCCTTAGGCGTGGGTATTCAGCCTGGCGTGGGGCGGGTGGGGGGGGGGGGTTACTTGGCTGGCTTTGGTTGGCTGGTTCAATATGACCCTCTTTGGTTGGCTACTTTAATTAAAAAAAATCACATGTCTGGCCACGCCAAGCTAAGCCACGCCATACCACACCCCTTATTTTTCACCATAAGTTTGTGGAGCCCACAATCGCCAAGTGTCGAGCAAAGCCCCCAACCCAACCCAAGCCCCCCCCCCCCCCACCCCCCACTCCCCGCGGTCTAAATTTGGTAGTGATTACCAATTTATCTTCTCATTGATGTCAACAGTGATCACCATTCTTTTTTCTTACAAATGTGTTTATAAACGATCACATAAATAAATGTTCACAAGATTTACAAATAGGAACATAAAAAAACACTTTTATGTATCTTGTGTCGTTTGATATTGATCATGGATTTTTCTATGTAAAAAAGGTTTGATTGGGTGTGAAAAAATACTTGCTTAAATAGGGTGAAAAATCAACTTTATTATAACGAATAGATCTTCCACGGTCCATCCATAACCTGAACATGGGCCTCTTGACAACACTTTACTTTTCGAATATTTGCACCTTTTTTTAAGGTTTTTAAGCATTTTTTCAAACCCATGGTATTTTTAAAAACACCAAAATTAACCACTCTTGAAATTAATGTCAAAAATATTTGTTCAAACACAAGGGGTTAGCCTTTAATAAAAAAATGTATATTTAAAGTTTTCAAGAATTTTAAATATGTCGGAGGGCTTCATCTTATGGAGAAATCTTCCAACAAAATCTTTCAATATAAAATCCTTTAAAAATATATTTATAAAACTTTAAAACCCTTAAGTGCACTTCTATAAATTGTAAAAAAATTATTAAATGTTTCGATTTTGCATTAAAAATTCACTTTTATCATATTCGACGTATTTCAACTTGTATTTCGATCGTTACGTTTAATCTTTGTGGTTGATCGATCTTTAGATCTTCAAAACAAAATTCATCTTTTATTTGACTTAGCCTTTCACTTTGCAGTCTTCTAGTTATCTGTATCGATCAACTTTTTTTTTCATCTACTTTGCTTTGTTGATTAACATGAACTATTAAAGTTACTTTGAAAAGTAACTTAATGTATTATTTAGGTAAAAATTTTGGTCACACCCTTTAAAAATATAAATTCTGAATCTACCAATTAACATACCTATGATCAAGATCAATACTTTAAGTTTGATGTTTTGGTACAAAATACACTCTCCAATCAAGACACTGAATTTGACGAAACACCATTTCCCTCTCATTTTACCCTAACAAATCATCACCCCAAATATATTTACTTTTATTTCAACCCTTTTGATTATTTCTTTTTGTTTTTTGCATTTTCACACCTTGGGTGATTCACAAAAAATGTTAAATAATTTGAATATGGTAGTTACATTTACTTTTATAATTCATTTAAAATTGATAAAGTTGTGTAATGCGTTATTTTTAAAATAATACATGTGCATAAATATAATATTATACATCGTTTTATTGAAACATAAGAAACGTTGATATAAATTGCAACAAAGCATAATATAATATAATATAATATAACATAACATAATATAATGTAATATAATATAATATAAAATTCAATCATTAGTTTGACATATCATTATATAAATATACTAGATTAGAAACCCGTGTATTACACGGGTTTAATAAATGTAATTGTACATACCAAATAATAAAAAAAATATCTTAAAAAACTTCGTTTATTACACGGGTTGAATAAATGTAATATTATATATTAAATAATAAAAAGTTATATCTTTAAGAACCCTGTGTATTGTACGGGTTGAGTAAATTTATTTTTATATAATTAATAATAAAAAAAGTTATATATTTAAAACCATGTGTATTACACGGGTTGAATAAAGTAATATTGTTTACCAAATAATAAAAAAGTAATATCTTTAAAAACCCTCATGTATTATACGGCTTGAATAAATATGATTTTATATACCAAATAATAAGAAAATTATATTTAAAAAAAACTAATGACATACTCGGTACGACTTTATTTATTTATTTTTTATTAGACTTTAACTAAAAGACATATATATTTTAAAATTAAACTTATAAAAAATAAACTTTGAAGGTGAATTCTAAACTTAAACATTCAACAAAGAAAAAGTAAACTCCCTAATATCTTTCTTTTTATATACAAGAATTTGTGTGAATCTATAATTATATTCTATATTAAATGAATTCTATTCATTAAATTCTATTCTGACATATATAAAGAATATGGCAAAGAATAGTAGCTTCCTGCCGTTTGTTCAAATGGGTGGTCGGCCCTCTATCATTAGACCAACCAGTTTATTATTTTATACACACTTTAAAATTACGTTTTTGCCTTGGAATAGCGTTTACCTGCCATTGGTCCAAATTGGCGGTGAGCAATACCCATTGGACCAACCAGTTTATTATTTTATACTCATTTTAAAATTACGTTTTTGCCCCCAATTAAAAAATACGGTTTTGCCCCAACTTCAAAATACATTTACCCTTTTACCCCGAGCTAAAAAATACGATTTCACCCTTGGTAAAAAATATACGCTTTTACCCTCAGCCAAAATTACCTTTTCGCCCCAGTTCAAAATAAAATTTTCTTTTCCCCCGGCTAAAAATTACGATTTTACACCAGTTTATTATTTTATACCCACTTTAAATTTACGGTTTTACCCTCAGTTTAAAATTACGTCTTTGCCCCCGGTTTAAAATAAAATTATGTTTTTGCCCCCAGCTAAAAGTTACGATTTTCCCCTCGGTTCAAAATTACGATATCACCCTCAATTCAAAATTACGTTTTTGTCTCCAGTACAAAATAAAAATATGGTTTTCCCTAGCTAAAAATTAGGATTTTACCCTCGGGGAAAAAATTGATTTTACCCCCGGGAAAAAAATTGATTTTTCCCCCAAGTAAAAATAAAAATATGACTTTGCCCATAGGTAAAAATCGTGTTAAGTAGTTGCCTAACACTCTTTTTACTTTTTCTTTCTAGCAAAACTATACTACTGTTTTTTTAGTTGGTTGAGAATTATTCGGCCATCGCCCCGCAACGCGAACGGAACATCACCTAGTTGTATATATAACATTTGTAATTGTGATTGAATGGCCTACAACTAAATTTGGAATTTTGTGTAATTTAATTAATATTTTATTTTTTTCGGTTTTGAGAAGATAAAAGCAAATACCATATTTCCTCACCCATAATTGTGTATTATAATGCCCCATGTATATCGTAACTTTTTTTTTTTATTTTTTTATTTTCCATTGTATTATTAATTATCTATAAGAGAAGGCCTAATATAATGACAAGTATCTCTAAAGTGGTTTCTTTTATTATATAGTATAGATTAGTTTTAAACAACAAATTATGCTTAGTTTATACAAGTGACATAACTAAATTGTATAATCACTAATGCACAACAATAAAAACACATACTCATATTTTTGTGACGTTGCTCTTATTAAAAAAATATCTTATACCCTTAATCATTTTATATATGAATTCAAAAATACATTTTTTGTAAACATATATATTAAAACCTATATAAATTTGCAAACTTTCTGTGCATTATTAGTTGTAATTTATGCTTTATGAGTTTTTCAAAAAAAAAACTTGATTTTTTAGTTTTAACCCAAATGTTTATACCTTTTCCAATTTTAACCATACATAATTTGTTTTTTTAATTTTAACCCAAAACTTTTCATTATTTGCAATTTAACTTCACAACTTTTGTCACTTATGCTTTTCATCTTTCGCAAATTTTCGTTTTACGTATAGTTCTAAATTTTTCGAGTTAATACGACGCAACGTGCATGTGTGGTTCAACGTTTTACCAATGTTTGACAGGTTCGTCGCAATACGCATATTATAGGTCAAGTCAGTGTTGGTTGTCGATAACGGTTGTGTGACATTAGTACTATTTGACACCGTTTTACGCCCCGCCGCAACGCGGGGTGTGCTTTGGGGGTTTTCAAAGAAAAAATTGTTATGCATATTGTTGTCGTAACGTTGGCTTTGGGGGATTCAAAAAAATGTTTTTTTTTTTTATTTTTCACCAAAAGTATTTCATAAATTGCTTTTAACCCAAAACTATTTGTTTTTTTACTTTTAACCCAAAACTTTTTATCTTTTGCAATCTATCCTCATAACTTTTTTTTACTTTCAACTTTGGTCATTTATAATTTCCATTTTTCGCAAATTTTTTGCTCTATGATTAGTTCTAAATTTTGTGACTTAACACATCACAACTGTGTCTTTGGCTTAACGTTTTTACGTTTCGTTCTAAATTTTGCGAGTTAACACGACGCAACGTGCGTGTGTGGGTGAACGTTTTTACATCGTCTATTTTTACCCCGTTTGACAGGTTTAATATAACGTGTGGGTCGTAGATCGACTTAGTTATAAATAAAGAATCCCCACCGCATTGCGGCGGGTCGTAATCCTAGTTAAAAGAAAAAAAGAAACAAAGACCCACTTTCTAAAGAGCAATTGAATTGTCTTTTTTCCTCTACCACGATCGTTGCCTCGTTGGATGATTTTAATAGCTCCTCTACCTTTGGAATGATTGGGATTCATCTTGAGTGCTCCAACACGTTGGATGATTTTAATAGCTCCTCTACCTTTGGAATGTTTGGGATTCATCTTGAGTGCTCTAACCATAATTACTCATAAGATAAATCTATATCATAATTTGGCTATAGACTATAGTTATTGTTAATTAATTCTTTAACAACATAATTACAAATTAAGACCAAGACAAAACCTAAAAGGTAGTTACGCCAAACGATTGTGTTTTGTGTTTATTTATATTAATATATCATTTACCCGGAATCCTCAAATATTTTTATTAAGGAGACGTAATTTTAGACGCGAACCGACTTAACTCATAGCGGAAACAATAATACACAATTTTGGTCTGGTTTATGCAATTTAATCAATATAAACCATAAAAATTAAATTTTAATATTTAGGATTATTGGTATAAAAGTGTAACATTTATGGTTCAAAAAAAAAAAAAATAATAATAAATAAATACTAAAATAATAGGTATCTTATATTTTTGGGTTTGCAACATTCTAATTTTTTTCTGAACGGCAAAGATTCTATGATTATAGAAAAAAGGGCCAACGGAGCTGAAAAAACCCAACATACAAATACTGAAAATGAAAACGAGAACGAAACAAACAATTAAATTATGACATCTCTAACATTAAAATCCTTCCATCTCTCTCAAACGAGACCTGCTATCTTTGATCTTTCCTTGATCCACAGAAACGAATTCTCCTTTTACTTCTTCCACCGTGTTCCATACAGATATATTGCAATCATTAAACTCAAGCGAATTCCTCGATTTCCATATTTGCCACATCATTGTCATTATAATAGCCTTAATTACATTCTTCCACGTTGTCGATCCTTTGGATGCTTCCATTTGCCTAAAAATATCTTCACAGTTGATCTCTTACTGATCTATTAGTTTTAATCATACCATAATATTTCACCATATTGCACGAGCTAGTATGTAATTAAATAATAAATGTTTACCGATTCCTCTCGATATAAATTTTTTCATTCATCCCATTAGTTTGTTTTGGCTTACGATGATGAAAACATTATAGATCCATTAATATTTGAAGAGAGGATAGAACATTATTTTATCTATTACTTCCCAACATTTTTCCACTATGTTATACCATTGCCTAAAAAACAAGAACTTTAATGTATTTTTTTTTGGTAGTTTTAAAGTCTAGTGACCAAAAAAAAAAAAAAAAAAAATGAGTCACATGCATTTTTTTGTCATGTTACAGAATTTTGAATTCTAAATATTTTAAACCTTCAAAGTTAGTTGTCGTTGTATACAATTTAGTATTTATAATAGCGACCTAATAAAAGTTTTGTAAGCGACGTATGAAAAGTTCGGCGTCGTTATATACAAATTTCGTTGAGATTCCAAACATTTTCTTTGAGATTTGACACATTATTTATCATTGATATATTTCATTCTAAAAGTCCTTATTTTTATTAAACTCATCATCATCATCATCATCATCATCATCATCATCATCATCATCATCATCATCATCATCATCATCATCATCATCATCATCATCATCATCATCATCATCATCATCATCATCATCATCATCATCATCATCATCATCATCATCATCATCATCATCATCATCATCATCATCATCATCATCATCATCATCATCATCATCATCATCATCATCATCATCATCATCATCATCATCATCATCATCATCATCATCATCATCATCATCATCATCATCATCATCATCATCATCATCATCATCATCATCATCATCATCATCATCATCATCATCATCATCATCATCATCATCATCATCATCATCATCATCATCATCATCATCATCATAACAATATATATAAGAATTATGTAGCAGTTCTCTTCATCTTTTATTTTTAGAAGAAATTCAGGTATTCAATATTTTTTAAAGAACCATAATGTAATACAAAATACAAAAGACGATTATTTAATGCTATAATCACTTCTTTTTCTCCTTTTCGGATATTGGTTTATGCGGTTCAAACATTTATCTATTTAAAATTAGTTTTCTATTCTGAATTCTAGAAAGAGAACACGTTGTTACCTACATATACAAAAATAGTGTCTGGCAATAGTTCCACCATCCTATACCTACATATACATCCTATACCTACATGTACAAAAATAGTGTCCGGCAATAGTTCCACCATCCTATACCTACATATACGTTATTACCTACATATACAAAAAATAGGGTGACTGCCCTTTTTTTCTTCTCTTCTTTTTTTCTTCTCAAATTTAGTATAACTATAAATTAGCGCGGATTTTATTTAATTATCAAAAGTACATGTTATGTAGTGGTTTTGATGTTTGATATTATATTTTATATACATAAAAAAAAGCATGGAGGAAATAGTGTCAGTCAGCTTCCTGATACTTTTCCATTGATACAGTCAAATTATGATTTTATCCTATATAAATTTACAATTTTCCTATTGGTTTTGTTTTTTTTTCTCCCAACCAAATTACGATTTTGCCCTCAGTTCAAATTTACGGTTTTGCCATTGTTTTTGTTTATTTCCTATCTGTAACACCCCAAAA
The DNA here is from genome assembly GCF_002127325.2 of Helianthus annuus. NCBI lineage: Eukaryota > Viridiplantae > Streptophyta > Magnoliopsida > Asterales > Asteraceae > Helianthus > Helianthus annuus. The sequence continues at coordinate 128,472,436 of NC_035437.2, read as the reverse complement.
ACGGATTTGGTAATTTAGAACCCGGTTAACATAAAAGAATGGGTAAAGTACCGTTAGTAGTAAAAAGTAGGGGTGTGCAAAAAACCGAATTAACTGAACCATAACCGAATTAACCAACAAAACCGAACCAAAAAAACCGAACCAAATAAATAACCGGTGGGTCGGTTAATGGTCTTTTTGAAAACCGAAAGTAGCGGGTCGGTTATGGTTATCATTTTTCCATACCCACCATAACCGAACCGAACCGAACCGACATTTAATACTTCTTTGTAGGATTTAGGACTTTTCACCATATTTTTAATATTTGATTTTTTTTACTGAAGATTTTTAGTACTTATGGGTTTTTCATATCATTTTGTAGTTTTGGTTGAATGTTTATTTGAATTTATGGAATGTATCATATCATTTATTTGAATATTCGATAATAATTGGTATTAATATTATAGATTATATGTATTTTTTAATACTACGTAATATACTAATATATACAAATATGCAATAACAATTTATTCCACGTTAAAAAAAATTAAGATATTTTTAGCTAGACTAAATACACGGTTAACCACCCATAACCAACCGGCTATAACCATAAAAACCGAATAACCATAACCACCATAACCGATCGGTTATGGTTATGGTTATCCAATAACCGACATCGCGGTTATGGTTATGGTTTTTGGTCAAAACCGACCCAAACCGACCCATGCACACCCCTAGTAAAAAGTGAACCCATAAACAAAATGACTAGGAACAAATTAGCCTAGTGGTGTCATGTACCTAAGTAACAAGATTATGAGTTTTAGTCCCTTATATAATTAAAACGAAACTTGAGGGACCAAAACCGTTATGATGGAAACATGAGTTTTATTAATGAAAGTTTAACACACACAAACACACATTTTCGTGTGTTCTAGAAACGAGCAGAGCTCCATAGGAGCCAAAACCCTAATCATGGAAAATCATCAAATTGAAAGGCTAAATGAAGTTTAAATTCACAATCGAGCATGGATTAATGATTACCTTCATAAGGGGATCATAAGGTATGTTTTAAAACCTAGATTGGTGATCTTTTATGAAGTGGGTTATGTTTAATCCGTGAAATTGGTTGAAATTAGACTGAATACTTGTTAATGCTAATATGTTGAAGTTGAATCATGGTTAAATTTTAGTTATTTGGATAAATTAGAATAAAACCCATGCATGAATGTGAAGAGGATGATCATGAAGAAATTGTAAATGTTATATTATGATTTTGTGATGAGCAAGGTATTATATGATAGATTTTGATAGACAAACTTGATGTGAAATTGATGATTATGAGGTCTTGTTTGAATGTGGTGGTTCATGAGATGAAGTGGGGAAAAACATGCTCAAAACACTTGTACATTATGCTTAGAAAGTGGTATGCACACCAAGTGTTCGATAAAATGCTTAGGTGAAAATGATAAGTGAAATTTGTATGCTAGCAATGGATAATTATATGTAGAATGTGATAATGATATAATAGATAATAGGTTTGCAAAAGGAATGTGTTTTAGATGGATTACAAGTGGGAAATTAGTGTGATAAGATGATACGGTAAGATACTTGCATTAGAAAGTTGCACTACATGCTTTCAGGGTGTGATGCACACTGTATGTGGGATTAGGTGTTTGATCATAACTACTAAATAATCATGTACTAAATATTAAGCGTGTGAACTCACTAGCGAGTAAAGAAAGTGGAGTTATGTAAATGGGTTAATTTAGAATGTGTTGGTCAATTGGTAGGATCATGAAGGATTCACATATGTAGGATTTACTATGTGATTATATGTGGATATAACTAGGTGACCGTGCGGTATGTGCGTCACCACATAAGTATGAAATGCACATGATGTTATTACTATGGTCTACCTTATTAAGAATAACAATTTGAAGGTATACATGTAAGTTAGATCGTTGACATTTGAAAGTCAACAATGTATGAATGTAATGGATGGGCTTTTGAACATAAATGTTAGAGTAGAGAATTAGTGTGTCATGTACTAGACGATTTATGTGCTATGTATCATGGTAATTGGATTGCGTGAGATTGAATAAGGTAACTATTGATATGTGTTTCATGTATGCGAAAATGTGACTAATGAAAGTCAAATAATGTGTAAATAAAAGGAAATGAATGTTTGTATGTATGTATGATCATATATGCTAACTTTAGTACGAACGTGATGACATGTAAGGAAAGGAATCGTATCAATTGACTCAAGCACGGAGGGCTAACGCGGCGAGATGAGGAAGGAAGTAAGCTCTAATACGCACGCTTAAGGTAAGTGACTTCCGACCCACTTATTAGTATGTTTAGGGAGTTATTTAATGCTTATAAATGTAAGAAAGGTCATGTATGATTAATTAATAAATGGGAATTCTATGGTAGGAAAGATTGTCGGGGCTGAAAGTAGCTAGTTACGTCGGAAATAAAATGGTGGAATCGAACGGGTCGAATAATGATATGAAGGATATTTAAGCCTTTTTCTTATAATTTAGCTTTTGATGTGAGTTAGGATGGTAAAGAAATCCGTAATTAAATTACGGACGCGCAGAAACAAGAATTACACAAAACGGACGCGTAGCTCAAAAGTTATGTAAGTTTCAAGTTGAGTTTTGGTTGAAAATGATGTGTACAAAATGCAACATATAAATTACATCAATTGTATCAAAAAACTAACCCTTTTTAGTACTAATGTTGGAAAAAGTGTGCTTTTGTCTTCCTTTTGTATTTTCAGGATTAAATGAGCTCAAATGAACAAAAGAAGCAAAAAGGCAGCTAAATCTAACATAAATACAAGAAAAGGAATAAATGTGGCATGCCCGACCCCCCGACAACATCTTCCTAAGCAAAAACAAGAGAGCAGAAGGCTGAACACGCCCCGTGCTCAATGAGCACGGGGGCGTGCCCAAGTGTCAGCAGAAAAGACAAAGTTGTAGATGCTTCTATCACCCACCACGGGGGCGTGCCCAGCGGACACGGGGCCGTGGTCAACTCTAAGATTCGCAGAATCTGAGGAAATCTTGATAGCACAGATACGCTTCTGCACACGGGGTCGTGCCCATCGGACGCGGGGGCGTGGTCAACTAATGCAGACAAACTGCAATTAATGAAGAAAGAGAAGAGGGATGGACACGGGGCCGTGCCCGAGCTTCTGTTCAGGCTATAAATAGGGGTGCTTGGCTCATTTGCAAACCATCCCTTGGCACACCACCTCTCTCTCACTTCACCCACCCACCACCACCATCACAACACCATCATCCATCATCCATCATAGAGTGTGTGAGTAGTCTCGGGATCCAAGATTGATCGTAAGAGTTCTTGACAATCAAAGGCCATGTTTGCCTAAGTCTCTTACATCACATGGTGAAGACAAGCATTTAGTGTAATACTTTTTATTTTTAATCTTTTCGCACTTTTTATTTGGTTATGTATTAATGACTTTAATAACTAGTTTCTTATGTTGAAGGTGAATCTTTCTTATCATTTGTCCGTGGTGTCTTGGCATTATTTTACTGTCTATATAAAATAAAATATTTTCACCATTCATATCTCCACGGTCTATATGGAGATATGTTGGCTACCTGGTAGGGGGTTAAGGGAATGGTTTGGTAAGAGTCTTGCCTTGTTCAGTGTATAGATCCTACAAGGACCTGGGTCAAATTTAGTAAGACCTCCTTCAATACCTAATGGTATTGGATGGTGGGAGTCCAAACTCTTTGATCCCCTCATATGTAAACTACTATTAAAACTTTAACCCGGCTACTTAGGACTGTATCCCTGTTGACTCAGACTACTTAGCCGAGGGTAACATCACCTTCAAAAGAGGGGCCTACCACATTATACATTAATAACTTAATTAATTATCTTTCAATAACCCGACCCTTTAGGATTGTATCCTTGCTGACTCAAACTACTGGGTTGAGGGTAACGTCACCTTCAAAAGAGGGGCATACTACAATAACTAAGATAATCTCTTAAAAAGTGCAAAACTGCGGAAATAATCAAAGGTTACACTAAAGGCGAGTCGGATCCAAGTGATTCATCTTGTCTATCTGTTTTTATTTTCAGCATTTTAGTTTTTATTTTCTAGTTTAAAACCTTTTTCCAAATTTTTGATTTGATTAGACGTTGAGGATAAACCGGTATTAAAAGCTCTTGTATCCTTAGACGACCTCGGTATCTTACCAACACTATACTACGCTCAGGATGGGTGCACGTGCCCATATGTGTGTTTGGTGTTAGTAAATATCGTGTTTTATAAATTTAAAACTTGACTAAAGTGGTTAAAAAGGGCTAAAAATATACATAAAAATATAGTACACCACACACGCATCAGAAAACATAGCTGGGCACTTTATGCAGCAGCAAAGGGAAGTATTCTGTCGAAATAGGGCCGTCGAGCTACGCGATAGCAATTCAGTTTCACCGTCGCGCAACACGACAGATGTCGCGCCCCGCCACCGCCCGGGGTAGGGGTTGTTGCGCCCCGCGAGAGCCAGTTAGCTGGAAAATCTTGTTTTTCTAGTTCGTTTCAACAAGAATGTTCACTCAACAGTTGGAACATTCACTCGTCAGCAAGAATGTTCACTCAACAGTTGGAACGTTCACTCGTCAGCAAGAATGTTCACTCAACAGTTGGAACGTTCACTCGTCGGCAAGAATATTCACTCAACAGTTGGAATGTTCACTCGTCAGCAAGAATGTCCACTCAACAATTGGAACGTTCACTCCTCAGCAAGAATGTTCACTCAACAGTTGGAACATTCACTCGTCAGGAAGAATGTTCATTCAACAGTTGGAACGTTCACTCCTCAGCAAGAATGTTCACTCAACAGTTGGAACGTTCACTCCTCAACAAGAATGTTCACTCAACAATTGAAATGTTCACTCATGAGCAAGAAAGTTCATTCAAAGTATGCATGGGAAAGAATTAAGTTTGGAGATATGTATGTGTATAGATCTACCTAAATGTTAGTGACGGAATCCATGGGTAAACATGAATAGAAATGAACATGCACGTAAGTTTGTACGTATGAGACTTATTTATATGGATGTTTGGGACTAGGATATGTTAGTAAAATTATATGGGAATGTAAGTGGTATGTAAGAGCTTGTACGTATGTAGGTGTGCTTGAACGAATGTGTGTGTATATATGTAGGTGTATATGTTTGTGTACATGTATGATTTAGGAATGTATGCATGTATGGTTGTAATATGCTATGAATGCACGTAGGAATTAGTATACATATATGAATGCGAGATGTTATAAATGTATGAAGGAATAGTTTCATTATGTTGGGCATTGACGTTTGCTAATGGTGTGCCTTGAAGTTGAAATGTAATGCAGGTAAAAGAACATCGGGTTCATGAGGTATCGAAGTCGAACTCGGTACGAGAGAAAATACGAGAGGACAGTTGAGTGAATCAAAGTTTATATTGTTGAATGATATTTGATATTAAATTACATGAGAATAATGTCGTATGATGTTGTTAACGATTAATGGTTAAGTTGTATGTGATGTCCACAGGTACTACACGGATTTCTTCTACCACAAACGAAGAGAAGCGGACATAGATCTAGTCGAGACCAAGGATTGTACGGAAAAGAACGGTCACCTAGCTTTAATTAGGTAACACTTGTAGAATTATTTTATTATGTACGTTGTTTATTCAGTTAGTAAATGTTAAACGTTTTGTGACTGAGTCTTTACGTAAGCAGTGTATTTAGTAAAGTAAGAAAGATTTTTAAGGCTCTTTTTTCCGTGCGTCGTTTTTAAGTTATTACGTGTGAGGGCGTTTCACTATCAAATTACGATTTTGCCCCAGTGAAAAATTACGGTCATGCGATGGCTTTTTTACAAAACTATAGTAGTGTTTTGTTTTAAATATTGACTTGGTGTAATTTTATTCGTGTCAGGCGATTGCCAGACACACGCTCATTTGTCATGAAAAATTACAATTTTGCCCCCATTTTAAAATTATAGTCTTTTCATCGTTTTAGTTTTTTTTTTAGAAAAAAAATATGGTAGTGTTTTGTTTTAATTGCTTGACTTGATGTAATTTTTTTTAGATCGTGTTATAAGTAGTATATACAAGTAACTGAAACAAAGACGTATATGAAAGAGTCGGCTTAGTGCCCGCAACGCGGACGGGGCAAAAATTAATTGTGAGAACCTAACAAAAAGTGAAACAAAAATGTTCCATTCATTTTCAAATCTTAAAAACCTTAAAATAAAAGAAATTAATTAAATATAATGGTTACATTTCTCATTCTTCTTTCTTAAAATTTAGAAAACATATTAATAAATTAACTTGATTGTTCGTTTATATATATATATATATATATATATATATATAGGAGAAGAATCCGTTAGGAACCACTGTTTATTGCGAGAACCGCGAGAACCAATGTGAACACATCCAAAAAATACCTAAAAAAAATCTAAAAAACACCATTTTTTTTACTATTTTTTTTTGGAAAAATCTCTATATTTCGTCAATAATAAAAAAAAAATTTCAAAAAAAAAATAAATTCGAGTAACAGTTATCCATGCACATGTGCATTTGTATCGTTTCTTTGACAAATTCCGTAATTCATTACAAATATCAGATAATTGCACTTTCATTTACACTACCATTCATAATACACTACTTTTTACATTAACAATAATATAAATGCACATGTGCATCTATATGTATGAACTTGTTATAACATTAACAACACTAGAAATACACATGTGCATCTACATATATGAACATGTTATAACGTGTTTTAGTACACCACTTAGAATACACATTCCCTTTCATCTATCATACCATCCATACTACACTACTATTACCTTCTACCATCCGTAATACAATACCATTGCTTTTTACCATCTATAATACAATATTATTACCAATATTTCACTTTATTATATGTACATCAACACCCTTTATACCATCCAAACAACATATTACATCATAAAGTGACAAATATAATCAAACCATCAACCACTAGATATAACTAACCAAAACACATGTATATGGGCCTACTTCATCATTAAAAATCACAAACTTTTTGTACCAAAACACCTTATTTCATGTTGATACATATAGAATGCACATGTGCATTTCTAATATTGGTAAAAAGTAGTGTATTACATATGGTAGTGTAAACGAAAGTGCATTTGTCTACTACTGGTAATATATTATGGAATTTGTCAAAGAAATGATACATATGCACATGTGCATCCATAACTGTTACTCGAAAAAAAAACGTTTTTTTTTTGTAATAAAATATAGCGATTTTTATTAGAAAAGTATTAAAAAAAATTTTGTGGGTTTTTTGGATTTTTTATGTATTTTTTTGTGTTCACATTGGTTCTCGCGGTTCTCGCAATAAGGATGGTTCTCAAATGAACCTTACCCAATATAGGAGAAGGATCCACCCGATATATATAGGATAGGAGTTGGCCAGAAAGTCCAAATTTCCTAAAAAGTGTAAAAAGTCATAAAACACCATAATGTCAACCATAAAACACACCAAAAACCCACAAATAATATGATGAAGATTACTAAAACATCATGTATGTGGGTTTTGTGCTGTGTTTTAGATGTTAAGGCTCTGATTGTGGAATGACAAATATTATTGTGTTTTATGTTGTTTAGCATTGTGTGTTTTATATTTATAGTTCTACGATGGTGTGTTTGAAGTTTTTATGGACTATTAGAGTTTGAATATGGTGTTTTAGTAATATTCATTCTATTATTTGTGAGTTTTAGGTGTGTTTTATGCCTGAAATTATTGTGTTTTATGACTTTTTACACTTTTTAGGAAAAACACACTTTCCGTAGGATCCCCACTCTATATATATATATATATATATATATATATATATATATATATATATATATATATAATGGGGATCCTGCGAAAAGTGTGTTTTCCTAGAAAGTCTATGAAACGATCTGGGCCATCCGATGGGTGTGTTTAATGGTCGAGATCATCTTAGTGGCATTTTGGTAATATGTGTGTGATAATAATTAATTGATTTAATAGATTGGGGGTATTTTGGTCATTCAATGTGTTTTAAATCAATTAACAAAGCGTCAAACATTAACCCACGTCCTACATTCACATGATTTTCTCTCTCTCTAAAACACCACTTCCAAAAACCCTAATCCATACCAAGATTCGCTAGTTTCATGGATGAAGATAACAAATTCGAACAAAAATACAAGCGTTAGTTGCTATTTAACTTGTTGATTGTGTTCTAGAACTCGAATTTTTATCATCTGCGTGTTCTTTTTCTAGTAATTTTGATTGTAGGCAAGAGATTCAAGAAGATTGAAACAACGAAGAAGATTGATATTCTGATGTGTTCCAAAAAACGTTCCAATCAGTCGTCGTCGACCAAAGGTGCATTTTTTATGTATTTTTCAAAACTAGGGTTTCAAAATTGTGTTTATTGTAATCGATCATAGCTGGCTGTTGATACCAGTGTGTTATATGGAAATATGAATTGTGTGTTTGACAATAGATTTTATATGGGTGTGTTTTACAATCATAATGACTTGTAGTTGTGTTTATGGTAAATATGTTTTACGGTGTGTTTATGTTGGTGTGTTTTACAGTCATACTGGAGTTGGGTACATCTGAAGCCTAAAGTGTTTATGTGGGTGTGTTTTACAAATCATATGCCCTCCATTAATAACTTAAAACACAATTTGATTTGATACTGCATGAAGTCCTCTGTGTATAAAGTTATGAGCTTAAAACACAATGCATACTGAATGATACCTTATGTCTACTATTAATAACTTAAAACACAGGTTAATGTGATACTACATGATTGCTCATCACCACTATTGTGTACTTAAAACACAATTCAAATTAAAACACAATCTGGATAATCTAGGGTGGTACATCAAAATAAAACACAATCTGATGAAAATGTTTATCATGCAGGGCGATGCTTTGTCAGTGTATTTGGAAAATGTTGGGCATCCAGCGGCCAGGAAGATCAGACAATCATTATTATGGGATCTATAAAAAACATTGACTTTAGCACTCTAACTGTTAAAACACAGCACTAAGAACATGCTGATCATTTCCAGACTGATAACTAGTTAACTTTGAAGAAAAACATGATGATGGAAGTTAAAAACACAACATCAATATCTAAAAAAACAGTAATCTGCCTATTACAAAACCACCTTTATATTATGGGATCTATAAAAAAATTGACTTTAGCCTGTAAACTGTTAAAACACAGCACCAAGAACATGCTGATAATTTCCAGTAATCTTCTGAACAATGGAATGTGCGATTGGTTTAGATTTCGAAAACAAATTATTCAGAAAATCATGGAGAAAAAAGGTTAAAAATATGGACATGGATAGTTAGTTAATGAAGATAAATTCCAAAAATAAAAATAGAATGTGAAAGTACACAATTGCCCTTCTAGTTAAAAATCTTCAATGCCATATGTCGCATTCTGTTAGCTTCCTAGACTTTCTAGGAAAAACCCACTTTCTACCCAGCTCCTACTCTCTCTCTCTCTGTATATATATATATATATATATATATATATATATATATATATAGGGTTAAGATTTAGAGAAAACGGTGGAAAGTGTGAGAACGGTTATGGATCGTCCGATCAAAACAATCTATGGACTAGATTGGCGCGGTGGCGTTTTCGTAAATAACATCAATTTTATTACGTGGACGCGCTTCATTAAGGGTAAAAAAGGTAAAACATCATCTCTCACATAAAACGCCGTTGAAAAATAAAGCGCCAAATAAATACAAAACGCCAATTTTATCACTGCGTAGTTTTTTCTTTGTTTTTATTTAAGCTCTCAGGCTACAAAATCGCCACAAAATGTGAAACGCCATAATATATAAACGTCAAGCCTTACATCCGGGTAAATGTTAATTACATTTTTTGTTATAAAATAATATCCCGCCTAAATTACGCGCCAAAAAAATCCTATAAATAGAAACGTCTCACCACCTCCCGTTTATCACACCAAACAAACATACAAAAAACACAGCGGTTCCTAAAAAAATACAACTCAATGTAAAACGCCAAAAAATACAACGATGACAAACATCTTTTCTTTGATACTCAGTAATGTTCTGCATGAAGTTTCGCTGAATGATTTGTTAGGTGAGGGGAGTAAGATTTTGCTGCATGAGATGGACAAAATTCAAGAAAGAGGGACTGATGACACCCATATGTCATTTTGTCTTCTTTGTTCTTGAAGAAAGTTTGGATGATTAGAAGAGACCTATCCTAATGTAAATGCTACATTAGCCTCGATGATTATAATGAAAACGACAGGCAGATATCATCCACCCACACGGAGTCGATCTATGTCTCCAACATCCACAAAGACACTTTAACACATGAACAAAGAAAATAAACCAGGCCAAACCCAAAATGCCATTTATTTGTGACAGTTCTTGTAGTTTCAAAAGAAGAAAGAGACTGATGGCACTGAAGATTTAGATCATAAATTGCTTCTATTTGTTTTTTTAATTTTCTTTATATGTTGTTTGTTATGTAATTTCAGCTAAGAAACAACAAGTACATTAATCCTATAATGAAAAATAATAATAAAACGCCAAACGGGCAAATGCTTGTAAAACGCCATCATGCCATAAAATGCCCCAAAAACTACCAAACTATAATAAAATTACTTTGAACAAGTACTATTATAATAAATCTAAAAAAAAGCTTAAAACAATGTGCAAAGAAAATAAAACAAAAAGTCCCATTGTTATCTAAACGCCATTGGAAAACAAAACGCCATAATCACAGCCATCAAGATTAGACGTGTTACACCATAAAAACAGATGAATCTGAAAACAAAACACGGTAACTGCAAAACGGTAAAATGAAACGACGGAAACATAATTACTAACATTTATTATATTGAAAGCCAAATACTTGGGGAATTGAATTTATTTATCTTTTTCAAAACGTCATAATTACCTGTCATGCACGGGAAAAAAAAGTCAATATAAAAGAAGACCATGAGAACACAACCTCAAACACGCCAAAAACATTGACAAAAACACCACATATTGTCCAAAATGCCAAAAACTTCAAAAATGGCTAAGGTTATTGCATGGAGGTTTGAAAGGAAGGAGAAACGATTCATCATAAAGTTCTCTGATAGGAGAAGGGTGAAGGTAAGGATAATCAAAGCCATGATTGGTATGAATGAAGGGGTTTAGAGGGATATCCTGGCCCTTGGGGTTCCAATGGCCAACGATTGTGAAAGAACCCGAATTGTAATAAAAAGATTGAAGAGAAAATTTTCGGCAGAAAATGACGATGAAGATGATGATGATATTGACGATACTCCTCTACCAACACTGAGCAGTTGGGTGATGCATGAAGAAGTAGGAACGGTTGAAGTGACTTATCAACACGGGGTGCAATATTTATTGCCAATGGAGGAAATGTTGAAGACAAGGAGGCTATCACTCATTGAACAACTCTGTGATTTAGCACCTTCGAACGATGCAAAATCCAGGGTTGCAATGATATTCAAGAACAGGCTGCAGCAAAGAAGAGACGAGCTAACGGCGTTATACGCCAATCTAAAATTTGATGATGATGAATCTGAAGAAAGTGATGAACAAAGCGATGGGTACATCTCTGATGTAATCCCATCCACAGAAGACTATTAGTTTATTTTGGTTTCGTATTATTGTAATTTTATAAAATATTAATCTATGGTAATCAATTATTAACAAAAGACCCAGAACGCCAAAAAAATGACCTGGAAAACGCCATAACATCAAAAAAATTAACTATGTGACACAAAAAGAATTAATTTAACAAGAACAAATCGGAGAAAAACAGTAAAACGCCAAGTAATTAATGATTCTAGTTAACGCCAAAATTATCTTGCACGCCAAAAATGAAGCAGCATGTCACAGGCGAAAATCGGGAAAGAAGAAGAATATTGAAAAGACAAAAAAAACCCTCGGACCCTGATCATGTCCCGCGCCAGGTGTTGGGCCAGGATGCGTTCTCACCGTTCTCACACTTTTGGGTATTTTCTTCTAGTCTCGTACATATGTATATATAGGATATAGATCCATTAGGAACCACCCTTTATTGCAAGAATCGCGAGAACTAATGTGAACACAACAAAAAAATACCTAAAACAATAAAAACACACAAAAATAATCGTTTTTTTTTTTATGAAAAACGCTACATGTCGCCACTAAAAAAAACTGAACAACAGTTCGATGCACATGAGCATACGCATCGATTTTTTTTTTTTTTTTGGGGGGGGGGGTGTTAGGTTTTTGGTGGGTGCCGGGGGGGGGGTGGGGTGGGAGGGTTAGCTTTTTTATGTTCAATTTTTTTTTTTATTAAAAAACGCTAAATTTCGTCACTAAAAAAAGAACAACAATACCGCTGCATATGTGCATGCGTATGCACATGTGCAGCGGTACTGTTGTTCAGTTTTGTTTCTTTTTTTAGTGACGAAATGTAACGTTTTTTTATAAAAAAATTATTTTACTGTGTTTTTTAATTTTTTTCGGGTTATTGGATTTCGTCACCCATAACTATTGGCCGCTGCCACCCCCAACTATCACTTTGACGCCTGCCACCCCTAACTTGACACTTAGTGTGTTTTGTCACCACGCCGTTAACTGATCACTAACTTTTAATTCTGTTACTATACATTTGGGAGTGCCCTAAGATCCTTATGACACCCCTAAAAGTATAGTTACAGGATCAAAAGTGAGTGATCAGTTAACGACATAGTGACAGAACACACTAAATGTTAAGTTGGGGGTTACGGACGTCAAAGTGATAGTTGGGGGTGGCAGCGACCAATAGGCGACAGTTTCGGGTTATAAAATCCAATAACCTATTTTTTTAGGTATTTTTGGTTGTGTTCACATTGGTTCTCGCGTTTCTCGCAATAAGGGTGGTTCCTAACGGATCCTTATCCTTATCCTATAGGGGAGGGTTCATTGGGGAACACTAAAAAAGTGGGTAACCGAGGAACACTCTTAAAGATTCAACTTAACATGTTAAAAATCAACTTTTTTCTAAATTTTTTTCGGCGCGTTTTCTTATAAATACATGTAGAAACATTTTTAATAAAAAAATATAAAACTAAAAAATATAAAAAAATGTTTGAAAAACAGCTAAAAAATATATCTTATAAAGTTAACATGTTAAAATTCAATTTTTTTTAAAAAAAAAATTTCAGCGCTTTTCCTTATAAAAATGGGTAGAAACTATTCTCAACAAAATCATTTTTGTAAAAAAAAAAAATTAAGCCTTTTTAAACTATTTTTTTTATATTTTTAGTTTTTGATTTTTTTTATTAAAAATGCTTCTACAAGTATTTATAAGGAAAAACGTCGATTTTTTTTTAAATTGATTTTTAACATATTAAGTTAAATTTTTAAGAGTGTTCCCCGGTTTCTCACTTTTTTAGTGTTTCTCAATGAACCTCACACACTATATATATATATATATAGGGCAAGGATAAATTGAAAACCCGGTTGAGTTGACTAAACCCTAAAAACCCATTAATCACCATTGATCAAACTAAATGAATGGGTGAGATTAAGTATGAGCCATGTTCTTCTTTAGTTCCACTTTTCAGTATTTTTTTAATACATTGATTGTACGTTAAGGGTAATATGGGAAACATATTTTCACCTCTTAGAAGAAAGACAAAAAGACTGCATATGCAAACCTCTCAAGATGTCATTTCCCAATGTAAGATAATATCAAAAAAAGGTAAAAAGTACAAATTCATCTTTCCCCAACTTGAAAAACAATCTCTTTCTCTCTCATAGTTGTTTTCAAACCTACACCATAATTTATCTTTCCTACTCTCTTTCTCTCTCTAGTATCGACCCTTTTTGTTTTCATTTTCAAATATATATGTAACACTTAATTCAAAATTTAATACCTACTGCATTTATTTTATATACATAATAAAAACTTGAACTATATATGTAAATAATTACAAGCAATAAAGTCATTTTTATCCAATGTTTGCAAGAATCTTGATCGGTATCTTCATAATCACTTACATCACTACACCAACATTATTTCTGTAACACAAAAAATGTAACAGTGTATATGACAATATATTTTTGTAACATATTTTTTTTTTGGTTTTGTTACATGTGTTACATAGAAACGTAACATAAAATTTTTCTATGATCAAATGTTACATAGAAACGTAACATATAATTACATTTTTTATGTAACACAAAAAAATGTAACATGCATTTTTTCTTTGATTGTTACATTTTTTATGTAACACAAAAAAATGTAACAGGCATTTTTGCTTTGATTGTTACAAAAAATGTAACGGACATTATTTATGTAACACAAAAAAACGTAACTGGCATTATTTATGTAACACGAAAATGTGTAACAATGCACTTTATTTTCAGTAACATACATTATTTATGTAACACGAAAAAATGTAACATGCATTTTTTTCTTTGATTGTTACATTTCGTAACTAAGATGCAAAGAATTGTTACATCCAACAACACTAGATTTTTTAGATTCAACCATAAAATCAGTAATAAAAAAACAACATATCCAGAAAACAAGAACTTAATAACATTAATCTTCTTAAACAAGAAAATAAAAAAAAGTTGCAAATCTACAAAACACAAAAAATTGCAAATCTGAAAATTGCAAATCTGGATGACCTTTAAGATCTGGAATACAAAAAAATTTCAAATCTGAAAATTACAAAAAAGTGAAGATCTACAAAACACAAAAAAAAATGAAGATCTACAAAAACACAAACATACTTATGGATCTGGAGGATCTTATAGATCTGGAACATCATGTTCAACATCGAACGGTCATCTGAAACATCATCGAACATCTTCAACCGGATCTGGAGCATCTTTTGGATCTGGTAGCATCTTCCCGGAGCATCTTCAACCGAAGCATCTGGAGCATCTTCAACTGGAGCATCTGGAGCATCTTTTTTTATTCGGATCATCTTTTTTGTTCGGAGCATCTAGAGTTTTGGTGGTTGATTATGAAGGATTTTGATAAGAAAAAGATTTTTTTTTTTGTTTTAGAACTTAGATCTGGAAAATGGTTATCTACAGAGAGAGAGAGAAAGAGATAGAGAAGTGTGTGGGATGAGGTAGAGAAGTGTGAGGGTGATGAAGGTTTCTTTCTTTCACTCCACTCTCTGGTTCGAATAAATGAGATGTGAGATGAGGATATGAATATCTAAAAAGAACAAAAGAGGAGATATTAAAAAGATGTGAGAGATACACAAACAATTAATGAAAAGGATGAGAAGAAAAAGCAAAGTTGAAAAGTCTACACAAGTACAATTGTATTAATGAAAAGGATGACAAGAAAAAACAAAGTTCAAAAGTCTGCATGTGCAGACACATCACATAATCTCAAAAGGTAAGAAAGAAAATGACGATCATGCCCTTATTTCCTCTCAATCTAAATTCAAATGTGGATCAATCTTAGCCACATGTGAGAGTTTTCAGGGTTTACTCAACTGGAGTGGGGTTTCTCATTATAATTAGCCTATATATATATATATATATATATATATATATATATATATATATATATATATATATAGGGCCAGGATCATTTCAGAACCATAAATATTTACAGAACCCGCAGAACTCCTAATAAACAATCTTTTTATTTATATATTTTTATGTTTAGGATAATTTTATTATTTATTATTTGTATTTTTACGATTACATACATGTTAAGAGTAGTTTTTATCATTTTTTATATGTAATTTTATAATTACACATATGTAAACTAGTTTTTTTTACATATATGTAATTAGTTATGACACATATATATAATTTTGGCAATTAAACATATGTAAACTACTTTTAACATGTATGTAATCAAAGAAATACATATAATAGATGATAAAAAGATCTTAAATACAAAAACTTATATATAAAATGATTGTTTATTAGGAGTTCTGAAAGTTCTGTAGTTATTTAGAGTTCTGAAATGAACTCAACATATATATATATATATATATATATATATATATATATATATATATATATATATACACATAGGATAACGATCCATTAGTAACCACCCTTTATTGTGAGAACCGCGAGAACCAGTGTGAACACAAACAGTAATACCTAAAAAAAAAAATCTAAAAAACACCCAAATTTTTTTTTACTATTTTTTTTTGGAAAAATTGCTATATTTCGTCAATAATAAAAAAAATTTCAAATTTTTTTTTTCGAGTAACAGTTATCAATGCACATGTGCATATGTATCATTTCTTTGACAAATACCGTAATTCATTACAAATATTAGACAATTGCATTTTCATTTACACTACCATGTGTAATACACTACTTTTTACGTTAACAATATTAGAAATGCACATGTGCATCTATATGTATCAACATGGAAATAAGGTGTTTTGGTACATTACTTTGAATACACTTTCTCTTTCATCTATCATTCCATCCATAATACACAAACATGCACATGTGCATTTTTGTTATTTCTTTGACAAATTTCGCAATTCATTACAAATATTAGACAATTGCACTTTCATTTACACTACCATATGTAATACACTACTTTTTTACATTACCAATATTAGAAATGCACATGTGCATCTATATATATCAACATGAAATAAGGTGTTTTGGTACACTACTTTGAATACACTTTCCCTTTCATCTATCATATCATCCATAATACACTACCATTACCTTCTACCATCCATAATACAGTACCATTACCTTCTACCATCCATAATACAATACCATTACCAATATTTTCACTTTATTACATGTATATAAACACCATTTATACCATCCAATCAACATATTACATCATAAATTGACAACTATAACCAAACCATAAGATATAATTAACCAAAAAACATGTATATAGGCCTACTTCTTCATTCAAAATCACAAACTTTTTGTACCAAAACACGTTATATCATGGTTATATATAATGATGCACATGTGCATTTTGAATATTGGTAATGTAAAAAGTAGTGTATTACGGATGTATTGTAAATTAAAGTGCAATTGTCTATTACTGATAATGTATTACGGAATTTGTCGAAGTAATGATACATATGCACATGTGCATGGATAACTGTTACTAAAAAAAAAAGTTTTTTTTGGTAACGAAATATAGCGATTTAAAAAAAAATATTAAAAAAAAATTTTTGAGTGCTTTTTTTTTTGTTTTTTTAGATTTTATTTTATGTTCACATTGGTTCTCGCGGTTCTCACAATAAAGGTGGTTCTCAAATGAACCTTACACACTATATATATAGGGTCGGGATTTGGAGAAAACGGTAGAAAGTGTGAGAACGGTGAGAACGCTTATGGATCGTCAGATTAAAACAATCTATGGACTAGATTGGCACGGTGGCGTTTTCGTAAATAACATCATTTTTATTACGTGGACGCGCCTCATTAAGGGTAAAAGCGTCTTTACACCTCTATACCAAAACGCCATTATGATGAATAAAACGCCAATACGGACCAAATCATATCACTATATAAACAAAAAACATCCAAGACATAAAAAACACATCCCCCAGAACCTGAAACGCCATAGTTTCTACTATATACCATTCAATTTATAAACGCCAAAATCCCCAAAACATCAAACACAACTATTCAAAAACGCCATATTTTCTACTATATACCATTCATCTTAGAAAACGCCAAAACACTCAAACATCAAAAGATTCCAAAAGATCGACGGTTCTTTCAGATACATTATTTCCTCAGTAAAACGCCAAAAATGCCAAATATCGTTTTTTGTATATACAAAATATTGTTCTACGCCAAAGTGTCGGATAATGCATTCTTCCATGAGGTGCTGTGATTAAAATAACATTTTGCTGCATGAGATGGACAAATCATAAACAAAAAGATGCTGGGGTCAGACTTATGTCATTTTCTGTGTTTTGTTCTTGATGAATATTTTAATGGCATGAAAAAGACGAATGACACTACTGAGTTGTTTGAAGATACATATTCAAAAAAAAAACTATGACATTTTGTCTTTCCAAACGGCCATAAAAACACA
This sequence comes from Helianthus annuus, assembly GCF_002127325.2. Classification (NCBI taxonomy): domain Eukaryota; kingdom Viridiplantae; phylum Streptophyta; class Magnoliopsida; order Asterales; family Asteraceae; genus Helianthus; species Helianthus annuus. The sequence goes on along the minus strand of NC_035437.2, from coordinate 128,454,310 downwards.
AGCATGGCTAAGCCAAACCACCAGCGAACATGATTCAAAGAAGAAAGAGATTGATGACAGTGAAGATTTGGAAGATGAATTGTTTTTATTTTTATTTTTTTAATTTTCTTTTTCTGTTGTTTGCAATGTATTTTTCAACTTAGAATAAAAAAATATATTATCTTAATTAAACGCTAAACAGTCATAATGCATATAAAAACGCCATAAATGGAGTAAAAACGCCAAAAACTCCCAAACTATAATGAAAGTAATTTGCAGAAGTATTAATTAAAAAAAACCTAAAAATGGAAAAAAACGCCAAAAACTACTTAAACCCATTCAAAAACGCCAAACCTGAAAAGCTGAACAAAAAACAGTAAAAATACATAGTAAACTGAAAAAGACGGCTACTTTATTAATATCATTTATTATAAATAAAATACCGCTTAAACTACGGGCCAAAAACATCCTATAAAGAGAGACTTCTTTGCAAAACAACTTATCACAAAACCAAAAACAAACGCCATATTCCCTAGAAACCATTCACTTTAAAAACGCCAAAAAATACTTAAAAAAGCCACAGATGCAGAACCTCGATTCTGCTATATTGAGTATTGATCTGAATGAAGATTCACTGAATGGATTATTCTCTGAGTTGGGTATCTCTATAATCTTTTGCTGAATGAGATGGACAAATATTCAAGACAAAGAGATTGATGACACTGATATGACATCATGTCACTTTGTTCTTGATGGATATATGGATGGCATGAAGGGATCAATATATTAGAGCAGGCGTTGGTCTTCAACATGTCATCAAACAAGTATATATATCCACCTACCATAAAGGATGCCACAAAAAATAAGCATCTTCTAAAGACGGCCGTTATGTATGAAAATAAGGATCTACATAAGGCGTTCAAAAACAGGTTCAAAACGCCAAAAATGTTAAAGTAGAAGAGACTGATGACAGTGAAGATTTGAATGAAAAATTAGATTATAATTTTTAATTTTTTTTTTCATTTTTTATTGTTTGTTATGTAATGCTTTGTTGTTTATCATCTAATTCTCTGCTAATTTTAAAAAAAATTGATTATAAAATGCCAAAAACTACAAACACCAAAACGCCTGATAGTTTGAAAAGTGTGAGAACGAATGCTAGCAAAGTACAAGGTTGTTATATAAAACGCCAAAAACGCAAACAAAGTATTACTGGAAAAATCAACAATAATTGACAGATGAAAATTGAAAGAAACTGTAAAATAAAGAGACGGTATCATTTATTGCTAAAAACATTATAGTTATATTAATGTCACTACATGGAAAATTGAAAATTATTTATCTTTTCAAAACGCCATAATTGCCTGTCACATTATAGACCTGTATCCTAAATGGCAAAACACTTAATATAATAAAATCAAGAAAATTACTCATGTTTTTTATATTAAAAGCCTGCATCCTGATCTAAAAATCAATAAAAACGCCAAAACAATACTTAAAACGCCAAAATATTTACTATAATTCTGATCTAAAAACAATAAAAATGCCGCGTATTTAATAAACGCCAAAAAATGGAAAGATGAAGGGACACGCGTTAATAAAAAAGAAATATGAAAAGACAAAAAAGCCCCTCCGCCTTTCTCTAAGCGGCGTGACACGTGTTAGGCAAGGAAGCGTTTTCAACGTTCTCACACTTTTGAGCGTTTTCTCCTGATCCCTTATATATATATATATATATATATATATATATATATATATATATATATATATATATATGTATAGGGGGCTGCTAGAATGAGAACCACCCCGAGTTGTAAGAACCGCAAGAACCACACCATCCGGGTCGCCGTTTACCACGATTTTTTTTTACAACTAGATGTGTAAATTATAAACACATCCGTAAAAAAAAAAATTTAAACGCCCCCCCCCCCCCCCCGAGGGGGTAGTTTTTTACACCACAAGTTTTGGTGTTTTTATTTTTTTTTCTTTTTTCTTTTTTTTTTCACCAAACTTGTGGTGTAAAAAACTACCCCCTCGGGGGGCGTTTAAATTTTTTTTTACGGATGTGTTTATAATTTACACATCTAGTTGTAAAAAAAAATCATGGTAAACGGCGACCCGGATGGTGTGGTTCTCGCGGTTCTTACAACTCGGGGTGGTTCTCATTCTAGCGGCTCCCTATATATATATATATATATATATATATATATATATATATATATATATATATATATATATATATATATAGTGTAACGTACAATTAGGGCTTATCCGTATGCTCGTACGATATTGTGAAATCACATGTTATAAAAAAACATATTGGAAATCGCATGTTGGTATTTTTGATGAAATCGCATGTTGTTTTTTTTGTAGCAATTTCGCATGTTGGTAAATATGATGAAATCGAATGTTGGTATATAAAACAATTGCGCATGTTGGCTTTTCAGCACAAATCGCATGCTTAAGACTTAAGAGTGAATTCGCACCAGATCGTACGGCTGAGATGAACGCGTACATATTGTACGATAAGCGCCATTGTACATTAACCTAACCCTATATAGTGTGATGTTCATTGGGGAACCCTAAAAAAGTGGGGAACAGTGGGTAACCGACTCAAACGAACTTCGATTGGACTCATTCCAGCGGTGTTGGAGCTGGCTCGTCGAACCCTAACTAGGATCTCTTAACCCTAAGCCCTAAATCATAACCCCTAAACCCTAAATATATTAGGGTTTGGCTTTTAGGGTTTGGCTTTTAGGGTTTAGCTTTAGGGTTTAACTTTACGGTTTAGCTTTAGGGTTTAGCTTTACGGTTTAGCTTTAGGATTTAGGGTTTAGCTTTAGATTTTAACTTTAGATTTAGCCTTTAGGGTTTAGCTTTTAGGGTTTATAGTTTAGATTTTACGGTTAAGCTTAGATTTTAGCCTTATTTTTTAGCTTTAGGGTTTAGAGTTTAGGATTTAGGATTTAGGGTTTAGGGTTAAGAGATCTTAGCTAGGGTTCGACGAGCCGGTTCCAACGTCGCTGGAATGAGTCCAATCGGAGTTCGTTTGAGTCGGTTCCCCGCTGTTCCCCACTTTTTTAGTGTTCCCCAATGAACCTTCCCCACCCTATATATATATATATATATATATATATATATATATATATATAAACCTATACATGTGTAGATAATCGTAGAGAATTAAAACATATACAAAATTAGTCCATCAATTTTATACCCATAAGCTATGTATGTAACATTAAAAACATAAACTTTAAAAAATGAACTATTGATAAAAAAATTGTTTAACGAACTATAATTCACAACAATTCTCTTAATATATTCTTTATATTCTTAAAATGAAAAGATTTAACATCTTGGGTCCTATACCTTTAATATAGATTTCCGTATGGAAATTGGATTCACCTTTTAAAGAATTGTCTCATTCACTTGTCACTGATTACTAAAAACCATTTCCTGGAAGCTTCACTAACCACCACTCAGTTTCTTATTAGAATTTTGGAGATACCACCACCATCACTAACAACGGCAACGGCCAACCACTGATTGCTTTTCTCACCGCCACCTGCATTACCATCACTCTTTTTTTGACCACTAAAGTTTAGGTATCTATATTTGTATCATATAATAATGAGCACTCATAAAAAAATATACATAACACTATAACATGATTCATTTACTAATAATGACCACTATGCCATACAAAGCTTATATCAGTTTTCGTTACAAAAATGAATTGGTTAAATACTTAAATCATAGAGAAGCACGAGCTGCTGAATTTAATGAAAAAAAATCGGTCGTAAATCCAACGACTTGTTCAAATTCGTCGCTAGTTTTGAGACCGATTTGGTTTTCATCTTCTAATTGGCGATCAATTCAATACTGTCGCAAATTTGAATGGATGATAAAGAAACTGCCGCATATAGGTTTGGTTGCAAAAAATTTCATTAGTCAGAAATTCTATTGCAACAAGCAAATACTCTTTCAGTAGCTAAAATATGTCACATTTCCGTTTCGTGGCAAAAGGTGTCAAAATACATTTAGCAAAACCGGTATTTACCATCAAAATTTAGTCATGAAATCCATAGGAAATGCCTTTTGTGATGTGGAAAATTTATAAAGTATTGTACAAACTAAAAAGTTTTGATGCAAAATAGTAACTTTAAATACAAATAAATTTATCGTAGAAAATGAAGAAAAATAAGTAGGATGGTATATTTGTAAATAACAATAACTTATATCTAGAGTTATTATATAACTGCTCTAGACTTATTATATAACTAGCTTAATTATATCTAAAGCACAGTGGCATATTTATAAATTAAAAATACATAACTTAAATCTAATGTAATTATATAACCAGCTTAATGATATAATTACTATAAAATAAATTTTGATTCAACTCAAATATATCCTAGAGTTAACTTATATATAATGTAATTATATAATTACTATATAGTAATTCCGATCAAACTCAAACAAATATTTGAGTAATTGTATAATTACTCTATGGTAATAAACATATCTAACGTAAAACCATAATTACTCTAGAGTAATTCTAATCCAACTCAAACATGTATTTACAATTATTCTACCATGTCACTTTTTTTCTTTGATTCGTATGTTGAGCACTTTAATCATATTCGTACATGAACTCAACCCTATATGTTTAAACAAGTGGGCACCTTAAATACGCAATTCCGTATTGAACCAGATGCTTAGGTGGTCAAACGACCTCATTGCAGAACTTGTCTTGTTGTATTTTGTCAGCTTTCCTAGATCCTCAAAATAGTGTTTATATTGGGCCCATAATTAATTATAACAGCTAAGAGGGCTTTGCCTTAATTATATTGGTGAATTCCCTTTAATTAAGTGGTGACGTTTAAAACCCCACTATAAGTATTAATGTGGATTTTAGGTGGTGTTGTAGGAACAGTATGGTGGTGCTATTGACTTGATAGACTTGAAAATATGCACAGCAGCGAATATCTACGACATCGCTAAGAGAACGGAATTCAATTAACAATGCAATGTAATGCTTAGATTTCAAATAAGACTTGATTGTATAAGTTTTGGCAGCACTTCGTGATCACTTGCTCTCCTTATACAAAAGCTCCAAAACCAAACTTATGAGCTCACGCGCATGGATGGACCTATATATAGCCATTTGTTCTTCGTGCGCAGGACTCCTGGATTAAGATGGATCTCATACATGCGTAGGACTTCGGCGCACTGAGTCCTTTAGATTTTATTTCAAACATAAAACTAACTTATACGACAATGCTACCCATACATAACGACACATACAAAAGACGCAAGCATTAGACATAAAGTGTACTAACAGACTCCCCTTGGAAACTGCCGCAGTCTTGTCCTTTGACAGTCTCCAGTCTTCACTCGTTCATTCCAAAAGTCCTTTTCTTGTATTCTTGTCGGTGTTCTTTAAAACTTTTCTTAAGTGTTTAATCAGTCATAGGAGGTCTTCTATATTGATACCTTAAAATCGACGCACCTTTCATTCTTTTCTTGATCTTTTCTTCCCTCTTCATCTTCTCTTTCTTCTCCTTTTTTTTCTTCTAACTCTCTCCAATTACTTTACCACATTCTTCCCAAATGTATTTCATAAGCAAAACATTACAACTCTTGAAATTGTAATGCTTTTTCTCTGTCTTGTAAAGCATATTAGATTATGTTGAAGAATAAGACTTCAATATCTAGCTCTGACATGTTCACCAACCATATCGGATCGTAGACACGTATCGTTCTCAAGTTATTTTCTCCTTCACATAGTACTATCACTACCTCCCCAGTTTTCTCATCATAATACCACCACTTGAAATATTCATGAATGTCTTATTCCATCTTGTGGAACGGTATAACCTTCAAAACTTTTGGCTTTTTGTACTTTAAAGTAACCACATACTTTCCTGTCTCTGGATCAACTTCGGTCTTAGATACAATGCATTTTGCTTATTGAGGCTTCCATGATCCGAATCCTGTTCATGCTTCTCTCTTAATAAACCTTAAGACATGCTGATTGTAAGAATTCAACTCGTAGTTTATCAGCTTTGGTTTGCATAACTCTTTTACATCCCACCATGACAAATTTTTTATATCGTTTATGAATCTGAAGTATTGAACTCCATATTCTCTTCGTATAGCAATCTTTCTCAGCTTCGGAATCTAACACCATCTAATAATATCTTCCATTGAAACAACTTTGTGTTGAGCGAAGAACTTGAAAGGTCTTAGAAATTTTCTTTCACTCTTAAGATCTCTAAACCACTTGATTCGATCAACAATGATATCACTTTCTTTAACCACTGGAACATCTCCTTGTTTCTCTTCAACCACCTTCTGTTTAAGAAGATATTCTTCAGCAAGCATCTCATTAAAAGTGGGACACTGCTCATTAACATTGTTGGCATATCGAACTTCTTCATCACCTGTATCATCTTCAATCTCAACTCTATCAAAATCATCAGCATCAATAACAAGTTCAAACACGTAAGCCTCTTGTTGATCATCGTTCACTGCATCTTCAAGATCTTTTTCGAAATCAAACTCAAAGTCTTCTTCTGGGATTCCACACATTTTGGCTAACTCTTCTTTAGTACAGCTGTGAATAAATTCACCTTCTTCAATCACATAGTCTTTATCTACAAATTGTTGAGCAATATTACTACTAGGAACAGATGTGAATGGTACTGTATCTGTAACGATTCCTGTAGTTAAACCTGTATAATTTACCAAAGCTTGCTCTTTATTCTTTTGCTCTCCAGACTCCCCCTGACCTTTTGCACTTTCACCAGTCTTCTATGAGGTAGTTGGTTCTGGTTGACTATCATAATTTCCATAATTAGATACTTTCTTGCTAGTAGATACACCAGCATCACCACCCTAATCATCATCATCATCATTATTATCATCATCAAAATCAAAATCATCTTCATAATCCAACTTCTCTTCATCATTCTCTTGATCATCCTTTTCAGCATCTTCTTTATCAGAACCATATAAAACATCATTCTTTTCTTTATCTTGAGTTGACAATACTGGATCAAATGGTACAATTGTAGTAGTAGCTTGTTCAGATTGAGGTTCTTATGTATCAATTGGTTGTTTGCCTTTAGCTTGTGCAGCTTCAGCAACTTCTTTCTCTATTTCAACTTCATTCTAATCTTGTAAGCCTTTCATAATATTCACTTCATCAAAATTGAAACCCACTTTGTTTTCCAATACCTTGAAGTAATCCCTAAACTTAAACAACATACTTGCATAAATACCTCTTCTTTCGGGATTTTCCTCGATCTTTTGTTGTTGAGCTTCATTCTGTTTCCTCAACCTATCATTCTCCTCAACTAAACTTTCAACTTTATCATTCAATAAATCAACCTGCTTTTGCAACTCCAGAATCTTCGCATTTCTTGGTTCATTAAATAAATTATACTCCATATCATGTTAATCTTCCAAGTTTGGAGTAGGAAATTGTTGATGTGATGATTACGGGCATGCATGATGTTGTGATGATGATGACCCTGCTTGTTCTGACTTTGCAGCTGGTTTTGGTATGGATTGTGATGGTCAAGATGTAGGTGTATTGATGTGAATGTTGCGTGTAGTTTCAATGTCTATTATTTCTTCTACCATAGGTGTACCCTTCTTCACACCCCCTGCTTCAACATTTATTGGTTCATTGGTAGTTGCTTCTAGTTCTTTCTCTTGAACACCCACAGTGATTGGTCCATTCAAAGTCTCATCACCTTTATCAATAAAACTTAAACGCGAACCCTTTCTTTTCTTAGCTGCTGGTGTCCCAGTTGTCTTAACATTTGTCTTTGCCATACTCTTCTTACGACCACCAGTTTTCTTTACATTCTTGGGTACTTCGACCGCTGGTTCATAAGATTCATCTCTATCTTCATTTGTTTTCTTTTTATTCACAACTTTTTCAAAACGAGCTCTTGGATCATAGTTTCTAGTATGTACTAGAACTTCTTCGACACTTTTAGTTATTTCATCATCAATTTTTTCTTTTTCGCTTGCCGCAGACACCATGACTTCCTTTTCTATTGGTTTCACTTTTTAACCTTCTTCTTGCCTTTAGATCTCTCTCTCCTCTTTTGACCTTGAGATTCTCGACTATCATCTTCCTTATTGATTCTTTTGCTCTTTGAATACAAAAATTGTTTCATCGCTTTTATTTAGAATCGGAATCACTGTTGTCATGTCTCCACTTGTTATTCTTTGGGCATACATAATCCTTATCTTTCAAATGCGCGAACAACCCTCTGAAAGGTGCTATATCTTCTTCTGATTTACCCTTATAAGAATTCAAACGTTCTAAAGCAATATTGTTCATGTGTTCACGTTCCATCTTGTCATCTCCCTCTCCTCTAAATCTTTACATTGCATATCTATGAAGATTTGTAAAAATCTCGGATACATAAGCCTCTTGCCTTGATTCATGTTATCTTTCATATTGTTGAATATCATTCCTGAGAAGTTAAACTTCAGATTTAGGCATAGTGTTGCAATTGCACTGATCAAATAATCCGGTGCCACATCATAAGGTCTTTTCTATGCCCTAAGCATAGAATAACCACATCCATCAGATGTTTATACGGTCTCAAAACACCGTTCTTTGCGTAACTCATTGCATTGATGTAACTGTCATACCCCATCTTTTGAAAACAACCTTTAACCAATCATTAGTCTAAAATATCAGGATTTTATGGTGTATCTTAAAAGTCTAGTACATCCTTGACCAATGCTTCTATAATCACCACCTTCTGTTTTTGTACCGTCGAGTGAATTTCCGAATGTGTCAATTGATAATCTACCATTGCATTGTTCTAGAATTCTCATATAATTGATTCATAGGGTACTCGTACTTCAGTAATTGCCTTGAAAATGCTCGACCGCTTTAAGAAAGGCATAATCGGTTTAACGTGTTTGGATTTCTTAGTATCTTCATTAAGCAAAGCCGTAATGTTGTGTTTTAGATCCTTATCCTTAACTTGAATAACTCTAACCATCTTCACATTATACACACAAGCATAAATCCAACAATTTATCAAATTTTCAACACTTAGAAATTTTTTGAACAATTAATCATTTCAAGTGCATGACTCGTGGAGCGCATGAGCATTTTAAGCGTATGAGTCATGGAATGCATGGCCATTTTTCATTTGATATTGGACTTAGGACTCCTACAAGCATAGGACTCCTGCATTCAAGATCAATTGCCTTTTTTGTTGGTCAACACAAGAGTCTTACGCTCTTAGGACTCATGCGTTAACCAACAACCCAGTTTTGGTCCAAAATTGAAAATGTCCAATTCCTTTGAATTAATGTCCAATCTTTGTTGTACATAAAATGGATAATGCCTATTAATCAAAACCTCTATCTTAGTTTTCAATTTCATCCATCAAATTAGCATAGTTCTTGACTTAGGGTTTTGAACGTTTTGCTTTAATTGATTTGGCATATTTATTTTGTTATAACATGCATATCATACATCATTATACTCGTAATGATCATGTCAACAAACCTATAACTTGTAACATTTGCAAGATTTAAAAAATTGTAAACTTTCAATCGTTTTCATATTTTATAAAATTCTATATTTTATTTACGAATTTTCGTAATCATACGATCAAGAAAAACGATATTCACAACATTTCCGGAGTAAAATCCAAGTTACACATGCCTTAATACCCTTCACATGACCTAAACAATGAGTTAGAAGGGTTAAAAATGGTAAATAAGTGATAATACAAGTCCGGGGGCCAAAACTGTCAAAAAATAATTTCTTTTGTCAGAAGGCCTTGCGACCGTAAGACCTAAAGCCTTGCGGTCCGCAAGACATGCCCAATGTGTAGAATTGTGCTGGCAGTAGCCTTGTTCTCCAAATACTGCAATAGTTTCACCATTCTTGCCACCTTAATTCTAGTTAAGACACTTATTAGGACACTAATAAACATCTTAACACCTCATCAAACACTTGGCAACACCTCGTTGATCCAAAATCACTATAAATAGGCTTGAATTCTTTGAGTTCTTCACACCAGTCTTTTCTTTTCACTCTCAAAACTCTCTTCGAGCTTGCTTCTACACTTAAAGCCTCCTTTTTAAGTTCCAATCCTTCCTCTCAAACACAAGTGTTTCGCTTAGTCTATTTAATTTATATAGCTAGTTATGAGCCAACTTAAGATCAAATCAAGCCCAATAATACAAGTCCGGGGGCCAAAACTATCAAAAAACAATTTTGTCAGAAGGCCTTGCGACCGTAAGACCTAAAGCCTCTCGCTCCGTAAGACATGCCCAATGTGTAAAATGGTGCTGGCAGCAACCTTTTTCTCCAAATACTGCCACATTTCTGTCACACCCCTAAAATACCACATGCGAAAACTGTAACATCCTTACTATTATAAAAGGGTTTTTGTACTAATAACGACAGTTAAATGTGTTCTTACGAATACACATACATATAAAATACGGGGTTACAAAAACATTTTCGGATATAAATAATACAAAATACATTATATAAGTTCATCGTTGAAATATAACGACGAAGCAACGTGCGGAAGCTTGTATCTAGATCGTGTTCGGTTCTTCTATGAGCATGATCATCACCCGGCATCCCAAGATATACCTACGTTTTGAAAACCATCATAAACATTAGTTTTGATAGTTTTATAATGTAATAAACCAAGTTCTTTAGGCCAAAAATTTAACAAACAACAAATATACAGCATTTATGCCCGTCGCCTGTCGCGATGGGTTCAAACCTTGTTGTCGCGTGCCGCAACGGTGAACTTGATTGGTTGTTGTGCGATGCGACGGCCTTGTTTCGACAGAATGGTTGTTTTCTTTGAGCTGCAGATTCCCAGCTCAATTACTCAACTTATAAATTCACAAAAACGTGCATATCTTTCGAACTACATATCCGTTTTACACGATTCTTTTTCCTACGCGTTTGTAATTTAATCCTCCATCATATGGAGTTAAAGTTTACATCTGAATGCATAAAATAAAAGGCTTCGAGTCCTTGACTTTAAAATTCATTTTTAAAGACTTTTGACCCGTTCAAGTTTTTAAACTCCAAACTTGTTTCTAATTAACCATTAAGTATACATCAACATGTTTATCTCAAAATATTTAGTTCGGGTTTGTAACTTTTATGAATTACGCGGCTAGTACTCAATCTATGCGTATAATTCTTTTGACCTATTTCGAAGATTTAAACCTTTTAAGTTTAAATCTTTCCCCTTTGTTATACACAATCCACTAGATATTTACCTATAACTTACATGATCATAAAACACATTCTTAAACGGCTCATAAGGACCGTTTACCCGGTTTAGTGTTCATGGGTATTCTGGTCAATTTCAGTCCCTCATTTTACGACGAAGGGCTTTCACTAATATTTGACCAGCATATTACTTCTAACTATAATTCAAAATATGCGTACCTGGCTCGGGTCAAATATTGACCCGTTTTAATACCTTGCATTAATAACTTAGCTATTTCATAGTAAAATGCAATTTCCGTAAGCCGTTTTTATCCTATGAGCATTAGACTTGACAATACTTATTAGTCCTTATTCGTCAAATGGCGCTAAAAATCGCCATTTAACCCGTTTGGTCTAAACTACCAAACATTTTGCATTTGTATTTGAATGGTATACAAATAAATTTACCATTTTCGTTATTTAACCCATTTCGGCTTACGCCGTAGGGTATCTTTTAACTTTAACTTACGTTTGTCGACACACGACTAATTACCATTATATCCCAATCATTATCATTAGATTACACTATAAGGTAATCTTAACGAAAAACTCATAAATTCTTAGTCATTACATGACTAATTTACCTTTTCGCCCTTTTTACCATAAGCCATGGTTTTTATCATTTATGTTTATTCCGACCCGTATCATTACGCCTCGGAATCCATATTTCGAATAATATCTATATCTTATTCATAACTTGTAGAATGTATAGGTATTCTACCAAAAGAAGTTTAAGATTCACTTACCTTGCATCCATGCCACGCTTTTCTTTCCATTCTTGCTCCGTTTGACCCGTTTCATCCACAAGCTCCCACCTAGCTTGTCAAGCGTCAAACTATCATCATATTTCGCGAGATGGTTAGTTTAGTCATTGCAGATCATGACTATTCCATCTTACGTATTTTCTCTCAAAATTACCATTCGATTATATTAATGGTCGGTTTGACCTTTAAAAGTCAAACGCCTATTAGTATATAAAATGCACATTCAAGTTTGTCGACTATTTTAGGCATTCCTCAATTATCCGGTAGGCGTTATCTCTTGGCCACCGTTTTAACCAAAGTTCTAACCAAATTGATTATATTTCCAACACTTTAACTAGCTTAAGCGATTATCATGACTAGTTTATTCATTTATTTTTGCAAGAACTAAGGGTTCTCCTTTGTAAGTGAGACCCGTTTCATCATACTATTTAGCATCCATCTGAACTCTTAATAACATCAAGTTCCTCATATGGTCTAGTACATAACCCGATTTCATTCATCTATTTACATGAACAAACTTACTAATTTCATCACGACATTCAAGACCCATTTCAAGTCATATACGAGCATTCACTCAAACTTACAAATTGTTCAAGTTTTTTGCTACAACTATCAAATATGATGATTCTAAGCACATGCATATCGTCATTTTTACTATTTAGTCAAAAACCCACTTAGCTCATACTTGATTAATTGATTAATCACTAGTTTATGGCACAATCCTATAAGTTTGCATCTAGGTTTTGTTCCTAGACCTAGATTCAACCTAATATCACTCATGTATACATCATTCATCACATAATTTTCAATTATGAGTGTTTATCATACATTCAAAACATCACCAAATTACAAAATTCAACATACCTTCGGATTCCCTAACTTAGGTGATCATGAATTTAATCAAAGCCCCAAATTCTTGGCTTGTTTATCCTTGATCTTGATCAATTTTGTGGATTTAGGGTTCACTTGGTAGAACCCCTTTTTGGCTCCTGGTAAAAGTCGACCAAACACACACTCTTGTGTGTGTTTTGGTTTTTAATTTAATTTAATCATAATTATCTTTCATATCTTCCCCTTGTAGTCCCTCGAGGTTTCAAGTTATATAAAAATATTTAACTAATTCATGTTTCCTTTATTGTTTTAACCTCACTTAACTAACTAGGTTGATTATTCTTAGTTAACTTAATGGGTTCGGGAAGTTATATCCCGTTATATTTTAAGTCCCGCTAACTCAGGCCTTTTATATGCCCCTTTTTTTCAGGTGTTTATCCTTCTTTTAATTAATATCGAGTTTATTCATTTAAATTCCTAATATATTACCGGGTTAATTTTTATCACTAATGGTATTTTACCCGTCATTTCTATTAACGTGGTTTGATTACCAAACCCGTTTTTGGGGTGTTACAAGTCTACCCCCTTAAAGAGGTTTTGTCCCCGAAACCTTATTTACGTAGCTCATTAATTTAGATTAAACGAATCTAGTTTCCTTTTCAAGGCATTCATTCACTCTTTTCGATCTAACGTTTTCATTTGTGTCGACGCGTACGTCTTTCATGTGTAAGGCCTCGCAGGCCATTACTCTCAGCTTATATCCTTTTTATTGACCGAGTTGTCACTTGACAACTTAGTCCCATTAGTCTATTAACATATTTATCCCGCACTTGTCTTATATTAACAAGCGCTTTGTATTTGCCTTGACATTTTCTTGACTTTGAATAGTTTTACCGGCTAGACTAATTAGTCGCTGTCACCTCATACCCCATCTCCCAGGTATACTATTTTGCCATCTCCGGCTTTATGTGTGTTTAAGATTTTCTAAACCTCCTTATGCTACTCATGTTTGTTTAAGCATTTCTTTTGACTAAAAACTAAATTTTAGTTTACATTTTCTTTGTCAACTCGTGTCAATTTCTCACATCAGGAAGTTTACGTCCAAGGATTTATCCCCTTCCGTTGTCATTTCTATAATGACTTCGCCCTCTTGTGACGTAGCCATATGGCCCACCTTGTTGCAACTGTGACATACCCGGGTATACGGCCCGCGATGGTGGAAGTTGCACTTGTTACACTTAGGCTGCTTCCCTGCATATGAGCCCTGATTCGAATTGTTGCTCTGATTCTGATTCACAGAAGATGACTGGCTAAAACTGCGGTTGCTACTGTTGTCTGGCCTCTTCTGTGACTGATTTGAGTTGGACACCTTGTCCACATCATTCCATTTACGTTTGCTGTCAGTAGCAGGAGTAGTAGCTGCAGCAGTAGTGGCAGTAGTAGAAACACGCGGTGGTAGCGAGCTACGCTCCACCTCCTGATCTGTGATCTTGTGAGCTAAGCGAATGATCTGAGGTAAGTTGTTGAGGTTTGCTGCAGTAACCAAGCCCTTAACCTGCGGGGCTAATCCCTTGATGTACAGCTCTATTCTTCGGTGTGGGGGTCGTGATAAGTTCGGGCACATATTAGCTAATTCATGAGACCGTTTCGTGTAGGCCTCAATCTCAGACCCCACCATTTTCAGATCATAATACTCGTTCTCCAGTTTCTGCACTTCGTCACGAGGACATTACTCTTCACATATCAGCTCCTTAAAATCGTCCCAGGTAGTCGCATTCACCATTTCAATACCCAACATCTGGACCTGGGTATTCCACCATGTCAAGGCACCATCCTCGAGTGTGCCTGAAGCATACTTCACTCTATCCCTGGGAGGACAGTTACATATAGCGAACACCGATTCTGCCTTCTCAAACCAACGTAGTAGTCCCACAGTTCCTTCAGTCCCACTGAATGTCTGTGGCTTACAATCTATGAATGTCTTAAACGTGTAAGCAGGTGGATTATTTTGATACTGATTCGCTTGCTGGCCTAAGGACGACAGAAAATACAGCACACGGGTAAGAGTTGAGTACGCGACACAAGAATAAAGTGTATTTGGCACATATCGTACTAGCTTGATAGGCTGCCAAGGCCTTAGCCACGCGTGTGTTAACTAAGTTTGTCAACTCGGCCTGAGTCATCGCAATGTGACCATGCCCATGGCCTCGCCCGCTCATGATTTCTTTATAAGAAAAGGGAAAAAGTTAAGAGTCAAGATAAAGTGGGAGTCAAACCTCATGATGACTTCTACAGACTACTAAGTTTACATCAGACAACAGAGCGGAAATCCCCTTTCACACTCCTTAAGCCTCACTGGTACTCACATGCACCCCACATTATTATTATGTGTGCACCCATAATAACAATGCAATTTGCATGTTTATCTCAGCTCCTCCCAACTCGTGCTAAAAGGTTCCTCAAATTCGAATAGCAAGACAAAAGACGTCACAAAACATAAATCATGCAAGCCTAGAGGAAGGTCGCATTGTGCCTCCATCAACCACATAACATAGGTAAGTAGTACATAAATTCAGTCTGTAATGCTAAGTGTGCAATCACATGCAACATCCTACATAAGTGTACACTAGATATGCTACACAATAAGTAAACAAGAGACGAACCTTGCAATCTGGAGCTGAGTGTCATGGTCGATTTCGAAGCTGTTTGGTTATAGTCTGGTTTTATAAAATCGTTTTAAAACCTAGTTCTATATAACCAAAGGCTCTGATACCAAACTGTCACACCCCCAAAATAACACATGCGAAAACCTCGCTAGGTGTGTGACTTACCAGGATCTAGCCACCAATCACATTGAACTAATATCAAGATTGAAGTAAAGTTTCCTTTTTATTAAGGTAAAGAATTCATAACATAATCCGAGTTTAACATGTTCAGTGGAAGCGATTAATTAAACATTGTTTAAACGTTTCAAAACCAAATGTAATATGAAAACAGAAAACAAGTCATGCATATCCAAGCAATGCAACCCATGACCACTCCAGCCATCCAGATAGCAAGTTCCTTATCCACAGTACCTAACGACCTACAAGCATGCAACAAGTGTATCAGACAACGCTGGTGAGTTCATATTTTTACGAAAACGTTAGTTACCAAGTGTTTAGATCAGTTCATTGATAATAATGTTGATAATAACTCGAGTACCGTACAAGATGGATCCAGATTATTATTGCCCTTCCCCAATGCCCCTATCTAAGCATTGATCATGACTGGGTCATTAGTTCACACCCATCCTCTCAGGTACGGGGGGAGGGTGCCAAACCTAAATAGCGTTATCAACTAATACCCCGTTACCTCTCAGGTAACAAACAAGATGAGACTTAATGGTGATAGGAATTTAGTGTATTATCCAACATCCCAGTTTTTACCCAATTGACTTATTCCTCTCAGGAATACCCAATGATTGTCCCACCCACCGGGATGCATGCTCAAGAGGAATGAACTCACCTTTGATTTGCTCGGTATGTTAAGTTACCCGTCCAAGTTGGTCAACCCAAACCCTACCGTGGTTACCAATCAACGTCAGTTTCACAATCAAGCCAGTTACTTATTTCACACAGTTTGCATCTATCACAAGATCATCTTATATTGCATACCAAGTACTCAGTTATCATAATAACATATAACAGGTGGATTGACTACCCACACGAGTCAAGTCGAGACCCACATATCTTATCTAGTTAACATTGCAATCATGTCACAAATAGACTATCACAAACACACGTGTCCAATAACACAAACATTATGATTGTTTCCCTGTCCCAAACAGTTGCCTTAACGGCGAAGAATCCATTTTGGCGAAGGTTGATTGTTCGTCGAGTATGAATACGACGAAGAGTCCAGATGGTTCGTCCAATGCAAGTCGACGAAAGACTAATCTTCATCGTGTATATGTACGGCGAAGATTCATGAGAGTTCGTCGAGCACCACTTGACGAAGAATCCATCCTTCGTCGAGTTATATTCTTCGTCGGGGATCCTCCGCCGCCGCCCTCAACAGTGGTTACATTTCACTCAATTGCATAACAACAGTTAACAATTCTACTGGCATGATTATTGGATCAATCAACAGTTTCTTCACAAGTTCGACAAACCCCAATTGCTGCTCAACATCAAAACTAATAACCCCACAACATTAACGTTGAAATACCATATCATGGATTAACATAAGTCTTAATCACATACAATCGTGTTTTCCATCCAATCACTAACATTCTCATTCATATGTAAATCAGGCTATCAGTTTCATTAATCAACAATCACATCATGCATATGAACGTATTCTGATCATTAACCCTCATCATGCAAACTCTAGATTTACAATATTATTACTGAACCCTAATTCACATAAATCACAACATCAGGATTTCATCGAATAACAATGTTAGACACTAACCGTGGTACCAAAGGGTTTAGATAAATCGAGATGGAAAAGCTTCGAGATTCCCTAACTGCCATCGCACAGAGGATAAGAAAAGAGGACTTTAGGGTTTGTGTTTACGTCCAGAGATTACAAGGGGTTATTCATACAACATAACAGTTGGGCCGCAAACCTCCCTAGGCCGAGGCCCTTTTTGACGAAGGTCCTCCTGATGAAGGTCTATATTCACCGAAGGATGTTTGGACGAAGAATATACTTCGCCGAAGGATGTTTGGACGAAGAATATACTTCGCCGAAGGATGTCTTCATCGGCTAAAGCTTCGTCGACATGATTTTTTTTCATGAATCAAGTGTGCCATACAAAGTCTAAACATCACACAATAAAAACATCTACATTTACATGCAACAACCAAAACCATAATTTAATGATTCAATTATCATGCACATAATACAACTTAAAGTGAACTGTGAAAACAAGTTTGTGAACAAATGCTGTAGAGGAAAGACCTTGAGGTCTCGGGTTGTCACATCATCCCCAACTTGAAAGAAATTTCGTCCTGAAATTTGACAGGTAATCCAAAACAGCAAGATGTTAGATCAGGATGACTGTGGATTTTCCGCGGGTGCCACATCATCCCCAACTTGAAAGGGAATTTCGTCCCGAAATTCAGTAGTTGCATCAGATTTAGATTGGTCAGCTGGGAATAAGTGAGGGTACTTGAGCTTCATCTGATCCTCGCGTTCCCATGCGAACTCTGGTCCACGTCTTGAGTTCCAACGAACTCTCACAATAGGAATCCAACTATGCTTACGGACCTTGACTTCTCGATCCATAATTTCGATGGGTTCTTCGATAAACTGCAATTTGTCGTCGATCTTTAGTTCTTGAAGTGGTACCACAAGTGTTTCATCGGACAAACACTTCTTTAATTGTGAAACATGGAATACATTAGGAACATTACCCAACTCAGCAGGTAACTCAAGCTTGTAAGCGACTTTACCGATTCGTTCCAGGATTTTGAATGGCCCAACATAACGTGGATTAAGCTTGCCGTGCTTCCCAAAGCGCACCACACCCTTCCAGGGCGAGACTTTCAACATGTAACACCCCAGTGTTTCGGAAGTCAAAGTCAAAGTCAAGATTTAAGTCAAAGGAGGAAAAGGTTGCTAATTACAATCTATCTCTCCTTGCTCAATTCCTGTTTTGAATTCTTTGACTTACAGCTAGTCCATTTTATGTTTTACGTTAGTTTTATTATGTGGAGTAATTAATTATAATCGCAGTAAGTGACGAATATTATCGCTACGAATCGCTTACGGCTGTGAACAATATGAAGTAACAATGTGATAAAGTCAATTAAACGCTAATCGAACTAATCTAATCAACATCGTGCTCGCAACTCGAATTACGCAACTTTGGTGATTGTTATACGTGTGTGTGTTCCTTATGCGTTACTTATGCATGTTTATTTATGTTATGTGTGGTATTTAATCGAATCGCAATCAAACTCAATCGTAATCGAATCGCAATCGCAAAACGAATACGAAATAAGGATGATTGTATGTTGATAGAGTATGATAATTAGTGGAGAAGAGATAGTACGAGATATGAGTGGTTGGGATTAAAAGTAATTTGAATAGTAAACTCTATCGCATTCGCATCACTCGCAATCGAAATCAAAACAACAAAACTCGTCGCACCGAACACTCGAACCGGGCGACCGATCGATCAGCCAACCAGCTGATTGACCAGCCATCCGACCGGACTGCCGTCCGATCGAGCTGCCTGGCCGATCGGCCAGCCCTTTCCTCTTTTGGAACTCTATAAATACTCTTGTCACTTTCATTCTTTCTACTTTTGGCAACTCTCTGACCGAACAGCACGCTCTCCTCACCTTTTCTCAGATTTCTCTCGATTCTGGTAAGATCTCGACCTAAGCCTTGTACTTTCTTGATCTACACGCACTCCTACACCTTTCTATCTTTTGAATCTTGACATTTAACCGCGAAATCACTAGATTTGGGGTGTTCTAGGATGATGTCATCATGGTGTTCTTGAAGAACTTCATGTTTTGGCCTCAATCCACCAAGAACAACTTAGATCTAACCGATTTCCACATAAACGACAAAGATCTTTCATAGATCTAAACATATTCACGGTGAAAAAGGATTGAGAGAATGTTTTCTAACTTTCTTTCAACTCTTTTACACTCAATGCCCTCAAAACCGATAGAATCGGAACTTGTGCCGACTTACTACCTGATCCGTGGTCGTGTTAGCTCAAGATCCGGATCCTATCCACGAGGTTTACCGATTTCGGGTTAGGCGTGAACCACCGTCTCGAACAGTTCACTAATCGGATTTGGGTGATTCCTGTCCGGTCAGGAGAACCAAGTATTGACCAGGTTCCTGTTGTTTGACTTGTTATCAAAATACCTCGATAAGACGTTAAACAATCAAAAACAACCAAGTGTAGGACGAACGGGACGACCAGGACAGGGTGCCGTCCGATCGGACTGCTGTCCGGACGGACAGCCATCCGAACGGCCGGTCAGCCGAACGGCTTGAACTATGGGACCCACACTTAACCAACTTTATTTGAAGTTTGAGTATTGAACGAATTGCTGACCAATTGAACTACCAACCGATCAGATTACCCCTCGGATCATGCGATACTTGGGCTTTAACACTTAATCGATTTTTTCAGCATCTTCAACGCACTAAGAATGCCACCCGATCGAACTACCGTCCGATCGAGTGACATCTTGCTGAGAACTTGTTCTCGCTGAAGTACCAGCCGAACGGGTTGCCGGCTGATCGAACGACCGTCCGATCGACCGACCTGAAAGGTAAAGATATTTCAATGTTTTCAAATGCTACAACAAAAACTTCAAAAGTCAAACCATCATACACAAACACATCCTTCTCAAAGGAAGAAACAATCCACTCGAACGACCGTCCGACCGGCCAGCCGTCCGAACGGATTGTCACACGCACGGCCAGCCGACCGATCGGACTACCATCCGATCGACCAGCTAACCAACCCATCGACACTTGTTTCAGTTTTGTGCGTCACTTATTGTTATGCTATCGAACTATTCAGGCTAACCTCACTCTCAAGCGCTCCCTTCAATCCATCAACCGCTGTGAGTATACTCGATCCCTTTTTGCTTTATGCACTTTTGGGTGTTACATACGTTACTTATACAAAAATCACAATAGAACACACCACACAATACTTTAAACGCTAACCATTACCGCATGTTATACGTGACTTAATGAATGCTTGTTTGTTATGTTTACACATGGAATGCTGTCTACCTACCTTAATGACGATAGTACTATAGTTTGGACTCAGCACCCGTTCACACGGGAGTTGTTAAGGACAATTATTTGCATGGATTACAGTGGTGATCATGTATTACGTACTGCCTTGGGCTGTCAACCCACAGTCATTGGTATCGATAGGTTCATGTCGATAACTAACATGCTTCGTTTTCCTTTGTGTACGTGCTGGTTATGCGTAAACTATTTCGAACTCTATATGCTATTATCAAACTTGTGTACTCGCCTTTACACTATGTGTATTGACTTTATTTTAACGTATGTGACAGGTGTTTAGGATGCTTATCTGCTAGGAAAGCGAGGGTAGAATAAGGTCCTAGAGGCCAACAAATAGTTGTCTGTACAATTTGAATCTGAGTTGTCGGAACAGAACTAATTGCCTAGATTTCGTCTGTAATAATTTATTTGCCTTTTGGGACATGGTATGGGACATGTTATTTTAAATTGATTGGTAATGATAATTGTTATGGAAACTTCTGGACAATCTGTTTCGCTCAGTGCCATGCCCCGATGATTTCGCCATCGGTTGGGGTGTGACACAACATAACGCGATCGCCTACAGCGAACTCCAAGGGTTTCCTACGCTTGTCAGCATAGCTTTTCTGCCTGTCACGCGCTGCCGCCATACAATTTCTAATCTGGACAATCTTTTCCGAAGTTTCAAGAACAAGTTTCGGACCTGTGATCTGGCTGTCACCCACCTTAGCCCAACAAAGAGGAGAACGACACTTCCGCCCGTACAATGCTTCGAACGGAGCTGCCTGAATACTAGTATGGTAATTGTTGTTGTAAGAGAACTCTATCAACGGCAAGTGTTTCTCCCACCCTTTACCAAAATCGATCACACATGCTCGCAGCATGTCTTCAAGTGTTTGGATGGTTCGTTCGCTTCGACCATCCATCTGTGGGTGATAAGCAGTGCTCATGTCGAGATGTGAGCTGAACGATTTATATATGAAACGCGAATCACGATCAGAGATAATAGAGGTTGGCACCTCGTGCCTAGAAACCACTACCTTCAGATAAACGACAGCAAGTTAAAAGAATTTATCAGTTTCCTTGATCGCAAGGAAGTGCGCAGATTTCGTGAGGCGGTCAATGATCACCCAGATGGTATCGTTTCCGCTTTGAGTTCTTGGGAGACCAGTGACGAAATCCATAGCAGTTTGCTCCCATTTCCACATTGGTATCTCTGGTTGCTGGAGCAATCCAGACGGTTTCTGGTATTCCACCTTGACCTTCGTACAAGTCAAGCATTTACTCACATACGTCGCAATGTGAGCTTTCATCCTCGGCCACCAATATAAAACTTTGAGGTCCTGATACATCTTATCCGAACCTGGGTGAACAGAGTATCGAGATTTGTGCGTTTCGTCCATCACAAGCTCCCTAAGATTTCCAAACAAAGGAACCCATATCCGTTCCATAAAATAAAATATGCCGTCAGATCTTTCCACGAGTCGTTTCTCCATGCCCCGCAAATACTCAGCTTCCAGGTTTTCTTCATTCAATGATTCAATCTCAGCCGAACGGATCTGATCAGGAAGATTTGAGTGAATAGTGAGCTGTAAGGCTCGTACACGCTTGGGTTTCATCTCCTTTTGACTAAGGGCATCAGCTACAATGGTAGCTTTACCTGGGTGATACTTGATGGCGCAATCGTAGTCGTTTAAGAGTTCTACCTAGCGACGCTGTCGCATATTCAATTCCTTCTGATCAAAGATATGCTGGTGGCTCCTATGATTAGTATAGATAGTGCACTTGGTACCGTACAGATAATGCCTCCAAATCATTAGCGCAAAAACTACGGCCCCCAACTCCAAGTCGTGAGTCGTGTAATTCTTCTCATGAACCTTCAACTGCCAAGAAGCATACGGTATCACCTTCTCGCGTTGCATTAGCACACAACCGAGACACTAAATAGAAGCATCACAATACACCACAAAATCTTCGGTACCTTCAGGTAATGACAAGATTGGTGCACTGTAGAGTTTTTGTTTCAAAAGTTGGAAAGCATCTTCCTGCTTCGTTCCCCAAGAGTATACCACACCTTTCTGTGTCAACGAGGTAAGAGGTTGAGCGATCTTCGAGAAGTCTTTAATAAATCTTCGATAGTACCCAGCGAGACCAAGAAATTGTCACACCTCCGAAGGATTCTTCGGTGCCGCCCAATTTCTGATAGCATCAATCTTAGCAGGATCCACGTGTATCCCAGATTCATTAACAATGTGGCCAAGGAAGTGCACTTCTCATATCCAAAAGTCACACTTAGAAAACTGCGCGTAGAGTTGTTCCTTCCTCAGGAGTTCCAAAATAAGACGTAAGTGTCGCTGGTGGTCCTCCTTGCTCTTAGAATAGATCAAAATGTCATCGATAAACACAATGACGAAGTCTTCAAGATACGGTTTGCACACACGATTCATAAGGTCCATGAAAACCGCTGGTGCATTAGTTAACCCGAATGGCGTTACCAGAAACTCATAATGGCCATACTGCGTTCGAAAAGCCGTTTTTGGAACATCCTCCTCTCGGACTCTCATCTGTTGATAGCCCGATCTTAAATAGATCTTCGAGTAAAAAGTTGTCCCTTGCAACTGGTCAAACAGGTCGTCAATACGCGGTAAAGGATAGCGGTTCTTGACTGTCACCTTGTTGAGTTCTCGATAATCTATACACATACGAAAGGACCCGTCTTTCTTCTTCACAAACAAAACTGGGGCTCCCCAAGGCAAAGAACTGGGTCGGATAAAACCTCTATCTAGTAGTTCTTGGAGTTGATTTGATAGCTCTTGCAACTCTCCTGGTGCAAGACGATAAGGAGAACCGACAATCGGAGCTGCTCCTGGTGTAAGGTCAATCTGAAATTCCACCTGACGGTGTGGGGGTAAACCATGAAGCTCTTCGGGGAACACGTCAGAAAACTCACGAACAACTGGAAGGTCTTCAATCTTCCTTTCTTCGGGTTGAGTATCAGTAACAAGAGCTAGAATAGCATGGTAGCCCTTTCGTAGACACTTCTGGGCTTTCATGGATGAGATAATGCCAACCATTGCACCACTACGATGTCCTTGAACTGACAAAAATTCCCCACTAGGGAGAGGGATACACACGATTTTCTCTTTATAGAGAATTTCCGCCTGATGCTTGGACAACCAATCCATGCCAACGACCACATCAAAACTTCCAAGAGTAACGGGGAGTAGGTCAATGTCAAACACTTGACCCATAAGATCGAGTTTACAGCCAAAATGAACATGTGAAGCCTCAATTTCTTTGCCAACAACTAATTCTACTACGTGTTTAGCTACAAGAGGCGTATGAGTTAACCCTAACTGACGACTGAACCCCAAGGACACATAAATCCAATCGGCACCAGAGTCGAATAAAACAGAAGAAAATAGATTGTTCACAGAAAACGTACCGGTCACCACATTGCCGTCATTCCTAGCCTCCGCATCACCCATAGTAAACACTCTACCACGCGCACCGTTCCCACCGTTGTTCCCGTTGTTGTTATTCCCAGTGTGGTTGTTGTTATTACCACCATTCTTATTCAGTTGAGGGCAATCTCGCCTGAGTACATAGTCCCCACTTTTACGTTTTCAAAATGTTTTGGGGTGATTCATATGTGCCTACTATTTTTCCAAGTTTACAAAACAATATATATGGTTTATATATACAATATGTTTTCAATTTGGTGTGAAACTTGGTGGTGCGATATTCATAACACGAGTACTTCATTAACTTTGGCCAAGCCAACCAATAGTATGTTATGGCACTATAGGATTGACAATCCCATTTCCAAATTTCCTAGGGTTTGCGGGGAAGTTTGGGGAACGACAGAAACTGTGCACTTGACAAACCCTTTGGAGGTTTGTTCGACGAGTCAACACAGGCTTGAATGTTTTCACCACATGACCGCGTTTGTTTATACAAAAAGAAACTATTGGTTTATACGAGACGAAACAATTGGTTTATAAAAAACGAAACAATTGGATTCCTTAGTTCGGATTTGTAATGAGTAATCGGACTCATGAAAAACGCAAACACATGTCGTGTCTGAATAAGTGTCCAAGACGGGACATATTTGTATGTAATTTCATACTTGTAACTTTTGTTTATATTCCCAATCACCAAGTCGAAATACTCATACACCTTTGTTTAACTTTTTAGGTTAACTTCAGGGTTCCATCTGTTAAAACCGCTCGCTCACACTTTGTGGAAAATCTACGCAAACCGTGAGTTCATACATGATCCATTTTACACTTTAAACACTATTTTGGTTGCAACATGTATCCATGTTAAAATCACAGTCATACATACAATCAGTCTTATGCAAACACTCAATCCTTAAACATGCTTACTTGTTATGCTACTTGTTTATACATACTATGTCGCAGCCCCCGACCCCTACCCAGAGAGTGGGCGCCGCGAGCCAACACAAAGTGGGTGGTATCGGTGTTTATCAATTTGGCAACGGAATTTAAACATCAGGAACGTTGTTAGGAAATAGTATCAGTGTTTAAAAACACCAAACTTTTTATAATAAATAAATGGGATAAAATCCAAGTTTCATACACAATACATTTGAAGGGATAAACCCTAGTTATTAAAAACAAAATCTCCTTTTTATTTAGGTAACTTTTATAGCCACTTCTTTAAGCCTTCAGTGCTCCCTTGCTGGCTTCTATTAGCTTCACATGAAGTTACTTGAAACGAGTTTTAAAAAGGTTTTATCAGCAAGAAATACTGGCGAGTGCATCCCAGTTTAATCAAAACAACTTTTATAACTTTACAGTATTGAGAGCGATTACAATGTTTATATCTACCAATATACTCATTTAGTATTTGTCATGTTCACAGTTCCATGACTGTGGTCATGTTACTCATTGGCTAACTTGTCGTCCAATAGTAAGAGACTACAAGTAGTGTATACAAAACCCCACATACCGGCAACAATTGTAGAATACATAGACTCAAGCACTGTTAAGTATAATTGAAAACAATTGAGGTTTTGGTAAAACAGTTTGGTAGAAAAAGAGAATGACTCACATTGTAGACTTAGGTAAATATATAGCTTCTTGTTGCTTCCTGATTATTATCTGTTAAAATTAAACAATGCACACGTGTTAGTAAGATAACCCAAATCACATTAGCCATACAACACGAGACAGAACTCCAACGAACTTAGTCAGGCAGAGCCTCGACAAGCGTTACGGAGCCCTAGATCAATCGGGTAGGGTAACGAATATGTGATCGGGGGTTATAATTCTTACTACGAGGTAGAGCTTCGTGTTTTAGGGGTATTATATCGAGCTGTGTTTAGCTATTATAGGGACAGAGATACAGAAAAGAAAATGAGCAATGAAAACTGAGGCAGAGGCCTCCTTTTATAGGCTGGTCGAGGGGTCCCTCGCACCCTGCGAGCCCCTTCTCTGGTTCCTTCGCGGCCCGCAAGGCCCTAGGCTAGGGCTCTGCCTTGGCTAATCAGCACCGTAGATCCAACACGCACAGGGACACATGGCCGCCTGTGGTGTCGCCAACCGTTACTCAGTCGCGCCCCGCGAACCGGCCACCTGACTTGGTCTTGGCCCGCGAGGGACCTACTTTATTCATTTTATTTGATTTTTAATAATATTAAGGTTATTCAGGTTTGTATACGAATATTCGGGGTATATTTAAGGCGTTTAGGGTTCTTTTATGAGGGTTGTTATATCCTCCTCACCTTGATTTAAATCTCGTCCTCGAGATCTACTGGAACAGGTGTGGATATTTCCGTTGCACGATGGTCACTTGTTCTCGTTATCATACATGATAGCCTCACTAATTCCCTGGTCATGTTCTCGTTTTCATGCTTCCACAGCTCCCACCACCGAGCCTTCTACATTCAGACATGCTCAGTAGTGGTCTATATGGTGGGATGCGATGCATTCTAAATTGGTGCTTTACATGCCAACCAGACTTGGCGTCTGGTTTCGGCTCCCAGTGATGCCAACATTGTTGCCAAAGGCTCTCATTAGACTACGGTATTGATTTATAACAACCCTCCTAAAACCCTTTAATATAACTCTAAACGTCCTAAAATATACCCCGTATACGAGAAACGAGCCTAAATACCTAAATAATTATGAAAATCAAATAAAAACAAATATATGGGGTCGTGGGTCGCGACCCGGACTCCCTAAGTCTGTCGCTGGTCGCGACATAGTAACACTGGCGACACCCTAGTCAGCCACGTGTCCGGTTACGTGTGGAACCTACGCGCTGACTCGACAAGCCTACAGCCGCCTTTATGGCCCTCGTGGGCCGTGACGGAGATGGAGGTGGTCCTCGTGGGGCGCGAGGGACCCCTCGACCAGCCAATAAAAGGGGCCTCAGGCCTAAGTTTGCAAACCGTTCGATTTTAAATTCTCTTTCAAATCTCTAGGCAATTATAATACTCGGGTATTATACCCCTAAAAAGTGAAGCTCTGACTCATTGTAAGTATTATAACCCCTGATCACGTATCTGTTACTCTACCCGATTGATCTAGGGCTCCGTAACGCATGTCAAGGCTCTGCCTGACTCAGTCATTGGAGTTCTGTCCCGTGGTACACCCGATTGATCTAGGACTCCGTAACGCATGTCAAGGCTCTGCCTGACTCAGTAGTTGGAGTTCTATCTTGTGTTGTATGGCTCATGTGATTTGGGTTATCTTACTAACACATGTGCATTGTTTAATTTTTAATAGATAATAACCAGGAGATTCACCAGAAAGCTTTAGTTTTACCTAAGTAAACAATGTGAGTACATCTTATTTTTGTACAAATTTTTGTAAAAACCTCAAATGTGTTCAATTATACTTAACAACGATTGAGTCTATGTATTCTACAATTACTACCGGTATGTTGGGGTTTTGTATACATTATTTTAAACCGTTACTATTGGACAAAGAGTTAGCGAATGAGGAACATAACCCACAAGTCAGGTGTTGACAGTACTGAATGAGTAATTGTGTAGATGTAAACATTGTAATCGCTCTCAATACTGTTGTAGGATCGTTTTCTGACCCAAACGAGTCGTTCAGAAGAGATCTCGACCAATACAAAAGGCGGAAACAGATGTATTGATGTTATTTCAGCTGAATTGCACTAGGAATCACTTTAAACTGTCTTTATATTGATATCAGATCGATTACAATGCTGTAGACACTTCGGCAGAGCTTCGCTACCGGAATCAGAATCGTTACAAATGACAAGGCACATCAGGTATTTATAGGCATGGTGATTTCGCACGAAACCGTTCAAGCGAAAGCTGGTTTCGCACGAAACACTCCAAGCGAAATCAGTTTCACACGAAATCACTATTTCGTGCGAAATACCCACAAACACCCATTTCTCGTTTTCCGTACACTGATCTATCTAATACAATACAAGACTCGATACAAGACGAAGTCGACAGACGTATGCACCAACAGACTCCCCCTCGGATGTTGACGAAGTCTTCGATGTCGAGTCTTCGGTTGTCAAACCTTCAGTCTTTATCAGTCTTCACGCTCTCTCCAAAGATTCTTCATTGTAAGCATCCTCAATCAATCAATCTCTCTCTTTTCTTCTATTCTCCCCTTGGATATTGATCTGGCTCTTGAGCTTTCTAATTCTCTTAATCAGATCTCTTTATTCCTTAAGTTTTTCAGCATCAGCCTGTTGCGTGGATACAGTTCCAAAATCAAACACTGGCTCTAACCACTCCATCTTGACTGTCTTTAGACTCCGCCTTTCAGTAAGCTGGGATTGCAGTTTGGAATTTACAACCTGGCACTTCCCTACTTTCATTCCTGCACATTCTCTACCACAAACATAAGTTTCACAAATTTAACCTTTTGCAAATTCAGAAACCACTTTGCAGGAATCATTCAAAAATGATTTAATCTTTGATAATCACTTGTAAGAATAACTTTTTCACTCACTTTTTCCCAAACCTCTTCAACATGTTCAGCACTTGGAATTTTGAAAATCAGCTCTCCACTATTAGTTGTCAAAAATCTTTTTGTATTTTTAAAATTTTATGCTAAAACACACTGAAAATCTTTTTGAATTTTTGAGATTAATGAAATGCAGTAAAGAAATATCTACATACAATATTTGTGTGAGTTTGTGTAAGAGGATCATATCAGTTTATGAGACAAATCACCAACACCGTTAAGCTTTAAACATTTTAAGTTCTAAACAATTCACGTAGATTGTCAGTATACCGATCCACTTAAATTTTTACACAAATTTCAACTGTTTCGAGATACGAATTTAGTATTTTAAGGCACTTAAACTTATTCGCGTGTCCCACCTCAGAATATACTCCCGTATCCAGACTTCTATATTCAGTCTTACAGGTGAATGTACACTAATGATATCTGTAAACGGGTTGCTCGACTTTAGGTGTGTCCCGTTTGGGGATCTTTTCTTCAACAACAATGATTAGCAAATGTTTCATCATTTTTTGTACTGAGCGTTGGCTTTAAGATTAAAGCATATGCAAAGTATTATACGAAGACTAGGCTATTGCTCCCGCAAAATCAGAAGTCCTGGTATAATACCCCAGATATCACCACGCACAAAGACCTAGTACGTCAGAAATAGAAAGCCCTTCAAACAAGATTTCAGGGGTTACCTATATATCCGAGAGATGTTCCCCACGAGATAAGCAAGTTTGATTTTTAAGTTTATATCTCGAAAACAATCTACTGAATGTATAAAAAACCTACTGGCACATCGACAGTGAGACCGCTTATCACATTTTTGACTTTCCAATTCTTTAGCATCGTTGTGATAGTCCACTGATGTACTATCATTTCCTCTTTTTCATAACAAAACTCATTTTTGAATATTTCGATGTTTTTGGCTTTTTGGATTTTATCATGTTTTTGTACTTTTCAAATTTTCAAAATTTCTTAAAATTTTTACTCCCCCTAAAATCAAAATATGTTTCAATTTTGATTTTCTGAGAAAATTTGAAAACAAACTGTACAATAAAACGACAACTGTTGTGAATTGCTTCAATTCGCCATTCACTCGGCATAAACAATCAGAACTCCCCTTTTCAACAAACTATTTTCCCATTATGATTTCAAAACACTTAAGTTTGTTTTAATCAAAATGGTTTTTCTGGAAAATTAGTTTTGTTGATTTTACCACTTGTAGGCTTGGGATCTTATTCATCATTTTGTTTTCTCACACATTTGAATGAAAGTTAAATCAAGTTCAATTTAATGACCTTGATTAACCACTTGTAGGTAAAACCTCTTTTTCAACCACTTGTAGGTTTATTCAAACACACATCCAAGAATGATGTCGATTCCTGCTCCACGATTACCAACTTGGGAGCTCCGGCAAGTCCAGAGTTTAGTCGTGATAGGTTCTATCCCAGTTACTAACCCGGGATAAACCATCTCCATCTGGCTTTTTCGTTTTCTTCTCATAAAATTCTTTAACCCCCTTCACCTTCCCATCAATCATTTTTCCAAAAATGTTTTGAACAGTGGGGTTAAAGACCTTTTCAACATCTAATTCTTTCTTTTCAGGAAAGAATTGATTTGAAATTTGAAATTTCAACTTTGCCAATTTTAGATTTCAAATTCTTAGCCCGCAATGGTGGAAAATTTGCATCATCCAAAGGCGGAACTGATTTCTCTTCTTTCATAACAACTTGTGACTCCTCTGATTTTGTGGAATCAGATTCATCGCCAGAACTATCACTTGAATTCTTAACAACCCACTTTTGGTTGTTAAGTTTCTCCTTTCTTTTGCAAACACTTTTCGAACATTCACCAACCTCAAAAGTTGAATTTTCAAAAACTTTAAATATTGGTTGGTAGTTCGTTTTTCTCAACCACTTTCTTTTTGAGTTTTTCAGAGACTTCCTGTTTTGATTGAATTGCATTAGGAAAATTCTTGGCAATATGCCCAACTTCATGATAGTTGAAACAAGTTCTCGTCTCCTTTTTCTTTTGAGCAACGCCTTTCTTCATTTCGTCTTGCTTGTTTGCAAGGAAATCTTTGTTTGTCTGCTTTCTGAACACTTGCTCTTTTTCTTCTTCAGATAATATCCCTGAAACAAAAATAGTTTTTGGTTTATAAGTTTTCTCATTTTTATAATTTTTTGGTTGAATAAATCCTAGACCTTTCTTTTTGAAATTACCGTTATGGTTTGATTTCTTTCGAAAATCTGAACGATAATTGTAACCCATTTTCTTGTTTATTCTTTGTTTAATTCTTGAGGTATATTGTTTAGGTTTTTCCAAAAGATTTAAATCTTTTATTTCAGAAACATTAATTTCTGTTAGTTTGAAAACCTTTTTGACCATCTCAGTTTTAACACCTCTTATTGGAAAATCTTCATCAAAATAAAATTTGTCAGAACCATTCAAAGTATATGCCACTCTGATTGATTCTTCATTCAAATTAGATTTTGATAACATAAATTTTTTTATTGTAAACTCTTTTCCCCTGTTTGACTCTTTGACTTGACTCTGATTTTGACTCCGACTTTGACTCCTCTGTTTCATCTTTATCCAACACTTGATCGACCACTTTCTTTTTTAACTCGGACTCATGATCAGTGTCAGATGATGTGAATGTGACATCAATATTTTCTGGCAAGTTATCTGAAGATTCAGACTCCCACTGTAAGTTTGTAGCTTTTTCGACTCTTTCTGAATTTGGATTTCTTGGAGAATATCCATTTTCGAGCGAGGGTGGACACTTGGTTTCTTACCAGAATTCTTCTCTGTAGTTTCTTCTTTTGTTTCAGACTTCTTTTCTTCAGATGTCTTCTCTTCAAACGCCTTCATGCCTTCAACTGTGTGGGGTAAATCCAGTCAATAACATAAGAAGCACATGAGTAACTTTTCAATAATCTTTCAACCCTTTCAGTTTCTATTCTTTGAGTTTCCAACTTTTGTTCAAGTTCTGCACATTTATCAATGTAATGATTGATGCCTAACTGCTTCGTCATGAACGCTCCTTGAAGTGTCTTCATGGCTGTAGCTTGTTCACTGCTTGATCCGTTGTATTGATTCATTGCTTTGTTTAAGACATCATATGATTCTTTCAGCCTGTTCATGTTGTGAATCAATTCACTGTTTTGCTTCTTCATAGTCTCACAGTTTTCACAATTTTCAGATACTTTTTATTCAACAGCTTCCTTTTTAACCTCAAACACTGGAATTTCTTTATCCTGCTTCTTTATCTCACGAACCTCTTCTACAACTTTTTCATCTTTCTTTTCTAAACGCTTTCTTATTTTTTCTGCCCAGTAATCATCAGTAGTATATTTTTCACCATTTTCTTAAACAATTTGAGCAACAAAAACTTTATGATCTAGAATTCTGTTTGGATCATAGTCATCCCAACTGAAATCTTTCCAACTGAAACCCTCTGGAAGCCTTTCATCATCTTGATCTATCAGACATGCCTTACTATCAGCCGAAATGTGTTTATCTCAACTGAATTCTTTTGATGAACTTCCATCATTGACTAACAAGACACGCTTTCTTTGAATCTTCGATCACCTTCCTAGCATGTGCAGTTTGTTCCTGTTCTTGTTGATATGGTTGTTGAGCAACTTGATGATAAATCGCTTTTCTATAATAGTCGTTGTTTCCAAAAGGATTTTGAGCTCCACTTGCTTCGCGATTAGTGCATTCTCTCTTGAAATGCCCCTTTTCCCTGCAACGAAAACAAGTAAC
Organism: Helianthus annuus; assembly: GCF_002127325.2. Classification (NCBI taxonomy): domain Eukaryota; kingdom Viridiplantae; phylum Streptophyta; class Magnoliopsida; order Asterales; family Asteraceae; genus Helianthus; species Helianthus annuus. Next base: position 128,421,929 of record NC_035437.2, on the reverse strand, counting down.
TTTAGATTTATCAAATCCTAAAGTAGAGACATTTGCATCACGGAAATCATCTCTTCCCGTAATTTGTTTAAACTTTTCAGCTCTTCTCAACACGCTCGCCAAACACCACTTTATATCCATCAATTCCATCTCCTCAGCATCAACCTGATCGTAATCCTCTTTTGTCAACATTGGATTTCCGATCCTTCCCGCAACCAAACTTCCATACGACTCTAGCACAGTCACCAACAGAGACATATGACTTTTTGCAACTTCTTCTGAGTAATTCTGATCATTCTCAAGATTTAAAGCAATGTTGCATTAAAGAACTTTGCCACTCTTTGTTTTAGAAAAATGTGGATCAAATTATGGAAATGAAGTAAATCTTGTTTTGTTGCTTGATCCCTGAGATGAACTTTCAGAAGAACTTTTTGCATTAAACGCAGTTTCAACTTTTGCTGAAATGTTGGTTTTCTCACTAACACCACCTTTTGTAATACAAACCAATGTCTTGTTCTCCATCGTAGTTCTTCATCCTCGCTATCTTTCGTTGCTCCATTTCTTGAGCTTCAAGCTGTTTAATAAAATCACTCAGTGTTAGATCGTTAAAATCCGGTTTATTTTTCAACATCATAAGATACGTGCCCCAAACATCATGTGGCAACGCATCAGCCAACTTTTCAATCAATTCGTCTTTATCTTTTTGGATGTTTAATCTTTTCATATTCTTGAATAAATTGCAATATCTTTCAATAATCCGCTTGGTGTTTTCAGTTCTCAATCCTCGAAATAAATCAAATTCTTTCTTCATAAGCGACTTTTTGTTCTTGATCATTTCATCACTTCCAAGAAACTTTGATTCCAATTCTACCCACATCGAATGTGCACTTCCGTTGTGTTGAAGTAAAATCAAGATGTCTTTTTTAATAGCTTGTTGCAAAAGACTAACCATCATTTTTTCATCTTTGTATTTCTTTTTATCCTTAACACTCAGGTTTCTAATTTCAATTTTCACCCCATTGTCTCCTACCAGTCTACTATATTGAAATTCAGTATGTTCCCAAGCATCTAAATGATATGCCTGAACTCAGTTTTCAAAATGTTCAGCCCATCCACTATATTCCTCGATACTCATGAGCTTAGGCGGTTTTTGAGTTGTCCCTGTTTCATTTTCTAGCATCGTACTCTGAGTAATAGTCATCAGATTAGCAAAGGCATTATAGAACTCGTTTTCCATGATTCGGTTTTCAAAATATCACACCAACAGCTTTTCAAACGAAATGAAATGCACTCCTTAAACGAAAGACACTTTCACACGGAATGACCTTTTCCAAACGAAAACAACTTTCGTGCGAAATGATATGTTGATTTCTTACAAAACGAAAAGTGATTTCGTACGAAATGAAATTTGATCTTCGTGCGAAATAAAAACCTGATTTCATGCGAAATAGTAAACTGATTTCGTACGAAATGAAGCAATGTTCAAACGAAATGATATCTGTTTGGTGCGAAATGACGATGACGTCAGCAATTCGAACAGTTTTTCACAAAATTTATCAAGTTTTACTTTGAATTTAGATCTGATTCTTTCTAGGGTTTGTTAAAACAGTGTTTCGCATAATATATTTAAAAATCAAGCCATTTTAACCGTGAAATTTTGATTAATTTTGAAAAGAAGGTGTAGAAATCAGAAACTGCAGCTGAAATAGTAAGAACTCTTCCTCCTGAGCTCTGATACCACTTGTAGGATCGTTTTCTGACCCAAACGAGTCGTTAAGAAGAGATCTCGACCAATACAAAAGGCGGAAACAGATGTATTGATGTTATTTCAGCTGAATTGCACTAGGAATCACTTTAAACTGTCTTTATATTGATATCAGATCGATTACAATGCTGTAGACACTTCGGCAGAGCTTCGCTACCGGAATCAGAATCGTTACAAATGACAAGGCACATCAGGTATTTATAGGCATGGTGATTTCGCACGAAACCGTTCAAGCGACAGCTGGTTTCGCACGAAACACTCCAAGTGAAATCAGTTTCACACGAAATCACTATTTCGTGCGAAATGACCACTTGATTTCGTACGAAATGACTTCTATGTCATTTCGTGTGAAATACCCACAAACACTCATTTCTCGTTTTCCGTGCCCTGATCTATCTAATACAATACAAGACTCGATACAAGACGAAGTCGACAGACGTATGCACCAACAAATGTAAAGTTACAAAACTGTTTTTATTAAAATGGGATGCACTCGCCAGTATTTCTTGCTGATAAAACCTTTTCAAAACGCGTTTCAGGTAACTTAATGTGAAGCTAATAGAAGCCAGCTGGAGAGCACTGAAGGCTTGGAAAAGTGGCTATAAAAGTTACCTAAACAAAAAGGAGTTTTGTTTTCAATAAACTAGGGTTTATCCCTATAAATGTATTGTAATGGAAACTTAGGTTTTATCCCATTTATTTATTATAAAAAGTTTGGTGTTTTAACTCTAATAAAATATTTCTTAACCACGGTCCTGATGTCTCATTTTCGCTGCCAAATTAATAAACACCGATACCACCCGCTCTGCGTAAACGGCCGCGGCCACCCGCTCCCGGGGCAGGGATCGGGGGCTGCGACATGATTATACAAAGAGATTCAACCCGGTGGTTAAACCCACTACTATTCGTCTTATTCTCTGTTGCTTTTCCCGCGGATGGGTCATCAGGCAGCTTGATGTCAACTATGCCTTTCTTCATGGTGATTTATCTAAGGTTGTGTATATGTCACAATCTCTAGGCTTTGTTGACTCTTCCCGACCTCATCATGTTTGTTTACTATAGAAGGCTCTTTATGGCCTAAAGCAGGCACTAGAGCTTGGTTTTCTAAGCAATCATCGGCTCTTATCTTTGGAGGATTTTCTCAGTGTCTCTCTAACACATCTCTCTTTGTCTACAATCGAGATTCGATCATGTATTATGTCTTGGTTTATGTGGATCACATTATTATTATTATTATTATTATTATTATTATTATTATTATTATTATTATTATTATTATTATTATTATTACTGGGAGCTCTTTTGAATTTGTTATTGGATTGACTAAGCATTTTATTCATAGTTTACGCTCAAGGATTTGGGAGTTCTATCCTATTGTTTATGTATACGTGCTACTTTCACTAATGATGTTCTATATCTATCTTAATATCGCCATCTACTTGATTTATTATAGCGTACTAGCCTTGCTGAGTGTCGGCCTTTGTCTACTACAGTTACCTCTAGACGCCAGCTTTCTGGTTATACACGTATACCTTTGGCCAATCCCACTTTATTACGGAGTACATTTGCTAATTTACAGTATTTAGTCTTGACTGTACCCGAGATTGCTTATGCGGTTAGCAAGATGTCCCAGTTTTTACAGACACCTACTAATTCTCACTGACTAGCAGTCATGCGCATTGTGAGGTATCTCTGAGGCCCCGTTTCTCATGGATTATATATTAGGCGATCCGATTATGTTGATCTTCATGCTTAATCTGATGCTGATTGGGCAGGATGCCCTAATGATCGTTGGTCGACTACTATTGGATATTGTGTCTTTCTCGGGCCCAACATATTAGTTGGAGATCCAAGAAATGTCATACTGTTGCCCATTCTAGTACAGAGGTTCAGTACGTGCTTTAGCTCATACTGCTGTTGAGATTCGATGGATTTTATCGCTTTTACAGGAGCTTCATATTACTTTATCATGTCCACCTACTCTTTGGTGTGACAACGTTGGTGCCACTTATCTTGCAGTCAACCTTGTGTTTCACTAGCGCACGAAACACTTTGAGATTGACTTGCATTTTATTCATGATATGGTGTTAGCACAGATTCTCCGTGTTGGGTACGTGCCCACTTCTCTTCAATTGGCAGATCTATTGACCAAAGGGTTGTCGCCAGGTCCTTTTGACACTCTCCGGTTCAAGCTTCACGTCGCTGCGCCACGTTCGGCTTGAGGGGGCATATTAGAGTATAGAACTATGGGGTTGAGTCAGTTTTGTTAGTTGAGAGTTCGTTAGAATTGGTGTGTGTTAGTTAGCTATCCCCCTCTCCCATCTCTTTATGTATATAAACATATAGTAGGTATATTGTTTCAGTAAAGTAACACTTATTATACACATAGTTTACTATTAATGAGATTATGGCCTTCTTACCTGATTATCATGAGTTTCTTCAAGCATCGTCAGGTGGAGAGGGATGATTAGTATTGAAACATATTATGCATGAGTGTATTAGGCATTTGAATGTGTGTATGTGCGCATGCATATGTGTGTGGTGAGAAGGAGAGGCAATTGAAATGTTGATTATGACGAGAGTGTGTGGCAGTGGAGCGATTTACATAAGTTAACGGTTGTGCATTAACAAAAGGAAAATATTTAGTTATATAGAGATTGCTATAATAGTAGGCTATAAAATGGCGTAAGAGAAATTGACCATTTTATCCTCATATTAGGTTAATGCCCGCGCGATGCACGGCTTCATTCAAAACCATATTATTTACTTTGAAATGAAATATTCTGATGATGAAGTGCCTGCCCATTTTTCCAGGGTTAAGAAATAGTGACATATGATAGTAATAAATTTGTATATGTTCTTGTTAGTATATCGTTATAAGATACTTCATAACATAACCCATTAAAAGTTGATAATATTAGTGATCTTATACAATTATACGTTGATTTATTGGTTAAACGATCATATTATATAGCTAATATTAATATGTATGAAAGAAAAACCTGGAGGTAATTATATAAAACTTCTTTTTCTTTGAAATAAGCGGCTGTACAGACTGTGAAACCGCCTGTGTGATCTGCAGAAATAAGAGTGACACCAACATTATGGTTGACCATTAGTCAAAACCCAAAAACCGATAATGACGGCAAAATGAAGGGATTTTGTAAATGAAAACCAACAATATACAGGTATTTTGCAACCTCTATAACAGATAAATAAGGCAATCTCACAACATTGACACCTCTTATACTTACAGCATCCACAAACGGGTTAAGAGCATCTTCAGCAAGGTATGACAGAGTTGTTCCTGAACTATGGTTCCACTTCCACCTTGGTTGTCTGATATCGCAAAAGTCGACGGGTCAATGGACAGCGTTTGACCATTGACAGAAATACTCTGCAGATTTATATTATAGTGTGGCCTGAAAACATGCAATTTATACTATTAGAACTATTTGGAATAAATGATAACCTAAATCAACTCATCCATAAGTAAAAAAGTCAAAACTACATCCTCTAACTTAATTACAACAATAAAAAATGCCATTATAATTTTTGTGTTAAATAAGATTACGAAAGTATCTACTACAAAATTTAACAATGAAGCAGTTTAGAAGGTTTTTATGCAATTGAGTACATATCCCTGAATAATACAGTAGAAAGATCCAAAGCTCCCCTGGAGTCGTGACAACTGGCATGGTGGAGGAACCCCTCTTCGTGCTACAATTGGACTGTAAGTGCTAAATTTAAAAAACGAAAAACAATTGATGAACCAAACACTCTAAACCACCCTAAAATTCCATTTTTGATGTGCATATTTCTAAAAGAACTATTGCTTCTATTTTATGTGCTACTTCATGATAAAACATATTAAACACGAGAGTCGCGTCGACTTGTTTTGTAAATAAACCATGTCCAGACCAAGCCAAGCGAAGCTATAAAAAGCAAGATATTACCTTTAATAAGTGGTAGAAGTCATTATTCGGTTCCACACTAGCATCCATCGGCATAAAACATCATTCTTTAAGTACATCTTCACCTACATACAAAACCCCTATACACATTAAAAAATATATATATCAATGTAAATCGGCAAGCAGATAAAAAATTAAACATAAAACGCTAAAATCGGTTTGCATATTACTTTTTTTTTTGTAGTTGGATCACTTGTAAATGAACTGAGCCGCGTCGACTTGTTTTGTAAATAAGACATGTCCAAACCAATCCCAGCGAAGCTATAAAAAGCAAGATATTACCTTTAAGAAGAGTTAAAAGTCATTATTCAGTTCCGCACCAACATCCATCGGCATAAAACATCATTCTTTAAGTCCATCTTCACCTGCATTTCCATTTTTCGTTAGATAAGAAACAATTAAAAAACACAATAAATATGGAAACAATAAATTTGAAGCAAATTGACCACCCTTTGCTAGAGTAGCTGCACCAGTTCTTCAACAGTCTTTATGAAGTTCCTTGAGTCGTTGATTGGCTTGGCTTGCTTGTTTCTTTGACAACAACATCATACTTCTCAACTTCCTTTTTCTTACTTTCAAGCACTACCATCTGCACAAGTAATTACCAATTTAAAAATATGTTGCTCTTCATGTTTAAGAAGAGCATCAATTAACAAATTATTTATTTAAAAAAATCTATGGGCATATGAAGAAGTTTGTAATGCTTGATAAATTGTTCATAAAAAAATATCAATTAATAATCTTTAAACAATATATGTTAATAAAATCAAAGATTTCAAAAAATTGTGTCAATATTTAACAAAGGAAAATGATTCCTGAAACTTTGCTCATCATTTCTTATTTCATTCTTGAGAACACTAAACCCTTTTCAGTTCAATATGTATGATAATAACAGTGATGATAATAAATATCAACAAAAGTCCTATCTTTTTTCCCAGTAAACTGCAAACTGATTCAAGATTCCACAGAAAGCAACAATTCTAGAAAAATAATAAAAAAATACTAATTAAATTGAAGATCTTTGAAGATTATATGGTAATTATAACAAAAAGCAACAATTCTAGAAAAAAATACTAATTAAATTGAAGATCTTTGAAGATTGTATAGTAATTAGGCTATAGGGTGTGGTCATCACCCTCCACGTCAGTGTCAGTGTCATGTCATCCACCTCTAATCCACCATCCAAAACCACTACCCTAAGGGTATGGTCATGACCCAAACCACTATACCCTTATTTATTAGTTTATCTTTGTCTAAAAAAGAGTAAATGATTTCTTGAAAAATGGAAAGGAGGACCATGGTTGCTATAGTTTAATCCATGCAAACTATGGTGGATCAAGCAAGGGGTGGTGTAGTCTTCTATTCATGTTCCTAGGTGGCGAATCATGTCCCAACCATGACCTCCATACCCTTTAGCCTTATAAAATCAAATATTGCAAGAAATTGTGTCAATATTTAAAAAAAAAAAGAATCCTAATTCTTGAAACAAACTTTGATCATCATTTCCTATTTCAAATTCTTGAAAACACTAATCACTTTTCAGTTCAATCTGTATGACTATAACCCCACAAAATGTTATACATATCAAAGAGTCAGTAGAGACAGTGGTAAGAAAAAATTATAAAAATATAAAAAAATAAAACAAAAGACTAATGATGATAAATATTAACAAAAATCCTATCTTTTTTGCTAGTAAACAGCAAGATCACCAAAAAACTGCAACTTTTGAAAAATCACAAAGAATTCAACAACAATCCAAATAGAAACTAATTAAAAGGGGTCTCGTAATATTGCATCTTATACACATATTCAAACATATTTCAACAACAACTTCAGCATTTTAATCTAAAACACAAAAGATTTCAAGAAAGCATTCACCAAAAAGCTAAACTAAGTTCACGTATTCAGATTCACACAATAAGCATCATCTGGGTTCTCGGCCAAAACAAATTTAGCCATCATCGAACTTTACCTAAATCAGTCTATTAAAACCCTAAGAAAAAAAGCATAAGTTAATCGATCTTCAAATCATGTATTATAAAACCTAACGAACATAATCGTTCACAAAACAACATCAACAACGTCGATTAAGATTCAAGGAAATTACTGTAGAGTGGAAAGCCTTCAAATCCGTCGACCGTCGCTCCGGTTGAATGACTGATGAAGGTTGTCGGCGATGGTGTTGAGAGAGAGAGAGAGAGAGAGAGAGGCAGAGGAATTTTTTGTTTAGGGTTTTTTGACAGGAAAGATGAATGAGAGAATGAGAGAGAGAGTATAATGAAGCGTACAATAGAAGCCTTCTTCAATCCTGGCCTTAGAGCAATGCCACATGTATGCTTATGTGGCTGCTTATTTGGCATCAACCATAGGATAACATGTGTCCTCTAATGGTTTGCTTTATTAGAGATATAGATGTGTTACACATGATAAGAGCTAAATAAAAAAGCTATTTATGTGTTGCACATGTTAGCTATTTGACACTTATCCAAATAAAAAAATTATTCATGTGTTACACATGACATGATAAGAGTTATCCAAATAAAAAAGCTATTTATGTGTTACACATGATGACATGATAAGAGATATTTGATAGTTATCCAAATATAGAACAATCCATTATACAAGTTCCAAAAACAGAAACAATCTGTTTAACTTATATATTTAGAAATGACGAAATCCTTGATTTTCATAAACCATAAAGAAAAAACCATATAAAATTTGTAATCTACTCCATAAATTATTTACTACTATCTAACCTAGCTTTTATGAGTTTTTGAAGTACCAGAGATGCCCCCACATAAAAAAAAATTGAACTAGCTATGATGTGATGATACATATTATGTGTATTGTTAGTGCATATTATATACGTATGCCGTGTGAATAGACTAGATAAAGCGTGTATTGAGTATTGTATAGTTGAGAGTGAGATTAGAACACTCGACATTTTGGTGAGGACGAACACTGGTCCGCACGGATGAGAACTCATCCGCACGGATGAGTTCATCCTCCCTAAATACTCTTGTCTGTAAATAGGTGTCATGTGTTAGATTTGTTAAGTTTTGGCTGGAGAGATTGCTTGATGCTCTCTTCAGCCTGTCAATGATGTATGCTTTTTCGGTATTAATGGAAGCTTTATACTTTTGACTATTCTTACAAGATTTCTACCGAAGTAGCTTCATCTAATCCAAACTTCCGTCTAAACTCACCAGATCCGGAACTTTCACGTAATAACATTCTATCAACGTTATTCTGTTGTTATTAACATCAATTTTATAGATAATCTATAACTTTTTTTTTGAACGACAAATTTCTTTTTAATTCTTGTCGTCTGTGTGACTTGAACCCAAGACATTCTCATCCTAAGGTGTTTCAAGGTTTTGCCTTTACTAATGGACCACCACCCTATTGGGAGATAATCTAATTAATCGATTATATCTATATTTATGCTTAGCTAGTGATCTCTCGTATAATACAACGGAAAACACACACACACACACACACACACACATATATATAGGGGATGGTTCAAATAAAAACCACTTTTATTGTGAAAACTCGAAAACTAACTAAAAAAAAGCCTAAAAAAACACACCAATTTTTTTTTTCAATTTTTTATAAAAATCGCAGGTTTTTTTATTTATAAAAAAACCTTTTTTCAAAAAAAAAAAATTGTAGTACACATCATGTGTATTATTACACATGTGCACTACAAAAAAAAATTTTTGAATTTTTTTATATATGAAAAATGGCGAAAATTGGTACGCAAAAAAAAAAAAAAATTGGTATTTTTTTTTTGGCTTTTTTAATTAGTTTTCGAGTTTTTACAATAACTAATGGTTTTCATTTAGACCTATATATATATATATATATATAGAGAGAGAGAGAGAGAGAGAGAGATAGAGAGAGAGAGAAAGTGTACTGTACAAATGCCTTATCGTACAATACGTACGCGTCAATCTCAGCCGTCAGATCTTTCATTCCGCATTGAAATCGCATGTTGGTTTTTTTGTAACAATTTCGCATGTGATAATTTTTGATGAAATCGCATGTTGGTTTTTGTAACAATTTCGCATGTGATAATTTTTGATGAAATCGCATGTTGGTTTTTGTAACAATTTCGCATGTGATAATTTTGATGAAATTGCATGTTAAAAAAAACATGCGAAATTGTTACAAAAAACCAACATGCGATTTCAACGCGGGATGAAGATCTGACGGCTGAGATTGACGCGTACGTATTATACGATAAGGGCATTTGTACGTTAAGCTAACCCTATATATATATATATATATATATATATATATATATATATATATATATATATATATATATATATATGGTAAGGTTCATGCGAGAACCACCTTTATTGCGATAACCGCGAAAACCAATGTGAACACAACCTAAAATAGCTAAAAAAACATAAAAAAACTAACCTCCACCACCCCCCCCCCCCAAAAAAAAAAAAAAAAAAAACCTCCCCCCTCAAAAAAAAAACCTAAACCCCCCTCCCTCACCCCCCAAAAACCTAAACCCCTCCACCCCCCTCTCCAAGCTAAAATGCTAAAAACTAAACCCCCAAAAAACCTAAAAAAATCTAAAAAAAATCTAAATTTTTTTAATATTTTGTATGTTAAAATCGTTACTTTTAGTAGCCAAATTTTTTTTTACTACTAAAAGTAGCGATTTTTAAATAAAAAATATTAAAAAAAAATTTGTGTGTTTTTTAGCTATTTTTAGGCATTTTTGTTTGTGTTCACATTGGTTCTCGCTGTTCGAGCAATAAAGGGTGGTTCCTAACGGATCCTTGTCCTATATATATATATATATATATATATATATATATATATATAGAGAGTAAGGTTAACATACAAAAAGCCTTATCATACATCACGTAGAAGACAATGGTAACCGTTGGATCAGGGGTATAATCACGCATGGGACCACATAATCACGCATGGGACCACATAATCACGCATGGGACTATAATAACGCACGTTCTATAATAATAACGCACGTTATATTTTTTTGTCATGTATGTTAATGTAGGTTAAGCCTTGAAGTACATTATACTTTCTCTATATATATATATATATATATATATATATATATATATATATATATATATATAGGGGAAGGTTCATTTAAGAAGAAAATTTTATTGAGAAGAAAAAGAATAAAAGGGTATAATTGTAAAACAATAAATAGTTTTTTTCTCATCTAATTTATTATTATGTTTGACTAATTAATTAGTCATTAAGACTATAATCCTCCACACTAAATATTTTTGCCTACACACATCAAAATTTATCCTACACATTTCGAAATTTATCCTACACATATTGAAATTTATCCTACACAACTCGTAATTTATCCTACACGCCTCGTATTTATCCTACACTATAAATGAATTTTTATTTTTATTTTTTGTGAAAAATATATATTTTAAAAATAAGTTACAAATTTAATATAGTTAGTTATTAAAGATGAAACTACCAATTAATGATGTATGTAAGTTTATTAATATACACTTATAGTTACATTAAGTACAAATATTAAATGAAGCCTAATGAAGCATTTCTATTGGTTGAAATTTCTTATTTTTTCTTCTTACAAATAATTTCTTCTCATTTGAACCCTCCACTATATATATATATATATATATATATATATATATATATATATATATATATATATATATATATATAGGGAGAGGCTCATGCGAGAACCACCCTTATTGTGAGAACCAATGTGAACACAACCTAAAATAGCTAAAAAAACCTAACCCCCACCCCCCCCCCCCTAAAAAAAAAAAAACCTAAACCCCCCCCCCCAATCTAAATGCTAAAAAAACCCTAAAAAAACCTAAAAAAAACCTAATCCCACCCCCCCCCCCAAGCTAAAATGCTAAAAACTAAACTCTCAAAAAACCTAAAAAAATCTAAATTTTTTTTTGAATTTTTTAATATTTTTCATGTTAAAATCGCTACTTTTAGAAGCCAAAAAAATTTTTTTTTTTTGTTTGGCTTCGAAAAGTAGCGATTTTTTTATAAAAAATTCAAAAAAAATTGTTTTGTGTGATTTTTAGCTATTTTTAGGCATTTTTTGTGTGTTCACATTGGTTCTCGCGGTTCTCACAATAAGAGGTGGTTCTCGCATGATCTTCTCCCTATATATATATATATATTAGAAAGTCGTAACATGCTTAAAAGGATATCAAAACGTGTTTCACATCACTCGAAAACCATAAAGATGAATACCAGTGCCAGTAAAGCCAACAGACATATAAAACTGGTGTTATTGCGGCTACACCTCCCGCTTTGTCAGATATACTAGATATACTACGAAGAACGGCTACTGATACTCACGATACTTTATGATAACAAAAAAATTATATTTTGAATATAATTACGTTTTCAATAAAAAAATATATCGGAACTTTAACAAGTAAACTTATTCGATACTGGTACAAATAATGAATAATGCATAGAACCAAACACCGTATCGATTACGGCTCTACAGTACCGAAACGGTACCAATAGAGCAATGATTCTAGAAAATAACGAAACAGACTCGTATCAAAAGTGAAATCTTAAGAAATAATACCGTCACCGATACCAATGTTAAACTGTAGATATCAGTCATATCGGTACAGTGCCGGTACTCAAAATAGTTTACGATATCAAAATATACTTTATTTTGACTTAAAAATTAAACACAACCGTGTGCTTAGTTGAAGAGTCAGCCATGTTGGACTGCAGATGATAGATTACTTGAAGAAATTACTATGGATTGCATATTGAAGGTGAAATCAGTTACACATTCATTGTTTCTCGATGAAGAAACTGTTGTCACTATTAAGAATTTAGGTTAAAACATTATGTTGCTCTTGGGCCTGGTTGGTCCATTCTATTTGGCCGGTAAAAGTCGGTCCACCAGGTTTGATTGGTTTTCTTGTGTTCAAAAACCGACCAAACCTGAAACCTGAAAATTATAAAAAAAACAAGAAATGAATTAATACCTTGATTTATAGCTAAGGTTCGGTTTCAGGTAATTTACAGTTTAGGTATCGATTTTTCTTTTCGGGTAGGCCTTATTTATGCTCACCCCTAATAGATATCCTCTATAAACTCGAATCTGTTTAGGTCTAACAAATGATCGGTCCATACCCATCTTTTGGGGTCACAATTCTCCCCACCATTACCCTCAACGGCGGATGGCTGCTTTACGTGTTCAGAACACCAATACATCGGAGATATTTTCATAAACCACTAGTGTTTTGTATCTGTCACATGTGCACTCAATAATTGAGAATAATATCGGTTGCCAACTCCAATACAACTAACCTTTACATTTAATTATCAATCATAAAGTTGATTTTGTACTATAATGATGCATATAATACAATTATAACAAGTATAATAAGTATATATAGAATAGAACTATCATATATGTATACTACACTATGGTATAAATGCATAAAGTATTATCTATTAGCATATTTATAAAAAAGGGTGGAATGTGATAGCCACTAAATAGTTATAAATCATATGATTTGTACCCTTTGGTCGTGATATGGATACAAAGAACAAGATAGTCGTGATTCGTGAAAGTAATTCGTGATGGTAGTCATCACTACCGACCTCTTGCTCTCTGACATAGATATATGATGTAGGCCTTATTTTATGATAATCCATGGTTATATACTTATCACTCGCGTATCAATTTCAAATCAAAGTATTTTGTTGGCACTCCAAATTATTAATCGAATATTTTTAATAGAAAACAAGAAGGAGTATCGGGTCTATGTTATGAAAAAAGTGAATTAGGAAATGATCAAAGATTTTTGATTTCTAGTTGAGAATCCATAGTACGTTTTGTTTTAAACAACACAACTCTTCATGAAAGGGTGTCTCAGTTGGTGGTTATAATCGTCAATAATTATGCAGTTACATCAACATTAATGATGTTAGTAGAAATCTTTGAATGGTAACTGATTTACTGGCGATGATTAACCTATCAACAACAACTCGGTTACTTTTGATCACCCAAGTTTCTATTAATAACCAGTTACCATTCACGACCAGTTACTACTGATCACAATTGTTGCTACTAATCCCACTTGCCACTAAGGCTACTCGGTGTGGGGGGACGTCCAGGCCCATCCTGGACCGTCGCCGCCCGTAAACACCATTTCAATGGGTGCGTGGTCGTCGTGACCGTCTTCCCGAAGACGCTGAGGCCGGGCCTCCCCCTTCTCACACACACTCATATACATACAACACACACACACACACACACACATATATATAGAGACACATCCTCCATTTCGCCTTGTCCTTCCTTGGAGGGGCACTAGGATCAGAGCTCCCTAAAACTCAAGGGGGGGGGGGGTATTCCCTAATGGATAATTATCCATAAAAATGAAAATAATTCGTGAAAATTCGTTAATTTGACTCATCAGGGCTATTTGGACTGCCCCGCGACACGCGCCAGGGACCCTGGCACCCGGCGCGACACGCGAGGGAGACCAAAATCCAGTACAAAGCTCAGGGGTTTGGCACTTGCATGGCTGTTCTGTTTCGACGTAAAAATTCACTATACCCATTAAGTTATACGCTGTTTCGTCCAAAAACACTTAAATCCCGAATCTCTGCTGCGACAACAGGGTAATAACTTGTAACAACTCTCACTAAAATTAATACTTAGTATGTTAATTATCTAAGAAGAAAACCCTAATTGAGAAACCCAAGTAATTCTGCATTAACCCTAAAATTTTCAGAACAATCAGAATCAGGATCAGGGCCCCTAAAACTCAGGGGGGGGGGGGGGTAAACCCTAGTTGGTAATATCCTAACAGTTTAACGTGTAAATTGAATTTTCATACGAAACCAAATCAGCTGAGCTACCTGGACACGAACCTACCCTACCCTAAAAATGTTACCCGTCGCGACACGCGAAGGAGACAAGTCTCTCTGTTGCGACACGCGAGGGAGTCAATTTTTCAGTATAAATAGGGGGGTTGGCACTTGAATTCAGGTGTTAGTTCGACGTCCCAATTCAAATTATACATTGAGTTATAGCAGAAACAGTCCTACAAACACACACGATTCACGAATCGCTGCCGCAAAACAGGGTAATAACTCGATCGCTATTACGATTCAACGTCCGGTCGATTGAAACTATCCAACAGATGTTTAAGTGCTACCCACATTAGGGTTATACTTTGTCATTCGTCGTGATTTCGACTTGAATGTTTGAGTGCTGTCCAAATTCGGGCTATACTCTGTCATTCGTTGTGAATCCGCTGGATGTTTAAGTATCGCACTTTGTCATTAGTTGTGAGGGTTTAATCTCGTGAATTGTCGTAACTGCTGTATTAGTTACTAACCAAGTTTGTGTGCATTGTTATTTAAATTAGGTTAAACAAGGCTAATCCGTAGGCTTATACACTGCTCGTTAAATCTGCAATGTGAGTCATTCTCTTTTTATCAACTGTTTTACAATACCTCAAATTATTTTCAAAAGGTTATAATTACAGGGATTAAGTCGTGGTTACCTTAATCAATGGCTAGTGGGGTATTGTGCACATTACTAATTTTCTAACAGGGTTAGGCTAATAAGCCCTAACACAGGTTAGGCATATAAGCCCTAACAGTGATAATCATCACTAATTGGGTGACAGGACCCAATAGTGGTATGACCACCGTCACCAGGAGTTGACAAGGTGCCATATAACAATAAGATAGAAACCATTGTAATCGCTCTTATGCTGTAATTTATAACTAAGTGTCATTTTATCAAAATAAATGATTCACTCAGTATTTCCCCGCTGACAAAACCTTTTTAAAACATGTTTCAGGTGATCTGTTGTAAACCAGGAAAAATGCTGTGAAGCACTACAAGCTTAAAAGAGTGGCTCAATATAAATAAATAAGAGAAACATGTTTTGAGAAATAAAGATTTCCTAGTGAAATCAGGTTAATGTAACTTACGGGTTTTATCCCTAAATTATGTAACGGGCATTTTTAATATTAAAAGATCCTGTATTAAAGACTTCCGCTGTCGCCTAAATTAAATACCACGGGATTCCTGTCTCGCGGCTCTGGACCGGGTCAAACCGGGGCCAAGGGCCGTGACAAGAAAAAGGTGGTATCAGAGCCACTGATTTAAGCTTACCACTGATTGAAGCTTACTACTGATTTAAGCTTACTACTGATTTAAGCTTACCACTAATTTAACCCTATTAAAGTATTTGGGGAAATACATAAAATTTCTGATTTTCATTTTGTGATTATGTGTTTTATTAAACTGATTAATTGTTAGTTACAGTATGGGTAAACAAAGACTTTCTGCTATCTACCACAAATTAGATACTGCACCTAAAGAAAAAGGAACCTCTTCCTCAAAATACCCAGCAGATCTGGAAGAAGGGATCTTTGTCCGTAAGGCACAATATGAGAATCCTCTTACTCCAGAGAAAAGAAATTCAATTATTAGGAAAAGTCAGAAACCCCAATTCAAGAAAGTGAGGTTTAATCCAAAAATCCAGGAAATAGGCAATAATCCACCTTGGAAAGACAAATTAGATGAAAAATGGGTAGATCTTTATATGTTAGCTACCGTAGCAGAGAATGCAAACCTCTAAACTACCAAGAAGCCTAATCCAGTATTAGCATCTCTATCTAGAAAAACACTACTTCGTAAATAAATAAATCTTAGTGTGTTTCAAATTTCCCGTTGTCTTTTGTAAAATTAGTCTTTCGATATGCAATAAACGGAATGTTTTATAAGATTTTAACTTAGCATTTTTGTGCATTTTGCATATATGCTAAACAGCATGAGTGAGCTATCTGAAGCATTTCAGAATCTCAATCTCTATCCAGTACCAATCGAAGTCTCCAACGACTTTACTGGTTACTTTGCTGATGTGGAAGAACCTATGGAATTCCAAGCTCCACCTCCGGAGAAAGCAAAGCCTAAAAGAAGAAGATATGTAGGATGGAGGAAAGTACGTAGGAGGAAGCCAGTAACTAGGAAACTTCCAAAAATAGAAAACCCTGTGGATAAAGGAAAAAGGATCGAGACTGGAGAGAGTTCTAGGCTAGCAAGGATAGTAATCAGGGAAAATTCTAGGCCAAAGGGAATAGAAATTGGAGAAAGCTCTAAACAAACTGAAGAAATAACCTTTCAAGAAGAAATAGACCGTCTACTGGCAAACTGTGATGTCATTAGCCCTATCAACAACAACCTTTACCCTTATCCGGCCGAAATCCAACTCCCAGTAAATCTGGAACCAGCTATTCCAAACCCTCTAATCCACACTCGACCTTTAGGAGAAATGGACGAATGGTGGACGAACGACTGGCAGTTCCAAAACATAATCAATAGCCCTTATACCTTTCTCCCACAGTTTGATCCAGAACCTATCCCTAATCCGCCAATGAGCAACGAAAACTTAGCCGAACTCCGCCAGTTTGGTGAAGAACTGATAGGTACAGGGAATAGGATCCGGGAAATAGGAGAACAAATTTCCTGGAAATACGACGAAAGGGAGCGTCGCTACTGAAATGCCAGTTGACAAAGAAATAATGGGTTACGAAGCTGTGGTTGTATAATAACAAGTAGTAACAAACATATAACACTGTAAAATAGGAATAAAACATTGTAAGATAAACAGTGTGTATGGATGCCTATATAATCTATAAAACTGAAAGTCGAGAAATCGACAATTTTGGGTATCTAGGTATATGTGTTATGTGTATAGGTATAATTGTTTGTTATACCAATTATTGATATTAATAATTTACACTTATAATAATTCCCAGATGGAAAACGCTAATGAACCAGTTAATGAAGTAAACCAATCTGAGCAAAATCAGGAAAATCAATATATGACTAAGCAAGATATCGAGAACATTGTTGCTCAAGGGATAGCCAATGCTATTCCAGCAATCCTGGCTGCTACTCAGAAACCTGCTGAACCCCAACAAATCATTCCTAGTAAACATACTCCTGAAGATAACGGAAGTAACAACATAAATGGAGGCGACAATCATGATGATAATAATCCACAACAGGCCCCATTTCCTAAAAGAATGAAAGCTGCAACGCCTGGTTGCACTTATAAGGAATTTCTTGCCTGTAAACCAGTAGACTTTGCAGGTAATGAAGGGGCAACTGCAACACTGCTTTGGTTAGAGAAAACCGAAGCAGTAATTGCAATAAGCAAATGTGACATGAACGATCAGGTCATGTATGCGTCCAATTTGTTCAAAGAAGGGGCATTAGAATGGTGGAACACGGTATTACAAGCAAAAGGAAGAAGGATGGCCTATGCCATGAACTGGAAAGAATTTAAGAGCCTTGTAGAAAGAAAATTCTGTCCCGAATATGAAAAAGATCAAATGACAAATAAGTTCCTAAATCATCTTATGACGGGTATAGATTGTCGCGGTTATACTTCGACATTCTTTGAATATGCGAGAGTGGTACCAACACTGGCTTCGCCAGAACCCGTGCTTATTTCCCGTTATATTTGGGGATTAATTGGCGAAATCCGTAACATCGTTAAAGCTGCGAGACCATGCACTATTGACGATGTTGTGGAATTAGCTAATACTTTAACCGATGAACTGGTACGCACAAGAGAGGAAGATCGGAAGAAAGAAGTAGCTCAAAAGATTACCCAAGGATTCCGTGTGGGTAACCGTAACAACTTCAAAAGAAAGGGGACTGGACAATCCTCCACTGGACCATTTTGCAATTCTTGCAAAAAGAAGCATTTTGGAAAATGCAAGGGATATTGCAATTTTTGCAAAATTCCGGGGCATCAGGAGGAAGACTGCAGGAGAAAGAAATTCATAGTCTGCTTTAACTGTGGAGAAGCAGGGCATTTCAAAACAGAATGTCCTAAATTGATTAAACCAGCAGATAACAAAGGCAAGCCAGCCGATGGAACTACCAAGAAGAATGCAAGAGCCTTTCAATTGACTACTCAGGAAGCCGAACTAATTCCTGACGTCATAGCTGGTACGTTCTTAGTGCACAACGTGTTTGCAAAAGTATTATTTGACTCTGGTGCAAACCAAAGCTTTATCAATACTTCATTCTGCCAAGCTCTTAAATTACCCTTGACCACCCTTAGGCAGATTTTTACAGTCGAAACGGCAGATGGGAATTCTGTTAACATAGATAAGGTTTTGCAAGAAGGAAAGATAGAAATTTTAGGTCATAAGTTCTCTGCAAACCTGTTACCTATGAAATTAGCTGGATTCGATGTGGTGTTAGGAATGGATTGGTTAGTAGCCAACCATGCTCGAATCCTTTGTGATAAGAATTCCGTAGAAATTCGTACCCCTACAGAAGAAGTAATTTTAATTACAGGAGATAAACCTCGAAAGCCACTGAAATTTATTTCAGTAATAAAGTTGGTCAGTTATTCAAGAAAACAAGAAACGGTGTATATGATTTCTGTAATCATTAACACTAAGAATAAGGAACTTCAGGACATCCCGGTAGTCTCAGAATACCCAGATGTCATTCCGGAAGAATTACCTGGATTACCACCCGATAGAGAAGTAGAGTTTAGAATTCATCTAATTCCTGGAACTACACCAATAGCCAAGGCACCTTATCGATTAGCACCCACTGAAATGCTAGAACTGAAAAAGCAATTATATGAATTATTAAGCAAAGGATTTATACAACCTTGTTCATCCCCTTGGGGAGAACCAGTGTTGTTTGTTAAGAAGAAGGACGGATCCATGAGAATGTGTATCGATTATAGGGAATTAAACAAGATTACAATTAAGAATAGATACCCATTACCTAGGATTGATGACCTTTTTGATTAGTTGCAAGGAGCTAGGTATTTTTCTAAGATAGACTTACGATCCGGATACCATCAATTGAAGGTACAAGAAGAAGACATACCTAAAACTGCTTTTAGAACTAGGTATGGTCATTATGAGTTTACAGTCATGCCCTTCGGATTAACGAATGCACCTGCAGCATTCATGGACATGATGAATCGAATCTGTAAACCGTATCTGGATAAATTTGTAATTGTCTTTATCGACGATATACTTATTTATTCCAAAAGTCAGGAGGAACATTGCGAGCACCTGCATGCACTCTTAACTTTTTAAGAAAGGAAAAGCTTTACGCCAAATTCTCGAAGTGTGAATTCTGGCTTTAAGAAGTGCAATTTTTAGGTCACATGGTGAATCATGAAAGAATTCACGTAGATCCTGCTAAAATAGAAGCAATCACCAAATGGAAGGTCCCGCAAACGGCTATGGAAATTAGAAGTTTTCTAGGCTTAGCTGGATACTATAGACGATTTATTAAGGATTTTTCTAAGGTAGCTGTACCCTTGACTAAGCTGACCTGTAAAGTAGTTAAGTTTGAATGGGGATCAAGACAAGAAGAAGCTTTTAAAAATTTAAAGCAAAGATTGACAAATGCTCCAATTTTAGCCTTGCCTGAAGGAACATAAGATTTTGAAGTATATTGTGATGCTTCAAAATTAGGATTTGGATGTGTGTTAATGCAACGCAAGAGGGTAATTGCGTATGCCTCCAGGCAATTGAAGAAGCACGAAGAAAATTATACGACCCATGACTTAGAATTAGGAGCCATAATTTTTGCCCTTAAGATCTGGAGACATTATCTATATGGAAGTAAATTCACTGTTTATACAGATCATAAAAATCTAAGGTACGTATTTGGGCAAAAAGAATTAAACATGAGGCAAAGAAGATGGATGGAAATCCTAAGTGACTATGATTGTGATATTCAATATCAAGAAGGAAAAGCAAATGTAGTTGCAGATGCCTTAAGTCGTAAGTATCATGAGAAGCAACGACGAGTTCGTATGCTTAGATTAAATCTACAATTAGATTTAATGGGACAATTGAAGAAAATTCAGGAAACAACAATCAAGGATGATGCTGAAGGAATGAAGGGTTATACAAAGGAACTAGAGCAAGGAAATGATGGAATTTGGAGATTCCACAAGAAACGAATTTGGGTACCTAAGCAGGGAGAATTAAGAAATAAAATTTTAGAAGAAGCCCATAAATCTAGGTATACCATGCATCCAGGAAACAATAAGATGTACCAAGATTTAAGAAACAATTTTTGGTGGATAGGAATGAAAAAGGACATAGCTGAATATGTATCTAAGTGTCTTACTTGTTCACAAGTTAAGGCCGAACACCAAAAACCTTCAGGACTACTACAACAGTTAGAAATGCCTGTATGGAAATGGGAACTCATAACAATGGATTTTGTTACAAAGTTACCCAAAACCAGAAAAGGTAATGATGCAATTTGGGTAATTGTGGATCGATTAACCAAATCAGCTCATTTTCTACCGATGAAGGAAACCTTTAGCATGGAAAGGTTAGCCAAATTGTATGTAGATGAAGTAGTATCCTTACATGGAGTCCCACTCTCCATTGTATCGGATAGGGATAGTCGTTTCACTTCCCATTTCTAGACTAGTTTCCAGGAAGCAATGGGAACTCGACTAAATTTAAGTACTGCATATCATCCTCAAACAGATAGACAAAGTGAAAGGACGATATAAACCCTGGAAGACATGCTCCGAGCATGTGTTATAGATTTTGGTGGTAATTGGGATAACCACTTACCCTTAATTGAATTCTCCTATAACAATAGTTATCATTCAAGCATCGAAGTTGCTCCGTTTAAAGCACTATATGGACGTAAGTGCAGAACTCCAGTTTGTTGGGCAGAAATAGGAGAAAGTCAATTATCAGGTCCTGAAATTATGCAAGAAACCACTAACAAAATAACTCAAATCAAAGAAAGACTGAAGACTGCTAGAGATCGCCAGAAAAGCTATGCAGACAATCGCCGCAAGCCGCTAGAGTTTCAAGTCGGAGATAAAGTACTTTTGAAAGTTTCTCCTTGGAAAGGAGTAGTACGATTCGGTAAAAAGGGAAAACTAAGTCCAAGGTACGTAGGACCATTTCCAGTAATGCAACGAATATGACCAGTTGCTTATCGTTTAAAACTACCAGAAGAACTAGCTGGAGTACATGACGTATTTCATGTACCCAATCTCAAGAAATGTTTATCTGACGAATCCCTGGTAGTACCTCTTCAAGATATTGAGGTAAATGAAAAGTTAAAATTTGTGGAGAAACCACTACAGATAGAAGATAGAAAGATCAAGTTTCTCAAGCATAAACGACTAGTCCTAGTCAAAGTCAAGTGGAATTCAAAGAGAGGACCAGAATACACTTGGGAGCTGGAATCAGAAATGAAGCAGAAATATCCTCACCTATTCCAATAAATCTCGAGGACGAGATTTTTCTTAAGGTGGGGAGGATGTAACAACTCTCACTAAAATTAATACTTAGTATGTTAATTATCTAATAAGAAAACCCTAATTGAGAAACCCAAGTAATTCTGCATTAACCCTAAAATTTTCAGAACAATCGGAATCAGGATCAGGGCCCCTAAAACTCAGGGGGGGTAACCCTAGTTGGTAATATCCTAACAGTTTAACGTGTAAATTGAATTTTCATACGAAACCAACTCAGCTGAGCTACCTGGACATGAACCTACCCTACCCTAAAAATGTTACCCGTCGCGACACGCGAAGGAGACAAGTCTCCCTGTCGCGACACGCGAGGGAGTCAATTTTTCAGTATACATAGGGGGGTTGGCACTTGAATTCAGGTGTTAGTTCAACGTCCCAATTCAAATTATATGTTGAGTTATAGCAGAAACAGTCCTACAAACACACACGATTCACGAATCGCTGCCGCAAAACAGGGTAATAACTCGATCGCTATTACGATTCAACGTCAGATCGATTGAAACTATCCAACAGATGTTTAAGTGCTACCCACATTAGGGTTATACTTTGTCATTCGTCGTGATTTCGACATGAATGTTTGAGTGCTGTCCAAATTCGGGCTATACTCTGTCATTCGTTGTGAATCCGCTGGATGTTTAAGTATCACACTTTGTCATTAGTTGTGAGGGTTTAATCTCGTGAATTGTCGTAACTGCTGTATTAGTTACTAACCCAGTTTGTGTGCATTGTTATTTAAATTAGGTTAAACAAGGCTAATCCGTAGGCTTATACACTGCTCGTTAAATCTGCAATGTGAGTCATTCTCTTTTTATCAACTGTTTTACAATACCTCAAATTATTTTCAAAAGGTTATAATTACAGGGATTAAGTCATGGTTATCTTAATCAATGGCTAGTGGGGTATTGTGCACATTACTAATTTTCTCACAGGGTTAGGCTAATAAGCCATAACACAGGTTAGGCATATAAGCCCGAACAGTAATAATCATCACTCATTGGGTGACAGGACCCAATAGTGGTATGCCCGTTACTAATTTTCAAAAGGTTATAACTAAGTGTCATTTTATCAAAATGAATGATTCACTCAGTATTTCCTCACTGACAAAACCTTTTTAAAACATGTTTCAGGTGATCTGTTGTAAACCAGGAAAAATGCTGTGAAGCACTACAAGCTTAAAAGAGTGGCTCAATATAAATAAATAAGAGAAACATGTTTTGAGAAATAAAGATTTCCCAGTGAAATCAGGTTAATGTAACTTACGGGTTTTATCCCTAAATTATGTAACGGGCATTCTTAATATTAAAAGATCCTGTATTAAAGACTTCCGCTGTCGCCTAAATTAAATACCACGGGATTCCTGTCTTGCGGCTCTGGACCGGGTCAAACCGGGGCCGAGGGCCGTGACATAACTCGATCACTGCTACGATATAATGTCCGATCCGATGGATGTTTAAGTGCTGCCCTAATTCGGGCTATACTTTGTCATTCGTCTTGAGGGTTTTGATTTCGTGAATTTATCGTAAATGTTGAATTAAGTTATTGACCTAGTTTCGTTTGCATTGTTATATTTTAAACTAGGTTACCAAGCTTAATCCGTAGACAAATCTCGGTCCAACTAAACTTGCAATGTGAGTCATTCTCTTTTTATCAAAAGTGATTTACAATACCTAAATGTTTTCCAGTTATATGTTACAGGGATTAAGTCTTTGTTATCTTAAATTACTGGCAGTAAGTGGGGTATTGTGCGCAATTACTATTGTTTTATCACTGTTAGGTGAAAGGACCTAAGTAGTGATACACGTCACTTTTGGGTGAAAGGACCCAATAGTGGTATGACCACAGTCATTGATCCGGTCGAGTGACAACTGAACCAGCTAATTATAAGATAGGGGCAATTGTAATCGCTCTTAATTCTGTAATTTATAACAATGTGTCGTTTTATGCAAATTGAATGACTCGCCAGTATTTCCCCGCTGATAAAATCTTTTTTAAACATGTTTCAGGTGATTTACTGTGAACCATGAATAGTGCCGTGTAACACTACCAGCCTGGATAAAGTGGCTTAGTACATAAATAAACATGTTTTTGTAAACAGGGAATTTCCCAGTGGAATTCCTTATTGTAAATAACGGGGTTTGTCCCGAAATCTGAAATAAAATAAAGGGGTGTTTTCAGTTTAAACTATCTTGTAAACAATTTCCGCTGCCTAATTAAACACGAATACCTTAGGTTTTCTGTCCCGCGACATCCGAACCGGGAAACTGGGTCGGGGGTCGTTGCAGAAAAAGGTGGTATCAGAGCCACTGATTTAAGCCAATTAAGTATTTAGAAATACTTAAATTTTTCAGATTGCCATTTTGTGATTCTGTAAAAATTTAAGTTACAATAAATAAAATTTTAACTTGAATTTTGTGTGTTTCTTCATATGTGCTAACAGCATGAATGAACTGTCGGAGGCACCCCGAAACTTTACTATCCATACCACCGATATGGATACAACAGGGACCCAATCCGGCTATCAAGCGGATACTGAGGAGCCACTAGTGTTCCAGGCCCAGCCCCAGGAGAAACCCAAGCCTAAAAAGAGGAGAAGAATCCTGGACTGGAAACTTGGACGAAGGAAGAAACCAGCTGCCCAATAGGTGAAAAAGACAGAGGATCCAAAGGATAAAGGAAAAGGAAAGGAAATAGGGGAAAGTTCCGGACAAGCCCTGGAAATGCCACCTTGGGAGGAGCTTGATCGAAAACTTGCAAATTGTGACCTCATCGGACCTGCCGATGAAACACTTTTCAATTTCCCAGCCCAATCTGAACTTCCAATTAATTTGGAAAAAGCTATTCCGGACCATATTGTCAATCCCCAACCTTTTACAGGGCAGTTAGAAGAGTGGTGGACAAGCGACTGGCATTTTCAGAACTTCATGAAGCCCCAATGTTTATTTTCCCCAGTTTGATCCTGAACCTGCACCTTTTCCACCTGTGAGTGCCGAGAACGTTTCCGAATTACGCCGTTTTGGCGAGGAACTGGTGGACGCGGGAAACCGGATTCGTGAAGTGGGGGAAAACATCACATGGAAATACGACGAGAGGGAGCGTGGTTTCTGAAAGGCCAGCTAACTGGGGTTGTATGGTTGTATAATAATAATATGTAGGAAAAAATAATAGTATAAACTAAATATATATATATATATATATATATATATGTAATAATAATAATAATAAAATGTATAATACTAACTAAAATAAAACTCTTGTAAAATAGATAGTTTGTATTGATGCATACTATTATAAAAATATATATGAATGTCGCAAGGTCGACAATTTTGGCTATACCTGTTGACTTAATGGTGTTGTGATTACTTTATTATGTTTGGTTGCTACCCATTTTGTGACAGTAATATACATATCTTGTTAATTATTCAGATGGAAAACGCAATAAATGAACCGGTCAATGAAGTTAATCAATCTGAACAACACAATGAGGATCATTTTCTTAATAGACAAGATATCGAAAATATCGTTGCTCAGGGAATAGCCAACGCTATCCCCGTAATCGTCGCTGCTGTTAAGAACCCCGTTGAACCTTCGCAAGCCAACCATAGTAAACGCACTCGCGATGATAATTTTAGCAACAGTGTAAATGGAGACGGTAATAATGATAATAATATGGTTCAAGCCCCAATACTTAAGAAAATGAAAGTTGCAACACCTGGTTGCACTTATAAAGAATTCCTCACTTGTAAGCCAGTCGAATTTGTAGGCAATGAAGGGGCGACTGCCGCACTGCGTTGGTTGGAAAAGACCGAAGCAGTAATTAAAATCAGTAAGTGCGCAGAGGAAGACAAGGTTATGTATGCATCCCACCTTTTCAAGGAAGAGGCGTTAGAATGGTGGAATATAGTGCTGCAGGCTAAGGGAAGTGACATGGTTTATACCATGAGTTGGGAGGAATTTAAGGGAATGGTGGAAAGAAAATTTTTTCCCGACTATGAAAAGGAACAAATGACGAATAAGTTCCTGAACCACCGGATGGTGGATGTTGACTGTCGAGGGTATACTTCAAAATTTTTCTAGTATGCTAGAATTGTACCAACTCTGGCCTCGCAAGAACTGGTACTTATTTCTCGCTATATTTGGGGACTAATTAGCGAGATTCGCGACATAGTAAAAGTTGCGAGACCCCGCACAATTGACAATGCGGTCGAACTGGCCAACACCTTGACTGACGGAATGGTACACACTAGAGAAGAGAACAGGAAAAATGAATTGGCCCAAAAGATCACCCAAGGTTTTCATGGGGGTAATAATGTGATGCGGGCCCAAGCGTAGAAGAGCGGGCCATCCGGTACTTGGAGGCCCAAGATCGCGTCACAAAAGGGGCTTCACTGCGAATGGCTCTAACTTGGGCTACGGAGGTCCGTTTGGGGCGTGTGACCAGTCAAAACGAACGGGAGAACGAGCTCTAAGTTGCTGCAAACAGCCTATGGCGGTTTGGGTCATCGTCCGTGCCGAAAAACGCTTATTTCTATTAGTTTTTTCCATTTTTATGTTTTTTCAAGTATTTTGGGCTTTTTGTTTTTGGGCTTGTGTTTGGCCCGTTGTCTTTTTTAGGCCCGTTTTGAATTTCCGTTTCTATTTATGTATTGCCCTAGTGAAATGAAAGATCAGAATTGAATTTTGAGAAAAACAGTTTTTCACTTCAAATTCCGAGCCCTTTGGGTTGAATTTTGGGGTTGGGGAAGAACAACACGGGCATTCACAGAATCAACGTGTTTGATCTTCGTTTATCGAATCACTCACTACATCAGTTGGTATCAGAGCCGAATTCCTGGCTCAAAATGCCTCCGAGGAGAAACAACAACAGGCCTCTCGATGAAGTGTATGAACGAGAGTTGGAGCAGCGCCTTATGGCGAGGATGGATGAACGGTTGGATCAAGTGGTCAATCAGTTGACTGATCGGATGGCCGATTTGATCAATCGTAGGAGGCAGGGACCCAATGACGGGTATGGTTCTGATTTTAGTAACCCATTTGGTGACGGTTCGGCTTCCGAAGACGAACAGGAAGGGCGACCAAGGGTTGAACGTGGCGGGGGTAACAGGCGTTGGGATTCTGGGATTAGAGTTGATATTCCAGAATTTGATGGGTCTAGTTTGAATCCGGAGGGGTTCATCGATTGGTTGGCTACCGTAGAGGAGGTGTTCGAATACAAGGAGGTGCCTGAAAACAAGCGGGTGGCCTTGATCGCTACCAGGTTACGTGGTAGGGCCTCTACGTGGTGGCAACAATTGAAGTTAACACGAAACCGGCTCGGGAAGTCAAGGATTGTGACATGGACCAAGATGAAAAAGTGCTTGCGGTCCAATTTTTTGCCTCATAATTTTCAGAGGTTGATGTACCAGCGACTGCAAAATTTGAAACAGGGGGCTAAATCGGTTGATGATTATACCACAGAGTTTTACCAGTTGATTGCGAGGAATGATATTCAAGAACCGGAGGAGCAACTTGTTTCTCGGTATATTGGGGGTCTAAGGGTTCAAATCATGGAGGCCGTGAATCTTTTTGATCCGTTAACCATTCCTGAGGCACACCAACGGGCGTTGGCCTTTGAGAAGCAAAACCGTCGGGTGGGCGGTTCATTTACCCCTGCTGGGGGAAACGTTGGGTCTGGCAGTGGGGCGCCTCGTGGCGGGCCTAGTCAACAGAAGCCGGGGGGTAGCAATACGGGGCCTACTTCTAAGGGGGCCAGTAGTAGTGGTCCAAGATGTTTCAATTGTGGTGAGACGGGCCATCGTCAGGCGGAGTGCAAAAGGGCTGGCAAAAGGCACTTGTTTGCTGAGTCTGAAGATGAACAGTATGAGGAGTATGAGAATAACCCAGTCTATGATGAAGAAACTGAATATGAAGAGGAGGTTGTGACTGGTGATGTTGGGGTGAATTTGGTGGTTAGACGTTCTTGCTATACACCAAAGGCAGATGGGGACGATTGGCTGAAGCATAACATCTTCCACTCAACATGTACTATTTTGGGAAAGGTTTGCACGTTCGTCATCGATTCCGGAAGTTGTGACAATCTGATTTCTGAAGAGGCAGTCCAAAAGTTGGCCTTGAAGACAGAGAGTCACCCGAAACCGTACAAGCTTCAATGGCTGAAAAAGGGAGGTGAAGTGACGGTATCTAAAAGGGCACTGGTTTCAATTTCCATTGGGTCCACGTACAAGGATGATGTCGTGTGTGATGTGGTCCCTATGGACGCGTGTCACTTATTGTTGGGCAGGCCTTGGGAGTACGAGCGTAATATAGAACATAACGGGCGGTCCAATACGTATAGTTTCCTGTTTGGTGGTGTGAAGATCACTCTTGTTCCTAGCAAGCCTAAGCAATTAGCCACGAAACAGTCGGGCACTTTGTTGACCATTAGTCAGTTTCAAGATGAGTTGGAGGAAGCAGACAATGTTTTTATTTTGATTGGGAAGCCTGTGGCCGAGGAAGTCGACATTCCTGAATGTATGGTTCCGTTATTCGAGGAGTTTGTTGATGTTTTCCCAGATGATTTACCTGCCGGGTTGCCACCCCTACGAGACATCCAACATCACATTGATTTGGAACCGGGGTCCCAGCTACCCAATAAGCCCCATTACAGGATGAGTCCAAAGGAGCATGAGGAATTACGTCGGCAGGTTGAAGATTTAATTTCTAAAGGGTATGTTCGGGAAAGCATGAGTCCTTGTGCTGTCCCTGCTCTGTTGACCCCAAAGAAGGATGGGACGTGGCGTATGTGTGTTGACAGTCGTGCAGTTAACAAGATCACTGTGAGGTACAGGTTTCCTATTCCTCGACTTGATGATTTGCTTGATCAAATTAGCGGTGCCACTATTTTCACGAAACTAGACTTGAAGAGTGGGTATTACCAGATCCGACTCAGGCCTGGGGATGAGTGGAAAACCGCCTTCAAGACTCGTGAGGGGTTGTATGAATGGTTAGTGATGCCTTTTGGCTTGTCCAATGCCCCTAGTACGTTTATGCGGGTCATGAACCAGTTGTTTAGGCCCTTTATTGGCAAGTTTGTTGTGGTTTATTTTGATGATGTTCTTATTTATAGCCCTAATTTCGATGAGCATGTGAAGCATGTACGGCAGGTTTTGACCTTGCTCCGAAGGGATAACTTGTATGCAGCTAGAAAGAAGTGTGTCTTTATGGTCCCTAAGGTCCTGTTTTTGGGGTATGTTGTTTCTGGTGACGGGATACAGGTGGATGAATCCAAGGTAGCGGCTGTTAAGCAGTGGCCAACCCCCACTACAATAACTGAAGTACGTAGCTTCCATGGTCTTGCTTCATTCTATAGACGGTTCATTCGAAATTTCAGTTCCCTTATGGCACCAGTGACTGACTGCATGAAGGGAAAGACCTTTATATGGACTGAGGAGGCAGAATCAGCTTTTCAGTTAATCAAAGAAAAGCTTACATCAGCACCAATTCTTATTTTGCCAGATTTTTCTCGGGTTTTTGAATTGCACACAGATGCCTCGCAGGGTGGTATTGGGGCAGTCCTAAGTCAAGGGGGGCGACCAGTTTCTTATTTCAGTGAGAAGTTGACTGGGCCAAAGTTAAGTTATAGCACTTATGATCTTGAATTTTATGCAGTGGTCCAGGCTGTGAAACATTGGCGTCACTATTTGTTTCACAAGGAGTTTGTTTTATTTACAGACCATGATTCGCTGAGGCATATCCGCAGTCAAGATAAAGTGTCACACAAGCATGCCCGGTGGATGGCTTTCTTGGAAAAGTTTACCTTTGTTGTGAAGCATAAGTCTGGAATTTCGAATCGTGTGGCAGATGCATTGAGCAGGAGGAGTAGCCTGCTTGTTTCTATGAGAGTTGTTGTACCCGGGCTAGACAATCTCATGGAACAGCTCACAGCAGACCCATATTTTTCTGTCATTTTGCAGGATGTGCAGTTGGGGAAGAGGGCAGATTTTCTTGTGCATGATGGCTTTCTTTTTAAGGAAAATCAATTGTGTATTCCCAATTCCAGCCTCCGACTTCAAATAATTAAAGAACTGCATGGAGAAGGGCACGTGGGAAGAGACCGTACTTTACGACTGGTGCAGTCTTCTTATTTTTGGCCTACTTTGCGGAGGGATGTTGAACGGTTTGTTAGACGTTGCAGGATCTGTCAAGTTTCAAAAGGCACAGCTACCAACGCAGGGCTTTATATGCCTCTACCCATTCCTCAGCAACCTTGGGTAGATATTAGCATGGATTTTGTGTTGGGGTTACCCCGTACTCAGCGTGGTAATGATTCGATCTTCGTCGTGGTGGACCGGTTTTCTAAAATGGTGCACTTTATTCCTTGCAAGAAGACAACGGATGCAGTTAATGTGGCTCAGTTGTTCTTTCGAGATATCTATCGTTTGCATGGTTTGCCGTCTTCCATAGTTTCTGATCGGGATACTCGTTTCTTGAGTCACTTTTGGCGCAGTTTATGGAAAATGGTGAACACTCAGCTCAATTTTAGCAGTGCTTACCACCCACAAACTGATGGGCAGACAGAGGTTGTTAATCGATCACTTGGTAATCTTTTGCGGTGTCTTGTGGGTGATCATGTGAAGTCGTGGGATCAAAAGCTTTGTCAGGCTGAGTTTGCTCATAATCATGCTGTTAATAGGAGTACTGGGTTTAGTCCGTTTGAGGTGGTCTATTCTGCTAAGCCACGGGGTCCTCTTGATTTGATGTCACTTCCTTCACCAGGTTCTGTTCCCAAAAAGGTGCAAGATTTTGTGGTTGGGTTACATGATGTTCATAAAACTGTGCAGGATAACTTGGCCAACGCTAATTCAAAGTACAAGCAAGCTGCAGATCAAAAGCGTAGGCAAGTTGATTTTGAAGAGGGTGATTTTGTTTGGGCCATTTTGACTAAGGATCGCTTCTCAGTGGGGGAGTATAATAAGTTGTCAGCCAAGAAGATTGGGCCAGTAGAGATTGTGCAGAAGATAAATTCTAATGCCTATCGTCTGAAGTTACCAAGCCATATTCGTTGCTCTGATGTTTTCAATGTCAAACATTTGCTGCCTTTTCATGGGGATTCGTCTGATGATGAGGTTGCTGCGGATTCGAGGTCGAATTTTGTCTACCCAGGAGGGAATGATGCGGGCCCAAGCGTAGAAGAGCGGGCCATCCGGTACTTGGAGGCCCAAGATCGCGTCACAAAAGGGGCTTCACTGAAATGGCTCTAACTTGGGCTACGGAGGTCCGTTTGGGGCGTGTGACCAGTCAAAACGAACGGGAGAACGAGCTCTAAGTTGCTGCAAACCGCCTATGGCGGTTTGGGTCATCGTCCGTGCCGAAAAAACGCTTATTTCTGTTAGTTTTTTCCATTTTTATGTTTTTTCAAGTATTTTGGGCTTTTTGTTTTTGGGCTTGTGTTTGGCCCGTTGTCTTTTTTAGGCCCGTTTTGAATTTCCGTTTCTATTTATGTATTGCCCTAGTGAAATGAAAGATCAGAATTGAATTTTGAGAAAAACAGTTTTTCACTTCAAATTCCGAGCCCTTTGGGTTGAATTTTGGGGTTGGGGAAGAACAACACGGGCATTCACAGAATCAACGTGTTTGATCTTCGTTTATCGAATCACTCACTACATCATAATGCCAGTAACTTCAAAAGAAAGGGAACCGGGCAATCCTCCACTGCTCCATTTTGCAGTACCTGTAAAAGAAAGCATTTTGGAAAATGCAAGGGATATTGTAATTTCTGCAAAATTCCGGGGCACCAAGAGGAGAATTGCAGGAAGAAATCCATGATCTGCTATAATTGCGGAGAAACGGGGCACTTCAGGCCCGACTGCCCAAAGTTGGTTAAGCCAGCTGACAATAAGGCAAACCTGCAGAAGGAACTACTAAGAAGAATGCAAGAGCCTTCCAGCTGACTAGCCAGGAAGCAGATCTGATCCCAGATGTGATAGCTGGTACGTTTCTTGTACACGATGTTTACGCAAAAGTATTATTTGACTCTGGTGCAAACCAAAGTTTTATAAATACTTCATTCTGCCAAGCTCTTAAGCAACCTCTAAGCAAACTTAGGTAGATTTATACGGTAGAAACGGAAGATGGAAATTCTGTTAATATAGATCAGGTTATGCAAGAAGGAAAGATAGAACTCTCAGGCCATAAATTTTCTGCAAACCTGTTACCTATGAATTTAGATGGATTCGATGTCGTATTAGGAATGGATTGGTTAGTAGCCAACCCTGCTCGAATCCTCTGTGATAAGAATTCCATAGAAATACGTACGCCAACAGAAGAAGTAATTTTGATAACAAGAGATAAGTCGCGTAAACCAGTGAAGTTCATTTCAGTAATGAAAGTTGCTAGTTATGAACGAAAACAAGGGATTGTGTATATGATTTCGGTAATCATTACCACTAAAGGTAAGGAACTTAAGGAAATCCCAGTAGTGTCAGAATACCCGGATGTATTCCCAGAAGAGCTACCTGGATTACCACCCGATAGGGAAATAGAGTTTAGAATTCATCTAATTCCTGGAACTGCACCAATAGCTAAGGCACCTTATCGGCTAGCACCCACTGAAATGTTAGAACTGAAAAAGCAGTTAGATAAATTACTAAGCAAAGGATTTATACAACCTAGTTCATCCCCTTGGGGAGCACCTGTGTTGTTTGTGAAAAAGAAGGATGGTTCGATGCGAATGTGTATCGATTATAGGGAATTGAATAAGGTTACCATTAAGAATCGATACCCATTACCTAGGATTGATGATCTTTTCGATCAACTTCAGGGAGCTAGATATTTCTCCAAGATAGATTTGCGCTCCGGATATCATCAATTGAAGGTACAGGAAGAAGAGATACCTAAAACTGCTTTCCGGACTAGGTATGGACACTACGAGTTTACAATCATGCCCTTTGGGTTAACGAATGCCCCTGCCGCATTCATGGACATGATGAATAGGACCTGTAAGCCGTATTTGGATAAATTCATAACTGTCTTCATCAATGATATACTTATTTATTCCAAAAGCCAGAACGAACATTGTGAGCACTTACATTCACTCTTAACTTTGTTAAGAAAGGAGAAACTCTACGCCAAGTTCTCAAAGTGTGAATTTTGGCTACAAGAAGTGCAATTTTTAGGACACATAGTGAATCACGAAGGTATTCACATAGATCCCTCCAAGATAGAAGCGATCACCAATTGGAAGGTCCCACAATCAGCAACCGAAGTTAGAAGTTTTTTACGATTAGCTGGATATTATAGGCGCTTCATTAAAGACTTTTCTAAGATAGCTGTTCCATAAAAACGAAAATAATTCGTGAAAATTCGTTAATTTGACTCATCAGGGCTATGCAGGACACAAGGCTACCATAGCCTAATTTGGACTGCCACGCGACACGCGCCAGGGACCCTGGCACCCGGAGTGACACGCGGGGGAGACCAAAATCTAGTATAAAGCTCAGGGGTTTGGCACTTGCATGGCTGTTCTGTTTCGACGTCAAAATTCACTATACTCGTTAAGTTATACGCTGTTTCGTCCAAAAACACTTAAATCCCGAATCCCTGCTGCGAAAAAAGGGTAATAACTCGATCACTACTACGATATAATGTCTGATCGATTGAAACCGATCCGATGGATGTTTAAGTGCTGCCCTAATTCGGGCTATACTTTGTCATTCGTCGTGAGGGTTTTGATTTCGTGAATTTATCGTAAATGTTGAATTAAGTTACTGACCTAGTTTCGTTTGCATTGTTATATTTTAAACTAGGTTACCAGGCTTAATCCGTAGGCAAAACTCTGTCCAACTAAACTTGCAATGTGAGTCATTCTCTTTTTATCAAAAGTGCTTTACAATACCTAAATGCTTTCCAGTTATATGTTACAGGGATTAAGTATTTGTTATCTTAAATTACTGGCAGTAAGTGGGGTATTGTGCACAATTACTACTGTTTTATCACTGTTAGGTGAAAGGACCTAAGTAGTGATACACGTCACTTTTGGGTGAAAGGACCCAATAGTGGTATAACCACAGTCATAGATCCGGTCGAGTGACAACTGAACCAGCCAATTATAAGATAGGGGCAATTCTAATCGCTCTTAATACTGTAATTTATAACAATGTGTCGTTTTATGCAAATTGAATGACTCGCCAGTATTTCCTCGCTGATAAAATCTTTTTTAAATATGTTTTAGGTGATTTACTGTGAACCAGGAATAGTGCCGTGTAGCACTACCAGCTTGGATAAAGTGGCTCAGTACATAAATAAACATGTTTTTGTAAAAAGGGAATTTCCCAGTGGAATTCCTTTTATTGTAAATAACGGGGTTTGTCCCGAAATCTGAAATAAAATAAAGGGGTGTTTTCAGTTTAAACTATCCTGTTAAAAATTTCCGCTGCCTAATTAAACACGAATGCCATGGGTTTTCTGTCCCGTGGTATCCGAACCAGGAAACTGGGTCGGGGGTCGTGACACTTGTCTCCTCCCACACCGAGTAGCCTAATGGACTAGGTTGCTCATTATCTATAGTAAGTATTGATGAGTAGTAACTTACTACTGATAATCAATTACGGCTGATGATCAGTTTCCATGCAACTTTCCATGATCCAACCAAATACGTCAGAGAGTGATGCCTCTTTGAAACCCCATGGGCCATGGTCATAGGGTTTTACACCCAGAATTACTGCCTTTGAAGATGCAAAAAATGAGAATCGTCTTGTACAACTGTGTACTTCACACCTTCAAACTTATTAGTTGTTACATTGTTTATCCTCATTTCTTTATGGTATTTGGTAAATCCAAAAGTAACTAAATTGCGTTGATGAGATTAAAATCACCAACATTAGAAGTAGTACATTTTGCAAAATAGCTACTTTGATCACTTTCTCTTTTACGTTTGAAGAACTGGTTACAATACGAAGACATTGTTCCATTATAATCATACAAGGAGATCAAATATAGTTCCATTATATAGTGGATGTCCATGTCATTCCCTTGGCCTTGTGATCATTGATACTAACTATTCAAAATGCTCAACTATATCCTGAGACCATTCCTTTAACAATCTTCCAAAAAGTCTATCCTATCACTTCATATCGATCAAGTTCTCAGTCTATCATTGTTTTCTTTCTATAATTCATTTCAGAAAAGGGTTTTCATAGTCACAAATTATACAAAAATCCAAATTGCTTCTTAACAACCCAACACGCAAATGTGGTTATTTTTTATTATTAATTTTTAATCACACAAATTTATCTCTTTTTTTAGCCATTGATCACGTCAACATGATTAGCGTTTTCCTATATAATAAAACAACAAACTTTTATATTTCAATTTATAGAGATATAGCAATGAGCCCACAATGCCTTAACTTCTTGCATGACACCACATTAGAGAAGAGACCAGGAGGAGAAAGCCCCAACCCATAAAGTAGCCTATATTGATATTCTATATAAAAATAATTAGAGTAAGATAGACAAATAGTCTATCTGGTTTTCTAAAATTTTGGATGTAGTCTTTGACTTTTTAAAAGTAAAAGATATATAGTATATATGGTTGGTTTCCACTTTGTAACACATTTATTCATTAGCCAACGAATCAAAAGGTTTTAAGATGTCCAAGTTAGGGACTAAAACTGTTACAAAGTCCAAACCACATAGACCATGCATGAACTTTTGAAAAAGTTGAGGACTAAATACGTTTCAAAGTACAAATCATCGAGACCATTCGTGTACTTTAAAAAGCTATGGACCAAATCTAGAATTTACAAATACCGTCTGTGCACTTTACTCTAATAATTAGATAGAGAAAATTCTTTAAAATTATATAAACTCCTAAATAAGGTTTACTCACACTTTATGGAATTAGATAAAGAAAATTCTTCAAAATTTATATAAAACGAATTTTTATGACCAGTTGCGACGAAGCCGTTAAACAAACAAAAAAATAGACGTAACAACATGGAACCAAGCACCTACGTTGCGATGTGTTAACCTACTAATTGTAAACCAATTAAAAATAGACATAAAATCGATATATATATATATATATATATATATATATATAGTGGGGGTCTAGAGTGAACACTAGTGTATTTGTGAACTAAGTGAACAAATCCTGACCAATGATTTACATTAGCAAATCATAAAATACACTAGTGTATTTTCATCATCAAATCCTTGCCCTTGACTTACACTTGTGTATTGATAATCAAGTGCTAGAATTAGTTCATTAGTGTTCACTATCAAAGGTGTTGTTAACAAATAAACCTAACCATATATATATATATATATATATATATATATATATATATATGTAGTGGAGAGTTCAAATGAGAAAAATTTTTTTGTAATAAGAAAAAAGAAGAAGTTTCAACCAATAAGAATGCTTCATTTTACTTCATTTAATATTTGCATTTAATTTTAATATAAGGGTATTTTGGTAAACTTACATAAATCATTAATTTGTATTCTTCCCCTTTAATAACTAACTAAATTAAATTTCTAACTCCTTTTCAAAATATATACTTTTTCCAAATTAAAAAAAAACAACTAAATTTAAAGTGAAGAATAAATTATTAGTTGTGTAGGATAAATTATATGTTGTAAAGGAGGTAACAACTAACAAGAAATCTTAGGAGTTTTATTTTGAAAGAGATTTACAATGCCAATAAGTAGGGAACGTATAAAAGGACAATCGTACCCCCGCATAACAATTAGCGCCTCCTGCCACGTGTTGAGTCAGGTTCTGTTCTCATCGTTCTCACACTTTTCACCGTTCTCTCCTGAACCCGTTTATATATATATATATATATATATATATAGGGGATGGTTCAAATGAAAACCACTTTTATTGTGAAAACTCGAAAACTAACTAAAAAAGCCTAAAAAACACACAATTTTTTTTTCAATTTTTTTTATAAAAATCGCTGGTTTTTATATATAAAAAAAATTTTTAAAAAAAAAAAAATTTGTAGTACACATGTGTAATAATACACATGTGTAATAATACACATGTGTAGTACACATACACATGTGTAGAATTACACATGTGCACTACACAATTTTTTTTTTGAAATTTTTTTTTATATATATATTAAAACCTGCGATATTTGGTTTGCAAAAAAAGATAAAAATAAAAAAAAAATTGTATGTTTTTTTGGCTTTTTTAATTAGTTTTCGAGTTTTCACAATAAGTAGTGGTTTTCATTTGAACCTTCCCTATATATATATATATATATATATATATATATATATATATATATATATATATATAGTAAGGTTAACATACAAAAAGCCTTATCATACATCACGTAGGAGATAATGGTAACCGTTGGATCAGGGGTATAATCACGCATGGGACCACATAATCACGCATGGGACCACATAATCACGCATGGGACTATAATCACGCACGTTCTGTGATAATAACGCACGTTATATTTTTTGTCATGTATGTTAATGTAGGTTAAGCCTTGAAGTACATTATACTTTCCCTATATATATATATGGGATGGTTCAAATGAAAACCATTTTAACGCGGAAACTCGAAAACTAACTAAAAAAGCCTAAAAACACACCAATTTTTTTTTACAATTTATTTTATTAAAAATCGCAAGTTTCTATAAATAAAAAAATTTCAAAAAAAAAAAAAGGAATTTTGTAGTGCACATGTGTAATAATACACATGTGTAGTATAATACACATGTGCACTACAATTTTTTTTAAAAAAAAAGTTTTTTATATACATAAAATAGCGAAAATTGGTAAAAAAAAAATTGGTATGTTTTTTAGGCTTTTTAGTTAGTTTTCGAGTTTTCGCGTTAACTAGTGGTTTCCATTTGAATCTTCCCCTATATATATATATATATACATACATATATATATATATATATACATATATATATATATATACATACATATATATACACATATATATATATTGGGAGCCGCTAGAATGAAAACCACCCCGAGTTGTAAGAACCGCGAGAACCACACCATCCGGGTCGCCGTTTACCACGATTTTTTTTTACAACTACCACAAGTTTGGTGCCAAACTTGTGGTGTAAAAAACTACCCCCTCGGGGGGGGGGGGGGGCGTTTAAATTTTTTTTACGGATGTGTTTATAATATACACATGTAGTTGTAAAAAAAAATCATGGTAAACGGCGATCCGGATGGTGTGGTTCTCGCGGTTCTTACAACTCGGGGTGGTTTTCATTCTAGCAGCCCCCTATATATATATATATATATATATATATATATATATATATATATATATATATATATATATATATTGAAATGGGTTCAGGAGAGAACGGTGAAAAGTGTGAGAACGATGAGAACGGAACCTGGCCCAACACGTGGCAGGGGGCGCTAATTGTTATGCGAGGGTACGATTGTCCTTTTATACGTTCCCTACTTATTGGCGTTATAAATCTCTTTCAAAATAAAACTCCTAAGATTTCTTGTTAGTTGTTACCTCCTTTGCAAGCTTTCTCAGATCTATGGCGTCTAATGTGGATTCGGTTCGATAAAGTAAAATCCGTTGGCGTTTTCTATTTTTGTTCCAGCAAATCATGCAACAGATATGACGTTTTGTTCTTTTATCATTCTTTCATTGTTTTTTATATTAGTATTTTATAATGTGTTGTATGATTTTCAATGGCGTTATCCATTTATGCAATTTAATCGTGTTTTAATTGGTATTTAAACAATTACTAAGAACTGATGATTGGAGCTTTCAATATTAATTTTAATTGTCCTTTACGATCTAGTATATTTCTTATGTTTTTACGATCATTGGCGTTTTACATCTATTTGATTCTTTTGCATTTTATTTAGTAGTATTTGTGAACATCAGTTGTTATTATTTTGTTAATTTGTGTAAACATCAGTTTTGTTAATTATGCCGTTTTCATTATGATGTTATATTTTGTTAATTATTTATGTTGTTAAGTGTTTTTAATTAATCATCTCATGGCGTTTTTATCATGTCGTTTTTAAATTATGTATTTATTATGTCTTGTTCATTATTCAATTAATGGCGTTTTAACATATAATGTTATTATGAGACATTTTCTCTTTTTAATGGCATTTTCTGATTTTTCTGTTCCTCACTGTGTTTTCTCAGACGAAGTTGCTTCCTCGAGTCAAAGGCTTTACCCCAAAACTGGATTACCATTTATCATTCCTAACGTCAACGAAGAAATAAAGCCCACAATTAGGGCTGTAAACGAACCGAACGTTCAGCGAACAGTTTGTGAACCGTTCGGCCGGAAGTTCGTTTATGTTTGTTCGTTTAATAAACGAATGAACATGAACAAGAAATTTCGTTCGATTAGTTAAATGAACGAACATGAACAAAGGTCTCGTTCGTTCGATTGTGTTCGTGAACGTTCGGTAAGGTGTTCGTGAACATTCGTTGATTTGCGTTCGTTTATGTTCGTATGTTCTTGTTTTAATTGAAGATCATTGTACTTTCTTATATTTTATTTGTACTTTATTTACTATTAAACTTTTATTTATTTTATTACCCTAACAATTAAATTAGGAAACCCACTTTCACCTTGTTTTTGCATCATTTCTCTTTCATTTCTCATTATTTACATCGGTGAATACGATCGACCTCCGTTCCACAATAAGGGATTCAAGTTCGAGTGCTACTCTCTGGGCCATCTATCTTTATCCTTCGTCGCATTCGCCAAATTTATTTGTGTTCGTGAACCGTTCGCGAACACGCTCATTTCCTTAATGAATGAACACGAACATAAAATCTCGTTCGGTAAGTGTTCATGAACCGTTCGTGAACACATTTATTTCCATAACGAACGAACACGAACAAGGCCTTGTTCATGTTCGTTCGGTTCGTTTACAGCCCTACCCACAATGGACATGGTATTCTCAAGCATCGATTATTGTTATTCAATGTATGTTAAGTATGCCAAGAAATGTGGGTTTTCAGTCAAGAAAGGGACTACAAAGACAAACTCTAAAGGTGTCTTACGTATTAAGTATTACTTGTGTACGAGATCTGGATTATACAAGGATAAGATGGTTGATACGTTGGACCCCAATCAAAAGGAGCGATTAGTGCGATCCAACTTTTCAAAGAGGACTGATTGTGGTGCACTGTTATGTGTACTTTTTGAGGCTGGATCATGGAAGGTCTATAAGTTTCTCGAGGAGCACAACCATGATCTTGTTGAACGTCCTGATAAGCATTTTATTCCAACTGAACGATACCTCACTCAGCTCCAAAAGCATGTTATACACAGCATGTCTAAGCTGAACTTGGGTCCCGTCACGGCGTTTAATGTTATAAAGACTTGTTTTGGCGGTTTTGAAGATGTGAGTGCAAGTAAAGTTGAATTTAAGAACTATAAGAGGCAAATTAACTTGTTTATAGGGGAATATGACGCTGATATGGTTGTGAGACATTTGAATGAAAAAAAACATTCCTAGCCTAATTTCTCGTATGATTACTTCACAGACGAAGAGAATAATTTGAAGGGACTTTTTTGGTGTGACGAGCAAGCCAAACGTAATTACCACTGTTTGGAGATGTGATTTCGTTTGACGCCACGTATCGTTCCAACAAGTAATATTTTATAATTCAACTTCTTCTGTTTTTGGGATTTTATGAGTTTACATGCAATGGCGTTTTATTAGTTTACATGCAATGGCGTTTTATAAGTTTACATGCAATGGCGTCTTATTATTATTTCAGTTCTCATGGCGGTTTCATATGCAGACACTCTATGGTGTTTGTATCGTTCACTGGTATAGACAATCATCACTGCAATTTTACAATTGGTGCAGCATAATTGGCGTCGGAAACTGCTGATACGTATATTTGGTTGTTGAGAGTTTTTCTAAAAGCTGTTGGTTCTCAACCAAAAGTTGTTGTCACTGGCTAGGATCCAGCAATGCAGAAAGCTATTTCTGTTGTATTTGTTGACACGAGGCATCAGTTATGCATGTGGCATGTGATGCATAAACTTTCTCTGAAGGTTGTTATGCTTTTTTTACCTTTGGCATTTTAGGATACACTGCGTTTTAAAATACATGGCGTTCTTTACCTTGTTACTGTTTTTTTTTTTTAATTAAGTTTTGTCTTTGTGTAATTTATATGTTTTTTTATGCATGGAATTTTCATGTTATACATAGGTTGGTGTTAGGATATGCGATTCTACCAATTTTAAAGAACGTATTTGTGGTGTTGTGTAGACGGATATTATCACACCTGAAGAGTTTGAATCAGAATGGGAAGCGGTTATCGCAAAGTTCAATTTAGCAGATAATGACTGGCTATCTGATATTTTTACACTTATGGAATCTTGGATCCCTGCATACTATAGAATGGAGGAGATGTGGGTCTTATGCGAACGACATCGAGGTCGGAGAGTGAGAATCATTTTTTTGGTCTAGTGTGCAATTCGAAAGCTACTCTTACTCTGTTCATGACTCATTACGAGACTGCAATGGAAGCACAGCGTCACACGCACCGGAAAAATGATCATGAATCTCGATACAAACGACCCCGGTTGAAGAGTAATTACCAATTGTTGGAAGGGCAAGTTGTTGACATATACACAAAAAGTATTTTTGTGACATTCAAGCTGAGCTTATTGGAATTGCGAATTGCATAAATCAACACTACGAAGATCAGCCTGATGGGTTTGTTAAGTTTTACATAAATGACTTCCAACAGCCTTCTCCATCCTTATTTGAGGTAAACAATGGCGTTATGTTTTTTATGGCGTTTTCTGTTAATGGCGTTTTATCATATCCAATGTGTTTTTTTTTTATTTTTTAGACAAACATTCTCTGCATGGCGTTATAGAGTTATTATTTTTGGCGTTTTTCATGTATGTCCGTAAGTCTGATTGCACATGCAGGCGTTTTGAACAATTTGGTTTGCTATGTAGACATATATTCTGTGTTTTGAGAATTATGAACATTAAAGAATTTCCAAAACAATATATTCTAAATAGATGGCGCAAAGAGGCTTCCCCAAACGGCTCTCCTGAATACTCAATTAGTCGTGAATATATGACCGAGCTTGATCCTGATGTGCAAAGTATGATGCGAGATATTATTTTTTCAACGGAATATACTTTGAACCGTTTATCTGGTAATAAAGAAGAGCTATCCTTATACAGGGATCATGTTCAATCTTATATGAAGAAGGTTCAAGATATGTAGATTGTTGCTCCTCCTGCTAGTACTAGGGATAGATTTGCTGAGATAACCGGTAAATATAAAAATTACAAGAATCCGATAAGAGTCCCTGTTGGGTATAAATCCAAAGGTTCTGGTTCTCGGAAGCGCCTGAAATCTAAACAGGAGATAACAATCGAGAAAAAGAAATTAAAGTCGAAACCCGGGGCCAAAGAAAGACAGTGTCAGAACTGCAAAGGCTATGGACACTACGCATCGACATGCAAACAGGCCGTAATTAAAAGAAGATCGACAAGGTCTTCGGGAGCTAGTGAAGAATAGTTTGGCGTTTTGTATTTTTCATTCTTACAGAACACACACAGATGGTCTTCGAGAGCCAGTGTAGAGTAGTTTGGCGTTTTGTATATTTCAAGCCTATAGAACACAGACAGATCTCGGTTTGGCGTTTTATATCATTTTTATACATCATTTTTTTCCATTTTTTTTGGCCTATTTGTTCATAACATGCTACTTCGAAGTTACATAACAAACAATATAAGATCGGACAAACAAATTAAACGCCAAAAAAAAAAAAAAACAACGGCACTAAAGAAACTACCATAAACCACTAATTTTGGTCATGCTAAACTCAATAATGTTTTGCTGAACGAGATGGACAACATTGTTAATCCTCGGTCAAGAAAGATGTCTAACAATGTTGTCCATCCCGTTTAGCTAAACTTTATTGTGAACAAAACTGAATCTCCATGAAATGGCTTTTTTTGAATTTTTGTGGTTTTTGTATATTTTGGCGTTTATATTGAGGATCTTGCTCATTACATCGAACGAAAGTTTACTGAGAAAATAGTGTATATCAAAGAAACATGAATTGGAATCTTTGATATTTGGGTTTTTTGGCGTGTCTAATATGAATGGTATAGAGGAAAATATGGCGTTTGGGTTTTTGATATGGATTTTAGTAGTTCTGAGAGGTTGTTTATATAGGAAGTTTTTGGCGCGTATTTTAGGAGCAATTTTTATTACAGTAAATGCTAGTAATTAAGTTATGTCGTTTTAGTAATGTTTGTTCAGCTTTATCGGTTAAAAACAAAGTTTGGCGTTTTATATCTAATGGCGTTTATATTAGGATGAAGTGTGCTATATGTGTTAAGGCGGGATTTTATTGGCGTTTTATTCATGAGTTTGGCGTTTTGTGTAGAAAAGTCAAAAGACCCTTTTACCCTTAATGAAGCGCGCCACACTAATAAAAGTGATGTTATTTACGAAAACGCCACCGCTTCATCTAGTCCATAGATTGTTTTGATCTGACGATCCATAAGTGTTCTCTCCGTTCTCCCACTTTTGGGCGTTTCTCTAAATCCTGATCCTATATATATATATATATATATAGGGGAAGGTTCAAATGAAAACCACTAGTTATTGTGAAAACTCGAAAACTAATTAAAAAAAGCCAAAAAAACATACAAAAAATTTTTTTTTTTAATTTTTTTTTGCAATCAAAATTTCGCAGGTTTTTTAATATAAAAAAAAATTTCAAAAAAAAAAAAATTTTTTTTTGTGTAGTGCACATGTGTAATACTACACATATGTATGTGTACTACACATGTGTATTATTACACATGTGCACTACAAATTTTTTTTTTTTTTTGAAAAAAAGTTTTTTTTATATATAAAAACTAGCGATTTTTATAAAAAAAATTGAAAAAAAAAAAAATTTTTTTGTGTGTTTTTTAGGCTTTTTTTAGTTAGTTTTCGAGTTTTCACAATAAAAGTGGTTTTCATTTGAACCATCCCCTATATATATATATATATATATATATAGGACAAAGATCCGTTAGGAACCACCCTTTATTGCGAGAACCGCGAGAACCAGTGTGAACACAAACAGTAATAGCTAAAAAAATCTAAAAAACACCCAAAAAATTTTTTTTTTATTTTTTTACTATTTTTTATATAAAAATCGCTACTTTTAGTACCCAAAAAAAAAAAAATTTTTTTTTTAAAAAATTTTTTTTTTTTTTTAAAAAAAAATTTTTTTTTTTTTTTGGCTACAAAAGTAGCGATTTGAACATAAAAAATAGTAAAAAAATAAAAAAAAAATTTTAGATTTTTT
The DNA here is from genome assembly GCF_002127325.2 of Helianthus annuus. Taxonomy (NCBI): domain Eukaryota; kingdom Viridiplantae; phylum Streptophyta; class Magnoliopsida; order Asterales; family Asteraceae; genus Helianthus; species Helianthus annuus. The sequence continues at coordinate 128,377,551 of NC_035437.2, read as the reverse complement.
TTGATTTTTTTTTGATTTTTTTAGATTTTTAGGTTTTTTGGGGGTTTAGTTTTTAGCATTTTAGCTTGGGGGGGGGGGTGGGGGGGGGGTTTAGGTTTTGGGTGGTGGGGGAGGGGGGTTTAGGTTTTTGGGGGGGGGGGGTGGGGGGGTGGGGGGGGTTAGGTTTTTTTTAGGTTTTTGAGGGTTTTAGTTTTTAGCATTTAGCTTGGGGGGGGGGGTTAGGTTTTGGGGGGGGGGGGTTAGGTTTTTTTTGGGGGGGGGGAGGTGGGGGGTTTAGGTTTTTGGGGGGTGGGGGGGTGGGGGTTAGGTTTTTTTTAGGTTTTTTGAGGGTTTTAGTTTTTAGCATTTAGCTTGGGGGGGGGTTAGGTTTTTTGGGGGGGGGGGGTTAGGTCTTTTTTTGGGGGGGGGGGGGTGGGGGGTTTAGGTTTTTGGGGGGTGGGGGGGTGGGGGTTAGGTTTTTTTAGGGTTTTTTTAGGTTTTTTTAGCTATTTTAGCTTGTGTTCACATTGGTTCTCGCGGTTCTCGCAATAAAGGTGGTTCTCGCATGAACCTTACCCTATATATATATATATATATATATATATATATATATATATATATATAAATAGGAAGGTTCATTGGGGAACACTAAAAAGTGAGGAACAACGGGGAACTGACTAAAAGGAACTCCGATTGGACTCATTCCAGCGGCGTTGGAACCGGCTCGTCGAACCCTAACTAAGATCTCTTAACCCTAAACCCTAAATCCTAAACTCTAAACCCTAAAGCTAAAAAATAAGGCTAAAACCAAAGCTAAACCGTAAAATCTAAACAATAAACCCTTAAAGCTAAACCCTAAACCTTAAAGCTAAACCCTACGGTCCAGTTGGGGTCACAAATTGGAGGTATGCTTACGTTTTGTAGCTGGCTGTATAATTTTGGTTTGGTTGCTGATTCAATATGCTGGCATTATCGAAGGAACTGGGTATTTTGTTCAGCCTGTTGACTATGGTTTGTGGGAAATAAATAAGTTCATAGCTGGTATTAATTGTCGGAAGATCCGAATCTGGTAGTCGGTCAAAGATCTGTTACGGGTTTGGTACTGTGCGTTGGGTGTATTGATGGGGACAGGCTGTGTTTTTTGGTCCAGGAATTATTTTTTGGGTCGGTTCTGGTCCATGTTCTATTTTGGATCTAATGTGCTGATCAGACTTTATTTTGGCCCTCTACATTGGGATTTATTTTGGTTGGACCCTAGCCGTTTGGCCCATATGAAGAAGCTGCTGTTCAATTTTTGAAGGCCCATAAGTGGGTTTTTGATCTTTGGAGTCGTGTAGAAGGTTTGGGGCCTATCTGGATGTTTATGTTTTGCGGCCCATCTTGTGGGGATTTAATCGTGGAACAGGCTGTTTTTTCTTACTCGAAGAAGGCCCAATTATTGTGGGTTTGGTTTTATAAAGAATATTGTTTAGTTTTTATGTTTGGGTCCGAGTCCATGTTTTTGTTAGGAAAAGATATCATCCCTACTAGGATGTCAAATACTAGTAGGCGTTGTATGTTTTTCGGTTTTGTGACGATCTCCAAAGTATGTTTTGGTGTTTCGTCTATAGGTTGGCGGGGGTATGCCCCTTTAAACATGTAACCTTTTATTTTTTATATAAAGTTTGCCGGGCGAAAGCTCATTTACCCCCCCCTCCAAAAAAAAAAAAAAAAACCCTAAAGCTAAACTCTAAAACTAAACCCTAAGGCTAAACCCTAAAGCTAAACCCTAAAAGCCAAACCCTAATATATTTAGGATTTAGGGGCTATGATTTAGGCTTTAGGGTTACGAGATCCGAGTTAGGGTTCGTCGAGCCGGTTCTAATGCCGCTGGAATGAGTCCAATCGGAGTTCATTTCAGTCAGTTCCCCATTGTTCCTCACTTTTTTAGTGTTCCCCAATGAACCTTCATATATATATATATATATATATATATATAGTGGAGGGTTCAAATGAGAAGAATTTTTTTGTAAGAAGAAAAAAGAAGAAATTTCAACCAATAAGAAATGCTTCATTTTACTTCATTTAATATTTGCATTTAATTTTAATATAAGGGTATATTGGTAAACTTACATAAATCACTAATTTGTATTCTTCCCCTTTAATAACTAACTAAATTAAATTCGTAACTCCTTTTCAAAATATATATTTTTTCCAAATTAAAAAAACAACTTAATTTAAAGCGTAGAATAAATTACTAGTTGTGTAGGATAAATAGCGAGTTGTGTGGGATATATTTCGAGGTGTGTAGGATAATTTCGACTGTGTAGGATAAAATTCTATAATGTGTAGGGTATATGTAGGAAAATTTTGATATGTGTAGGTTTTGTAGATTATATGTAGGATAATTAATGATTAGTTGACTAATTAATTAAAGAGAGAAAAATTAATGATATGAGTCATAAATGAAATAGTATTTTACTGATATGCCCTTTTCTTCTTTTTCTTCTCACATTAAATTTCTTCTCAAATGAACCTTCCTATATATATATATATATATATATATATATAGAGGGAGGGGCTCATGCGAGAACCACCCTTATTGTGAGAACCTTGAGAACCAATGTGAACACAACCTAAAATGCTAAAAAAAACCTAACCCCCACCCCCCCCCCCTAAGCTAAAATGCTAAAAACTAAACCCCCAAAAAACCTAAAAAAAATCTAAAAAAAATCTAAAAAATCAAAAAAAAATCTAAAAATTTTTTTTTGAATTTTTTAATATTTTTTATGTTAATATCGCTACTTTTAGAAGCCAAAAAAATTAATTTTTTTTTTAAAAAATAAAAAAAAAATTTTTTTAGCTTCGAAAAGTAGCGATTTTTTTATAAAAAATATTAAAAAATTCAAAAAAAAAAAATTTTTGTATGATTTTTAGCTATTTTTAGGCATTTTTGGTGTGTTCACATTGGTTCTCGCGGTTCTCACAATAAGAGGTGGTTCTCGCATGATCTTCTCCCTATATATATATATATATATATATATATATATATATATATATATATATATATATATATATATATATATATATATATATATATATATATATATATATATATATATATATATATATATATATATATGTACGGGATCGCTAAAATGAAAACCACCTCTAGTTGTAAAAACCATGAGAACCACTTTCTAGCCTTTGGATCAACAAGATGAATGGATGAGATTAAAAGTAACAAAAATTAATATTAAATAGATTTTGTCTTATTATGTCTTTATTATTTTAATCCAAAAGGGTATTTAAGTAAAATAATTCTTTTTTGTCTTTTTGCCTTTATTATTTTTTTATGACTTTTTTGTTTTATTATATTACTTTTTAGTTTTATTATATTACTTTTTATTATTTTAAAAGATTTTTTAGTAAAAACATTTTTAAATTCAAATTTTTTTAACAAAAGACAATTTTTTTTGCGGGCCGGTTTTTGCACGCCGGGTTTTTTCAACCGTCGTTTTTACGCGCCGTTTTTTTAACGCCATTTTTTACGGGCCGTTTTTTTAACGCCGTTTTTTACGCGCCGTTTTTTAACGCCGTTTTTTTAACACGCCGTTTTAGCGTCCCGTTTTCATGTCCCGTTTTTTAGCGCCGTTCATACGGCCCGTTTTACGCGCCGTTTTTTACGTTAACGTTTTTTTTTACGTTTTACGCGCCAATTTTTACGTTAACGTTTTTTTACGTTTTACACGTCGGTTTTTTACGTTTTACGTACCGGTTTTTTACGTTTTACGCGTCGGTTTTTTACGTTTTACGTGTCGGTTTTTTACGTTTTACGTGTTGGTTTTTTACGTTTTACGTGTCGGTTTTTTACGTTTTATGCCCCGGTTTTTTACGTTTTACGCGTCGGTTTTTTACGTTTTACGTGTCGGTTTTTTACGTTTTACGCCCCCGTTTTTTTACGTTTTACGCGTCGGTTTTTTACATTTTACGCGTCGGTTTTTTACGTTTTACGTGTCGGTTTTTTACGTTTTACGCCCCGGGTTTTTTACGTTAACGTTTTTTTTTACATTTTACGCGCCAATTTTTACGTTAACGTTATTTTACGTTTTACACGTCGGTTTTTTACGTTTTACGCCCCGGTTTTTTACGTTTTACGTGTCGGTTTTTTACGTTTTACGTGTCGGTTTTTTACGTTTTACGCCCCGGGTTTTTTACGTTAACGTTTTTTTTACATTTTACGCGCCAAATTTTACGTTAACGTTATTTTACGTTTTACACGTCGGTTTTTTACGTTTTACGCCCCGGTTTTTTACGTTTTACGTGTCGGTTTTTTACGTTTTACGTGTCGGTTTTTTACGTTTTACGCCCCGGTTTTTTACGTTTTACGCGTCGGTTTTTTATGTTTTACGTGTCGGTTTTTTACGTTTTACGCCCTGGATTTTTTACGTTAACGTTTTTTTCGGTTTTACGTTTTACGTTTTGCATTTTACGTAAAACATTTTACGTTTTACGTTAAACTTTTTATGTTTTTTAAATTTTACGTTTTATGTAAAACTTTTTAAGTTTTAAGTTTTACGTTAAACTTTTTTGCGTTTTACTTTTTTAAGTTTTACGTTAAACTTTTTATGTTTTACGTAAAAGTTTACGGTTGAACTTTTTTTCCACAAAAATTTTTTTACACGAAAACTTGTTTACGCAAAGACGAACGCCCCCATAAATCGCAAAGTCGGTAGGTGTCTCAGATATATGGTTATCATCATCGACTAGGGGGGGGGGGGAACCAACAAAATCAAAACAAAGGGTATCTCGAAAAAAAGGTTTAGCTCAGATTATCCGATAATCAAAAAGTGTTGGATCTGAGTTTCCTTTTGATTGTACTTTTGTTTGTAAAATAAGATGGAAATGAATGAGTGTGCAGCGGAAATTAAGATGAACACAAACTTTGTATACAATCAAATGAGAGTAATACTTTTAATCAAACATCTTTACACATAGAACCGAATGATTGAATTTATTTCAAACACGATTACAATGATGATGTATAATGCAAACTCCCCCTCAGCCCGAGCTCAGTAGTTTGTTCGTGCAAAGAAGACGAATGATGTGAAGAGCTAATAGAATAGTTCAAAGTACTGTACTATTTATAAGCACTTGCAAACTACTGAGCATCTTTAGCTGACGTCACCATGAAAGTGACATCTAACCTCCTAACAAACTCTAACCTCTGATCTATACAGACACTGCTTGTGTTAACTACTGCTATTACATTCTATTACATAACAGACTATAGAACAACTGCTGCAGCCTTCTACTGCTGTGAACCCAGCAGCACTTGTCCGGATCAGCAGTGCTTGACTCAAGGCAGTAGATTGAATCAGCAGGACTTGAGTCTTCATCAGATCTTAATTGAGCAGCAGTTATTGGTCAGCAGTTAGTAAGATCAGCAGATAGGAGGTCATCAGTTGTTGTAATCACTTTCAAGGGGAGAGATATGCATATCAGCATCTGCTTATTCTGAATCCACTGAGCTGACCCAGTTTTGGCTTTACATTATATGTTCCTCTGATAGGGTTCAATCCCAACAATCTCCCCCTGGAACAGATAATGCCAAAACTCTTCATTATTGTGGATATTTTATTGCCTCATCAACAGCTCCCTTATCTGGCCTTTAAATTGCAATTCAAAGCTAAGGGAATCTGTATCTTCATCATCCCTGCTAAGTGGAAGATCAAGGAGATCCTGCAAATCTTCAAGACTCAGGCCAAGAGCTTGTTCCCTTGATATTATCTTCACTTCTCCACCAGACCTGAGCAAAGTCAATACGTGGGTCTGTTTGTCAGTTGCCCACTTTTGTATTTTTGAGCCTGGTGGGTAACTTGGGAGATGCTTATTTGCAGAAGTATTTGGAGAGGCTGGCCGGTTCATCACTGGCTGAGCAGTGGGAGCAGAATTTTCTTGTTTAAGTTCTTCTTTCAACGTTCTTAACAGGCCTTCTTTTACAACAGCATTGCCAGTAAGAATATCTTGAATTGTTTCAGCACCTAGCTGGCTTTGACTTCTTCTTTTGTAAAAGGCAGTACCAGCTGGAGCAGTGGATCTCCTGATTTGCAGCTTTGATGGTCCTTTTGAAACCGCTGCTTCAGGGTAGTCAGGTTTTTGAGGGATTTTAGGATCTTTCTTCCTTAATTGCTCCAACCTTCTGTAGGTTGACCTGACCAAATCTTCCTTCCATCTAGCTACTTGTCTTTTGGTGCCAAATTCAGCAACAACCAATTCTTCTTTCATTTTTTTCAGTTCCAACTGCTTTTCAGGTACATTCTTTTTGAACTTTGCCCAATCAGGAGGAGTGTGAGTGACTTTCCTTTTTATCATAACTTGAATTCTGGCTGATTCAGCTTCAAGCTCAGGGATAGTCCACTCTTTGTACATGTGTCTCTCTCCTTTGTATTTCTAGAACTTGAGGTGATACCTTGGCAGCAGCCATCATTGCACAATCACATTTAGGATTCTCTTCCTCATCAGCTCTCTCTTCTTCCTCACCAGCCTTTTCATCTTTCTTGTCTTCTTCAGACCATAGATCTATCATTGGTTCAATCAGGGCACCTGAACTTTCTCCCAGCAGTATTTCTTCTGTCACAGCAGTAACCACTGCTTCAGTCACCTCTTGCACTGTTTCAACCTTCAGCTGTTCCTCCTCAGATTCAACCCCCTCCTGTATTGACTCTAATGCCATCAAACAAAATTCATTGTGAGAAGAATCATTTGAAGCATATAGTGCAAAATTTTCATCATTAAGAATTTCAGGCATACTGCTCCAGTCAACAAACTCTTGACTAAAGAAACTTTGTTGTTCAGGTTGTGTAACTACTGGAGCAGTAGTTTGAGGTGCAGATTGCACTTGTGCCTGCGGAGCAGGGGTTTGAACAAATTGGATTTGTGGAGCAGCTGTTTGGACATAATGCACTGGCATAGGAGCAACAACATAGTGAGCAGTGTTCACATGTGCTGCTGGGGCATATTGGGCATAGTGCACAGTGTTTTGAGTTTGAGGTCTAGGATTTGAACTAGGGTGAGTAACTATGGGACCAGTTGTTTGACTCCTACATTCCCTAGCAAAGTGTCCCAACCTGTTACACTTGTAACACTTGATTTTCGATTTATCCAACCCAACCCTTAGGTTCCCATGAAGACCTGGAAATTTTCTCCCAGTTCTCTTATAAAACTTGCTAGTTCTAACACTTAGCAAGGCCAGTTGGTGCAAGATGTCCATTTCTTCTAGGTCAGTGGGGTCGAAATGCTGTAAATCATTGAGTTCAAAGCTTAAATTGTCTGACATCTGGTTTTCATTTGCAGTGAATGCATAACCTGTAGAGTGAGGATCAGGGTTGTTGAAGTTTGCACCAGCAGTTATGTCAATGAAGTGATCATAACCCTGATCCTTACCACTACCACCAGATTCTTCTTGACCCAGAAGAGCAGTGTTACCGAATGAATAATTATCAACGGTTTTCCCTGACTCTTGTAACTTCCTTTTCTGGTTCAACTCCCTCTCAAAGGTTAGGAGTCGACCATGGGGTTGGGTCAAGGTCAGATCCTTGAACTCAGGTGCAGTTCTGGTGACAATAGCTATTGTGTCCCATTTTTCTGGCAGTGATCTGAGGAACCTGCTATTTTGAGTCGAGTTTGAAAACGTGACCTTAACAAGCCTCAGTTCACTGATGAGACAACTGAAACGCTCAAATTGTTGAGTCAGTGATTCACCTTTAACATGACAAAATGTTTCATACTGTTGGTTCAGGATTTCCCTATTGTTTTCTATGACCTCTTCGGTACCTCCAAACTGTTCCTTAAGTGTGTCCCACAACTCTTTGGCACTGTTACAATGTAACAGTCCATCATATATTTCGTTGGGGAGCGCTGATGCAACAATACTAAATGCTTTAGCATCTAGTTCAAATTTTTGATAATCCGTTTCAGTATAATTTTCAACAGGTTTAGGAACAAATTTTTTAGCATCTTCAGCGCTTGGCACTGTAGGAACATGAGGACCAAAGATAACAGACTTCCAACAACCTGTGCTTTGTTGAGCAAGGATGTGACCCATCCTCCTCTGCCAGATGTTGTACTCATTTCTTTTTAGCATAGGTGGTTTAAAAAGCGAGCCAATGTTGTTTTTATCGTCCTGAGATTGTGACGTCATTCTTGTTGTTTTACACGTACTGAAAAATCAACTATAATGGTGATTAATCCTTACTCTGTTTTTCAACGACGAACAAACGATCAATATCAACTGTTTTGAGCTGAACTATTTACGTCAAAATGATTGTTAAATCAAATTTGACTGTTCTAGCTCTGATACCAATTGTTGGATCTGAGTTTCCTTTTGATTGTACTTTTGTTTGTAAAATAAGATGGAAATGAATGAGTGTGCAGCGGAAATTAAGATGAACACAAACTTTGTATACAATCAAATGAGAGTAATACTTTTAATCAAACATCTTTACACATAGAACCGAATATTGAATTTATTTCAAACACGATTACAATGATGATGTATGAATGCAAACTCCCCCTCAGCCCGAGCTCAGTAGTTTGTTCGTGCAAAGAAGACGAATGATGTGAAGAGCTAATAGAACAGTTCAAAGTAATGTACTATTTATAAGCACTTGCAAACTACTGAGCATCTTTAGCTGACGTCACCATGAAAGTGACATCTAACCTCCTAACAAACTCTAACCTCTGATCTATACAGACACTGCTTGTGTTAACTACTGCTATTACATTCTATTACATAACAGACTATAGAACAACTGCTGCAGCCTTCTACTGCTGTGAACCCAGCAGCACTTGTCCGGATCAGCAGTGCTTGACTCAAGGCAGTAGATTGAATCAGCTGTACTTGAGTCTTCATCAGATCTTTAATTGAGCAGCAGTTATTGGTCAGCAGTTAGTAAGATCAGCAGATAGGAGGTCATCAGTTGTTGTAATCACTTTCAAGGGGAGAGATATGCATATCAGCATCTGCTTATTCTGAATCCACTGAGCTGACCCTGTTTTGGCTTTACATTATATGTTCCTCTGATAGGGTTCAATCCCAACAATCTCCCCCTGGAACAGATAATGCCAAAACTCTTCATTATTGTGGATATTTTATTGCCTCATCAACAGCTCCCTCATCTGGCCTTTAAATTGCAATTCAAAGCTAAGGGAATCTGTATCTTCATCATCCCTGCTAAGTGGAAGATCAAGGAGATCCTGCAAATCTTCAAGACTCAGGCCAAGAGCTTGTTCCCTTGATATTATCTTCACTTCTCCACCAGACCTGAGCAAAGTCAATACGCGGGTCTGTTTGTCAGCTGCCCACTTTTGTATTTTTGAGCCTGGTGGGTTTCTTGGGAGATGCTTATTTGCAGAAGTATTTGGAGAGGCTGGCCGGTTCATCACTGGCTGAGCAGTGGGAGCAGAATTTTCTTGTTCAAGTTCTTCTTTCAACGTTCTTAACAGGCCTTCTTTTACAACAGCATTGCCAGTAAGAATATCTTGAACTGTTTCAGCACCTAGCTGGCTTTGACTTCTTCTTTTGTAAAAGGCAGTACCAGCTGGAGCACTGGATTTCCTGATTTGCAGCTTTGATGGTCCTTTTGAAACCGCTGCTTCAGGGTAGTCAGGTTTTTGAGGGATTTTAGGATCTTTCTTCCTTAATTGCTCCAACCTTCTATAGGTTTACCTGACCAAATCTTCCTTCCATCTAGCTACTTGTCTTTTGGTGCCAAATTCAGCAACAACCAATTCTTCTTTCATTCTTTTCAGTTCCAACTGCTTTTCAGGTACATTCTTTTTGAACTTTGCCCAATCAGGAGGAGTGTGAGTGACTTTCCTTTTTATTATAACTTGAATTCTGGCTGATTCAGCTTCAAGCTCTGGGATAGTCCACTCTTTGTACATGTGTCTCTCTCCTTTGTATTTCTTATAAAACATGATGCTTTTAATGTAGTCTTTCTTCAGAGTTTCAGCTGCTCTTTCAGAAATTTGTTGACTAACATTCTTTGCAAAACGTTCCAGGGAATTGACTTGTGTAAGCAGATATTGGTAGTATCTTGAAACTTCTTTGTCAGATTTCCCTTGTGAGTTTCTTTGTGAGATATCCTCTGCTTGTTTGGCCTTTATTTTCAAATATTCATCAATGTTTTTGGGCCATGGATATCCTTTGATTGAGGGCAAACTCCTTTTGGCAGGGTCATCCTCAGTATAGAAGGATTTTATCTCTTCTCTGACAGCTTCTAGTTCAAGAGGAAATTGAACACCTGCAGGAGGTAAAGGTTTGTGCATAGGAACAGAAGAAAGTGGAACTGGTTTTGGTATATTGACAAGGGCTAAAGGTTTTGAAGATGTTTGGGATGGTGAAGTGACATCATCTTTAGGAGTTAGCCTCCTCCTCTTTATTTGAGGAGGGACTGATGATGTTTTGGATGGAAAGGTGGTTGTAGTAGCAGTGGTTTGTGATAGACTAACAGCTGTTGAAACAACTGGTGTTCCAACCACTGTTGTCTTTACAACAGATGTTTTAACATCTGTTGTCTTCTGCCTTTTGACAGGAGGTGATTGTGATTTTGGTGGTGATGGTGATAAAGCAGTAGATGAAGTGTGTGTTGAGGTGGTGTGTGTTGAAGTGGTGTGTGTTGAAGTGGGAGCAGATGTTGAAACTACTGAGGTACCAACAGTAGTTGATACAACAGAGGTTACAATACCAGTTTTGGGAGGTGGTTTTTGAACAGACTTTGAACGCCTGACCGGAATGGATTTGGGTAGCCTTACTTTTCAAGTAGGCTTCTTTTTTTCATCAAAAAGATTTTCATCATCTCTTGATCCTGAAGTACCCTGATCCGGATAATCCACCTTGGCTTTCTTTTTGGCCTCTCTATCCCTTTTTACACAAGCAAGTGCTTTCTGCAAGTGCATTTGTAGTCTCATCAATCTTCTTACTACCATCTGGCAAGGGGATCTGCTTGGTCATATTTGAATTTTCTGGTGCAAGGTAAAGACCATCAGTTATTCCCTTTCTTCTCCATTCTTGAATTTTCTCCCCCTTTTTGGCATTATCTTCAGGGAGGTGATCAATGAAAAATACAGGTGGAGGAGCAGTGCCAGTGGTGTGCAGGATCTGAGTTTTGAGAGCCTTTAGATCAGTCTGAGTGTCTTTGAACCTAGACTCCATAGCATTTCTCAGCTGTTGAACATGTTTTTCATGTTGCTGATCTGCCAGTTGTGCCTGATGATGGAGATAAGGTTGAAAGAGATTCCAGAGCTCATTTGTAGCAGGTGCTTGTTGTAGAGCAGGTGCTTGAGGTGGAACAACAGTGGATTGTACCTTTTGTACCTGTAACAACTGCTGGAGCATATTTTTGAGCTCTGCAACAGAGTTATCAAGTTTTTCAACACGATCCGTCAATTTCTGGCACTTTAAATCATCACCCAATTTAATGGGATCATCTGATTTCCCACTAACAGTGGTTTTATCAGTGGCAGATGTAGGGAATTTATTCCAAACACTAACCACTGATGCCCCTTTTTCTTGGTACTGGGGTCTTCTTCCTTCAACACTTGACAACCTTTTGATGATGCCAGTTGGATATATAAATCCACTGGTGGTTGGCAGAGGTGCTATGTAAGGAATTGCCTCCAAGGAAGTCTTATTAATGAAACCACTGCCCAACTGTAAACCTGTAGGTTCAACAGTTGTAGTGGCTGCTTCACTTGGATTACCACAAAGAGTTACTTGTAACTCGATGGGTGTAACCTCCTCAGGTTTTGTTGGTGGGTTAGCAATGGATGATACAGCAGGCCCAGTCATTTGTTGAGGTATATTCTCATTGACAGGTGATTGAGAAGGACTGGATAGTGCCTGGTTCAAGTCAATTGCATCCAACAGTAGTTGTGTTTTTGGGGGAATTGAGGATGTGATGGTGGGTTTAGAAGGCGGAATTGCTCCGGGCATTGAGCTGTGGATGATGGAGACAAGTGTATCTAGAGCATCATGATGTGGTGGCCCTTTGTGTACAACCTGTCCTTTTTGTGAAGAAGCAGGAGGAGTTATGGTTATGGGTTGAGATATTTGTACCAACTGCTGTGAGGAAGAAGCAGCAGTGGTTGCTAGTGACATTTGTGTTGTCACAGGCATTAACTCTGGTATCTCATCTACCAGAGTTGCCTTTTTGATTGGTTTGGAGGGTTTTTGATTTTTCTTTTTGGATGGCCTTTTTGGTGTGGTAGGTGTGGGTTTCAAAACAGTTGTTCTGCTGCTTTGATCACCTAGAGCAGTAGGCTCAGTAGCAGATACCTGAGGAGCAGTGGTAGCTGCTAAAGTCTGCTCAGGTACCCCTGCTTGTGTTTTGCAAGGTGCTAACATACGTGAAAACGTTTCAGATGTTAGACAGTTTATTGCAGTTATTTCACCTTGGTTTATTAGAGGCAAATCATCCTTACTGAATTTCTTTTGAAAATAATAGCTTAAAAACCTTGGAAACAGTAAAAATGATTTACTTTCAACATTATTAACCAAATCTTTAAAGATTTCCCGAGAATAGTTGTAATTTTCTTCTTGAAGAATCGCATATCCCAGATTTTGAATCTTTATAGGGATCTCATTGAAAGAAGTGGTTTTGTTTGAAACACATACTAGGAGGGTATGAAATAAAAATCTTGTTGCAGAAGGAAAATAACCCTTTTCTAAGGTCAGTTTCGTCATCATTGTGGCTTCATACCCTCTTTCAATGAAGTCAATGTGCAACTCGTTTTTGGTGAAGGAAGTTTTACCTGCCTGGTCATCGAGTTGAAAGACTTCGGAGATGGATTGTGGTGTAATGTGAACAGCTTTACCCTTTATGGAAGATTTGATTTCAGTTGCAATGTCTCCTTGTTTTTCAAGGGTTGCATTCTTCCAAAACTCCCTTTGGGTTGCCAAGTAGATGGGTGCGTCGGCGGTGAGCAAAGTTTTGTACTTTGATTTTGCCAAGATGGTGATAATGGAATCGAAAACATCTGTGGTTCCTGGTTTTGTGAGAAGACCCAGGAGATTGTGAGATTTTTTGAATGGAATGTCAGTGATGATTGCCTTTTGAGAGGCTGTTTTCGAGGATTTTGATGTGGGTTTTGCAGATGACTTCGATTCTGTCATTTTTGAAATGATTTATCGAAGGAATTTTGTGGGAGATGGAAAGAAAAACTGCTTTGAGAAGAGAATTTTTGTGAATTCAATTCGACAGTAAAACCCTGTTTGGATGGTGAGTGGGGAGTTTTATAGGAGAAAGAGTGAATGCTGACGTGGCAGCCGTTACAAAAAGTCTGACTGCTATGTACTGCCCACGTGACAACCACTGGTGAAAATGAAGGACAGTACTTTTGGTGAAAGCAACGGATGAAAGCAGTGGAAAGGGGGCAGTGGATGATTTTTACTATCAGTAGATAGCATATCAGTGGATAAGACACTGCTTTTGAACAACAGTGGTTATCAAGGAATGAGAGAACAGAGGTTGCCTTTCAGCAATGGACAGACTTTTTGATGTAGAGAAGACTTTTGAACAATCAGTGGTTATGGCAGACTTTTAAGGATTTTAATGAAATTTTCATTTTTAAGCTATTTTTAAGGATGGATTTTTGATTTTCTGAAAACATTTTGTTGCTTTTATTCATAGAAAACAAGATGTTGCTTGTTATTCCATGTTCAGCATCCCAATCCTAGAGACCAGACTTTCAAAAGTGGCTGTATCAAGTGCTTTTGTGAGCACATCTGCCAGCTGGTCTTTAGTTGGGACATGATGCAGAGAAATCAAACCTTTTTCATAGCAATCCCTCACAAAGTGATGTCTGATGTCGATGTGTTTGGTGGTAGAATGGGAAACTGGATTTTTTATGATATTTTCTGCTACCTGGCTATCCAGCATAAGTGGTGTCTTTAAGGCAGTGATACCAAAATCCAGTAACTGATTTTGAAGCCACAGGAGTTGGGCTGTACAGCTTGCAGCAGCAATGTATTCAGCCTCAGCAGAGGATGTTGAAACTGCTGCTTGCTTTTTGCTTTGCCAAGAAACTGAGCAATCACCTAGAAACTGGCACCCTCCTGAAGTGGACTTCCTTGTTGTGTGGCAACCAGCAAAGTCACTGTCTGAGAAACTTGAAAGCTTGATATTCCCATTAGCTGGATACCAGATACCAAGTGTGGGAGCACCTTTTATGTATCTGAGAATCCTTTTTACAGCAATGAGATTAGATTTTCTAGGAGCTGATTGACTTCTTGCACAGACACATGTTGCAAACATGATGTCTGGTCTAGATGCAGTTAGGTACAGTAAAGACCCAATCATGCTTCTATAAAGTGTTTGGTCAATCAGCTCATCCTTTTCATCAGACATGACCAGCTTATTTGTGGCCATGGGTGTGCTGCATGGTTTACAATCATTCATATCAAATTTGGTTAAAAGTTCTTTAACATATTTGCTTTGATGAATGAAAGTTCCATTTTGCATTTGCTGTACTTGGAGACCAAGAAAGCATTGCAGCTCACCCATTGCACTCATTTCAAACTCAGCTGTCATGAGTTCTCTAAACTCTTCACACATTTTGGTACATGTGCTTCCAAAAATAATGTCATCCACATAAATTTGGACAATCATTAAATCTTTCCCTCTCCATTTAAGAAACAGTGTTTTATCAATGGTACCTCTTTTGAAACCATTTGAGAGTAGAAAGTTGGAAAGAGTTTCATACCAGGCCCTTGGTGCTTTTTTCAGGCCATACAAGGCTTTGTTTAGCCTGTAAACATGATCAGGATAAAATGGATCCTCAAAGCCTGGAAGTTGACATACATATACCTCTTCTTGCAATGTACCATAGAGGAAAGCACTTTTGATATCCATCTGAAACACCTTCATGTTGTGGTTGACAGCAAAGGCCAGGAACAGTCTGATAGCTTCCAATCTTGCAACAGGGGCGAATGTTTCATCATAATCAATCCCCTCTTCCTGTCTGTAACCTTGAACCACAAGCCTAGCTTTGTTCTTGACAACAATGCCCCTTTCATCTGTTTTGTTCTTGAAGACCCACTTTGTGCCAATGGGACTGACCTCTTTTGGCAGTGGTACAAGCTCCCATACTTGTTGTCTCTTGAACTGTTGGAGCTCCTCTTGCATGGCTTCTACCCAGCTGTTGTCTTTCAGTGCCTCTTGGTACTTGACTGGCTGATGGAGTAATAGAAAACCAGCAAAAAGACAAATGTTTTGGGTTTGGCTTCTTGTGAGCACCCCTTCATTGATGTTGCCAATGATTTGATCAGGTGGATGTAATCTCAAGAAGATTAAATCTCCTTGATATGGTATGATGGCATTTGTTGGTGAAGGCTGCAAATGTGTATCATCTGAGCTAACCACTGCTGGTGACTTTGATGACCCAGCAGTGGCTTCAAAAGGTGGTGGAATGGGTGGTAATGGAGTGGACCACTGCTGACTTTTATCCACTGTTTGAGGACTTTTGTCAGCAGTAGTTGAGGATATGGAAGCAGTGGTGGATGGGCTACTTTGATCAACAACTGTTGATGCAGCAGTGGTTGAGCTTTGACAGTTGTTTTGAACAACTGATGCTTTCCCTTTTGTGCCAGACCTTTGAGGGATGATGACTTCATACCCATAGTCTGGTGTTGTATCCTCTGATGGACCTGCACTGTTAGTCTTGACAGTAGTATTTTCAAAAGTGAATTTTTCAAGATCAAACAGTTCAGCAAGATTTGCTGGGATTTTCATTGATGAAAGTTCATTGAACTTTACATCCAAAGTCTCCTCCACTACCTTGGTCCGTGCATTGAACACTTTGTAGGCCTTGGCAGTGGTTGAGTATCCCAGAAAATAACCACAATCAATTTTGGCTGCAAATTTTGAAATGGAATCTTTTAAGTTCAAAATAAAGCATGGGCAGCCAAATACCTTGAAGTATGAGATCAGTGGTTTGATTTTATACAGAATTTCATAGGCAGTCTTTTTGTGCCTGGGGTTGATTAAAACTCTGTTCTGGACATAGCAAGCAGTGTTTACTGCCTCTGCCCAGAAAGTTAATGGCAAACCTGAATCTGCAAGCATGGTTCTGGCAGCCTCAATCAAAGTTCTGTTCTTTCTTTCAACAACCCCATTTTGCTCTGGTGTTCTAGGGATGCTGTACTGCCTTACAATCCCTTTCTTCACACAGAAGGCATCCAACTCCCTATTTTTAAATTCTGTGCCATTGTCACTCCTAAAGCTTTTCACTGGAAGATCAAATTGCTTTTCAACCTGTGTCACAAAGTCTTGCAAAATGCCTGCAGTTTCATCTTTAGAGTGCAAAAAGAAAGTCCATGTAAACCTAGAAAAGTCATCAACTATAACTAAACAATATCTTTTCTTTTTGAGGCTCATGACTTGAACTGGGCCAAAAAAATCCATGTGCAGCATTTGCAAGCGCTGGGTTGTTTTGGACTCCTCAATGGACTTGTAAGAACTTTTATGCTGTTTTCCTTTTAAACAGGAAATGCAATGTTCAGGACATGAAAACAATTTTTGTGGCAGGCCTCTCACCAAACCATTTTTTGAAATTTTTGTTATTGTCTTAAGATTTGTGTGTCCCAGTCTTTTGTGCCAA